>NC_051324.1:0-300000 GCF_015220235.1 Choloepus didactylus | reverse complement strand
CTGGGGGTGGAGGTGCGGTGCTTTCCCCTCTCCACCTGGCTACCTTTTGAATTCCTCACTGAAATCCCCCCTCCTGCCCCCGGCTCCTCGCCCCCAGCTTTGGGGTCACTCCAGCATGTTCCAGCCCTCACCCGAACTCTTCTAAAGAGTTTCCAGGTGAGGAAACCGAGCCTCAGAGAAGCTTAGGAATCACACGCAAGTCAAGGGAAGAGCCCAAGTTCCATCCCAGAGGCTCTGAGCAGCTCTGGCAAAGGGGCCTGGCGGGGACGGGAGGGTCCCCACCCTCCCTCCAGCTGCTGGGAAATCCCCTCGGCCTGGCGGTGCCATGTCCTACCCGGGCTGAGGCTGGGGACCCAACAAAGCAGCAGACCTGTGCCCCCGGGACTGTGATTCGGTGTGATGAGGACAGGACAGGGATGTGGGAACCCAGAGAAGGGAGCAGTAGGAAGACTTCCTGGGGGAGGCGGCACTGGTGCCAGGCCTTGAAAGATAAGCTCAACGACCCATCACCTTAACATGTCCCTCACCAAGCTCTCGTCTCCTCTCCCCACACCTACTGCTCTGCCTGGTTTTATCCTTGCTGTTTGCCGGCTGCACCCAGCCTCTCTATCACCCTAACCTCCACCCCCAGCCTCCACCCCCTTTCCCACCAGCCATGAGGGCTCTGGGTCTTTCTCGGATCCAGCCCCCCACCCCCAGCTTCCACCCCCACAGCCTGCCCATCCAAACTTGCTCCAGGCTCCTTGCTGGACAAGGAAGTCCCCGTCGTGGGGACGTTGTTCTGGGAGACAAACTGGAAAGTGCAGTGAGTGGCTCAGTGAATGGTCTCTGTCCACAATAAGTTGCAGAAAGGATGCAGAGTTTTTTTTAAAAATGGCTGCAAATTGCCTGTCATTCCTGCCATTGATGGGGTGGGGGTGTGTCCATGTCTCACCCCCTTAAATCTGGGTGGGCTTGGGGCTGCTTCAACCGGCCGATGAAGGCAGAAGGGACGCCGCGGCTCCTCACGCTGGTCAGGACTAGCGAGGAGCTGCTGCAGTGCCCTCGGATCGCTCGCGCCGGCACATCCGCCCAGCTGGGTGGAAGCTCAGTCCTGCGCCGAGGCCGCGGGAAGGTGCTGCCCTCGACAGACCCCAGCCGAGCCCGGGCTCGGTGACATCCCCACCTAGAGCCAGACACGAGTAAAGGGACTTCCAGAAGATTCCAGCTGCCAGCCGCACGTCTCCGCAGCAGAGGCCCTGACCAGCCTCCCCCACTGGCCCTGAGCGTCACCAAAGGGCGGTTTCTGAGCCACCGAGTTCAGGGCGCCCTGGGGCTCAGCAGTAGAGAGGCAGGTGGGGGCTCTGGGCCCGCCCCCACCTCGGGGCGGTTTTCCTTTACTCGGCACACGTCTGCAGGGCTCCGTGAGGGGCTGGGCGCCGCGGAGCAGCACTGGCTCGGAACTCAGCGCAGGGTTCAAGTTCCCCATCCACGGCTCGCGTCCCACCTCGAAATCACCGGGGCTGGGTTAGCATCAGGTGACCTGTGCCCCCCCCGGCCCCCTCAAACCCCTACACACACCATTTGGGTCTGGGGGCTTGGGCAGTTAGACGGTGTCTACTCTGTTCCGGCCCGGATTTCCTGGGAGGATCTCAGTTTGGGTAATCCGGGAGAGCTGCACTTAAGAGCTGTCAAGAGCAGAAGGAATTAAAAATGATTGCGATATTCCGTTTACTTATATTAACATATTAAAATAGTATATCAATTATATCAAGAGATGACTAGTAATTATCTTGCCTGAAGATAGTACTATATTAAGATAATATATGTAAAATAATAAGTGCTTCTTGCAGAAATGTTTGCCAGGAAAAGCCGTAAAGAAGAAACACACGTCCTCTGTCATCTCCATGCCCAGAAATCCCCACTTTGCCACGTTGGTGTCGTCGGTGTCTCCACGGTGCGCCTCGGACTGTGGGAACTTTTCCCGAAGGCCTCGGAAGGGCAGGCGCCGGCCATCCTGGAGGCCCCGCACCTTGGGGCGCAGCGTGATGGCCGCTCCGTCCCGGGGAGGGGCCGGGCCCTCCACCTCCCCTACCCACAGGGCCTGTCCGAGGGCCCCCCGACTCTGCCCGCCGGGTCTGGAGACGCCCACCCTTGATGCGGTCGCCGTTCATGGCTCTCAAATCCCCAAGCACAAAAGCCATCACCCCCGGACCCAGAGCAAGCCCGTCGGGACAGCCCGCTCCCCTCCAGCCGAGGCCGTTCCTGTCCCCCCTGCCCCCGTCTGACTCGGAGTCGGGGCGCCTGGAGAAACTCATCCCCTCCCGGGAATGTCTGCAACGCCCCAGAGGGCAGTTTCCGACGAGGGACAGCTTGGATGTCCCCTCTCCCCGGCCCCCCTTTTACGCAGGGTCTGAAAGTGGGACATTTCCCAGGGTGGGGGGCTGAGGCTTTACCTGCGAGCACAGCAGGGGGCGGTGGGGACCCTCCTCTCCTGGGTGGGACGCTCCAAGCCAAGGGGACCAGGTGGGATGTGGTTCCCTCGGGACCCTGAGCCGCCCCTCAGGGCGTCCACCCACCTAGAGGAAGCCCCCTGAGGAGACACTGCCCCCTCTACATGGGGACCGGGGGAAAATGCTCACGAAAACCACCCCTCAGCTCTCCCGCTTCATGAATGGGTGTCCAGAGCCCTCGGGGCCCCTCCTCACAACCTCAGCTCAGGCCACACTGCGGGGCTGGACGGCGACCTGCCCCTCCCCTTATTCCCACGGTACCACAGCCCCCGAGAGAGGCCGGACGCAGGTGCTGGGCTGTTTTGGAGCTGTTTGTACCCCAGAAAAGGTCACGATCTTTTACTCCATTCCTGAGGCTGCAGAGTGGCTGTGGGTGGGAGCTTTGGGTTAGGTTATTTCAGCTGAGATGTGACGGAGCCCATTTGAGGTGGGTCTTAATCCCCTTACTGGAGTCCTTTGTGAGGGGATAAAGGACCCATGGAAAAAGCCCAGAGAGCTCAGAGAAGCCGCAGAGAAGCTGAGAGATGAGGACACACACACACACACAGAAGAGAAGAGGATTCCACTGAAGCCAGAAGCTGAAGCAACGAAACCCGGGCAGGAAGGACCTGCAGACGCCACCATGCGCCTCCCCGTGTGGCAGATGCCGGCAGCCTGCTCCAGAGTCCAGGTAACGTCCTGCTGATTCCCTGAGTGGACATTTCCAAGGCCTCAGAGCTGTGAATTTTATTAATAACCCCCCTGCAGAAGCCACCCATCTCTGCCTGTTGCATCCCCGCAGCTTTAGCAAACCTGGGCAGGTGGGTGTTGCACTCAGCTCCCGCCACCCAGCTGCCGCTCCAGACCTTGATCCCAGGTCTCCCAGAGTTATAGATATGTCCGGAGAGAACTTACCTGGGGACAGGACACAGCAGGTGGCTCCGGCAGGCCCCCGATGCCCAGCAGTCCTCGGTCGCCCCTGGGTCTGGGGGCTTCTCCGCCTTCCTTTGCCCTCCAGCCTCCCTGCGGCCGGGGTCGCCCATCGGAGGCGGCCCTGGGACTTTGAACGGGAGGCCGGGGAGGTGGGGAAGGGAACTGGGGGGCGCTGCCCGAGGCTGCCCCGGGCCTCGCCGCCACAGCAGGGACGGTGCCTTCCTGCCTCGGTCTGGGGTGATCTGTGGCCTTGTCCCTGAGCGCGTCGCTGGCAGGTCGGAGATCCACGGTGACCCGAGAGCCTCTACCTTTGTCCCGTTTTCAGCCTTCCGTGACCTGGGCCCGCCGCCCTCCCGACCTCATCTGCTTCTGCCCGGGTCTCTTTCCCTCGGTCTCGCACTCCACCCAGACACGCTGCCCTTTTCATCGTTCCTTAAACGCACATGCACATTTTTTTAAAGTAATGCGTGCACACAGTGCTAGCCGTCCAACAGCAGTGCGAGGCCGTAACCACCACCGCAGACGTAAACTGGCCCCGGGATGTTTCGGTCTCCGAGGAGGCGGCTCGGAGCAACGCGACCAGGCGCCCGTCCTTCCACTCCAGCTTGACCCGCTCCCGGCCCTTCAGCTCTGTCCTCCTTATTTCTCAATCGCGAAATGTCTTTTTTCTTTCTTTCAACTTTACACATTGTCCGTGGCTTGCCGCCACGGAAGATGAGGGTTTAATTCTCTGACGTGTGCGTCTCTGCACTTCTCCCACAAGCTTCCAGCTTCACGTCGCCGCCATTGTCGGGCAGATCACCGCTCGGTGTTTACAGCATCGTGACTATGTAAATATTGTGCCTGCTGAGCCGCCAGCAGGTTCTGACAGCGTTTTCTGGTTTGTATTATTTGTGTTTCTGGGACTTAATAATTGCCGTGTTGTCTCGTTCACTGAGCGGGGCGCTCAGGGGTCTGTTCAGTGTGGAGCCCCCTGACCTTTGACCCCTGGACTTTAGTTCTGGGACCCTGGGGGCCTGAGGGCTCCTTTGACAAACTCTGATCTCGTCCCCCCACCCCGAGGGCCAGAGGCCTCCCACGGCGGGGTCTTTCTGGGGACTGTGTCATGTCAGTGGCTTGCATGGGTTTGTACCCCACTCCGGTAAGTGAAGAATGTTCAATATTTTCCATCTTCCAAAAGTTTGCAGACAATTTTGATCCCTGTCATTGCTTTCCTGGTTCTCCCCATCCTTGTGGGTTTCTGCCTTACCCCGTCCTCATTTTAGTGGAGTTTTGGGAGGGAGGGGGGAAGATATCCTGTTCAAAGCCCCTCACCTTCCTCTGTAGTTCTCCTCAGGTCTGAGCACCGGTGACACCTCCACCAGGAAGGCCTCCCTGACCACCCCGGTCTGAGAGAGCCATCCCCACCCCCCACCCCACCCCACCTCGGGCCTCTCTGCCTCGTCACCCTGCTTTATTTATTTATTTTTAATGTAATTTTATTGAGATATCCATCCAAAGTATACAATCAATGGTTCATAATATCATCACATAATTATGTATTCATCACCATGATCATTGCTAGAACATTTGCATCACTCCAGAAAAAGAAATAAAAAGAAGAAAGAAGACCCCAGACATCCCAGACCCCTTACCCCTCCCTCTTATTGATCACTAGTTTGCACTCTACCCAGTTGTGAGACCTACAGTCGAGGAAGGTTAACTGAGACAGTGTAGTGTTGTCAGAGATAGATGTATGGATCAGTGGAACAGAACAAAACTTCCAGAGGTAGCCTGCTTTATTTTTATCTGTAACCCTCATCACTGTCGGAAATTACCTTGTATTTTCACTTTCACTACTGTATTTGCCTTCTCCCTCAGCCACCCCAGATCGTCTGCTCTGTGAAGTCAGGGACATTTTCCATCTTGTTCTGCATCGTTTCCTCAATGCTTAGCATCATGCCAGGAGCTCGGGAAACAGTTGTTGAAGGAGCTGGTAGATTGGCGCCTGGCTCTCCACAAGGCAGACTTCTGCAGAACTTAAGGGAGAAACCGTCAAGCGCCAGAGCTTCCTGGGAAGACGCTGCCGGGTGAGAGGCGAGACGTCTGTCGAGGGAGGGGTTGAGCCGGGCCTGAGAGGGGACAGGAGCATCGAGTAGGATGGAAGCAGTGTCCTCCAAGGCCTGGCTCCCCGTACAAGTGCTTCCTGGGGCAGCCTGGGCCCGACATGCCCGGAACAACCCGCAGACCAGAAAGAGCCGCTTGCAGGCAGCTGTGGGAGTGAGCACGGGCCCTGCAGTTCAGCCCGATGCGACTGCAAGTCCTGGCTGTGTGATCTGGGGCCGGTTGCTTCACCTCGCTGTGTTCACAGCACTTCCTCACCGTGTCGTGGTGATAAGAACTCCTTCTGTGCACCTGGATTTGAGGCAACGCATACCAGCCTTCTGGGAACATGCCCTGGAGTGCAGACAGGGGCCTTCCGGAGGGTTCTGGAGGCGGGAGGCTCCGCGCCTGGGCTGGGAGCTGCCAGGGTTCCTCTTTCGCCCCAGGGAGCCTCAGGTGTCCTGATGAGGGCTGTCAGAAGCAAAGAGCTGACGTCTTTCCAGAACGCTGCGCAGCCAGCTTGCCGGCGGCTTCCTTTGCCCAGAAGAAAGGTTTCCAAACCTCTTTTTTCTGGAAGCTTAGAAGGAGAAGGCAGGGGAAGCCGTGTCCCTATCTGACAGGCTGGATTTGGAATCGTGACTCCTTCCCCTATTACCCGTGTCCCTGGACAAGTTCCGGCACCTTCTGTGAGCTTTGGTTTCCTCATCCGTCAAACGGAGATGCTAATTATAGGATGGCCTCTGCAGGGTGGTGTTCCACAGTAGTCCTGCCACGCACTGCTTTGGGGTGACGTCGGTGCCCCCGTGGCTTACATCACGTGAGCCCACGAGGTCGTGTGTGTAAAGGAATGGGCACCAGTGGCTGCTTTAAACATGGTACTTGCTCTCAGGATCGGGCCTCGGAGGAAGGGCGGGAGGCAGGGAAGGGCATTTCCAGAGCAGGGAACCGCCTTTGCAAACAAAGGCTGGGGCTGGGAGAGCTTGGGGTGGGAAGGGCTGGATCGCGTGGGTGTTTGGAGAGGCTGGCAGGCACCCGAGGGTAAAGGGCCCGAGTGCTGGGAGCGCGGTCAGCTCTGCTGGAAGGTTCCCTGGTGGAGGGAGGACACACGGAGTACAGAGGCTGGACCGGGCCCGACTCGGGGGGCGTGGGCGGGCGAGGGGCTGTCCCGTGTTCGTGAGTGTGCGCGCGTGTATTTGGGGTGTGTGGGCTTGCACGGGTGTGCAAGGGAGATACGGGCTTGAGAATGTGCGAGGGGCGCCTAGAGGTGAGAACAGGGGGCCCCTGGTCTCCCACCGCAGGGCCTTTGCACAGCTTGGGGCGCTCTGCCCCGATGCCTGCTTGGCTCCCCCCATAGCCCCCGCCCTAGACGCAACTCCCTACCCCCTTCCCTAATTTCCTCCAAAGCTCTTACCACCGTCTGACACACTGTAATTTAACTCATGCACTTTGCTTGCTGGCCTTGCCCACCAGAGCCTCACCTCCCTGAGGGCAGGGAGTGGTGGCTGCCCTGCTCACTGCTGTACCCTCAGTGCCAGGCACACAGCAAGTGCACAACAGATATTTGCTGAGTGAATGAATGAATGACCAAACGAATGAATCAGCTGTCCTGATCCCCGGTTTGGACCATCTCCTCTGTCCAGCCCTCTGTCTTCCCAGGTCCCGCCCACATCCTGACGTTGGCCACACCCCCTCCCAGCCTGAGCCTCAGTTTCCCAGCCTCGACAGAGAGGGGTGTTTGGGACTTTTCCAGGAGTCAGTACAAGGAGGTGGCCTGCCATGACCCCCATCAAATGCCCCTTCTGAGTTTCTGGTTTCTGGGCGGTCTCAGAGGTCCCAGCGGACGGACGGCACCACTCCCAGGCAGAGGGAGGCCAAGGATGTTGTGGCAAAGAAGCATCAGCAGGAACAACCACCTCACATGCCAGCCCTCATCCTGGCAAGCTCCTACTGGTCCTTAAAGAGCCAATCTCAAAGTCACCTCCTCTGGGAAGCCTTCCCTGACCCCATCCCAGCTGCGGTTCTGGCACCTTCCTTGGCTTTGCTCATGTATCTATTTATAGCACCCCACATGGAGTTTTGTGATTCTTGGACTGTGTGTCAGGCTCCCTGACTAATGCATTAACTCCTCGAATGCCAGGGCCGTGTCTGATTCATCCGGGGGCTGGAGGCCAGCTCAGGACAAGAGTCACTCTGAGGGTGTCTGTGGCATTCTGTCCTTCCTTCCTTTTCTCATTCCCCAAACAGTTTCCAGGCATCCATTGTGCATGCAGAGGTGGGCTAAGCACTGGGAATGCAGTCGGGGATGAGATGGGCAGGGTGTGGTGTGGTGGGAGAGCCAGATGTTCTAGAGGGAGGTGGGATTCAAACAGAGCCAACAAGAGGGGCATTGGTGGTGAGTACTGTGTGGAGAATGAAACCGGGAAGGTCTGGGAGGGAGGTTCATGTGAGAGGCGATCCGTGGGTTGAAAGGGAGCCAGCTCCAGGAGGCCCCGGAGGATGGGGTGTTCCAGGAAACGACAAGGGTCCCAAGCCTTAACCCTTCAAATGCCAAGGAGCAAAGCGGAGGAGGGGGAGACAGGGTGGGCAGGGGCCCGAGGCAAGGACCTCAACCTGGTCAGGCTTGACGCCCCGCAGAAGACAATTGCCGCAGGTGCCCATTTTCCAGAGAGATGAATGGTCGACCCCGAGGGGAAATGACTAGCCCAAGCTCACCCCACCCATTTGGGACAGAGAGCTCTGGGCCACTCGGACACCCAGGAGTGGTAAAAAGCTGGGATGGCTTCCTGTAGGAGGCGGCCCATAGAGTGCTACAAATTCACATTTTGTGTGTGTGCCAGGCAGGGCCCTGAGGCAGGCACTTCCGAGCTCGGTGTGCTTTCAGGGAGTCCTCAATGCCCCATGGGGCAGGCAAGTAAACTAAGGCACGGACCAGTTCAGGGGGTCATCCAAAGTCATTGGGATTCGAACCTGTGCCGTTTGAGTCCAAATCTGATGACTTTCCATCCCACTGCCCAGAAAGGGTGCGAGAGAGATGCAGGAAGAGAATGGCCATAATTGTAAGACTCGCTCACTTCTTAACTCCTCTGGCTCTCCCACTCCGTGTGGGTGGAGCCCCGCGGGATCACCCTGTTTTGTTTTTTTGTCTTTTTTTAATAGTTTTTTTTTATCTTCATTTTATTGAGATATATTCACATACCACACAGTCATACAAAACAAATCGTACATTCGATTGTTCACAGTACCATTACATAGTTGTACATTCATCACCTAAATCAATCCCTGACACCTTCATTAGCACACACACAAAAATAATAAGAATAATAATTAAAGTGAAAAAGAGCAATTAAAGTAAAAAAGAACACTGGGTACCTTTGTCTGTTTGTTTGTTTGTTTCCTTCCCCTATTTTTCTACTCATCCATCCATAAACTCGACAAAGGGGAGTGTGGTCCTTATGGCTTTCCCAGTCCCATTGTCACCCCTCATAAGCTACATTTTTATACAATTGTGTTTAAGATTCATGGGTTCTGGGTTGTAGTTTGATAGTTTCAGGTATCTACCACCAGCTACCCCAATTCTTTAGAACCCAAAAAGGGTTGTCTAAAGTGTGCGTAAGAGTGCCCACCAGAGTGACCTCTCGGCTCCTTTTGGAATCTCTCTGCCACTGAAGCTTATTTCATTTCCTTTCACAACCCCCTTTTGGTCAAGAAGATGTTCTCCGTCCCACGATGCCAGGTCTACATTCCTCCCCGGGAGTCATATTCCACGTTGCCAGGGAGATTCATTCCCCTGGGTGTCTGATCCCACGTAGAGGGGAGGGCAGTGATTTCACCTTTCAAGTTGGCTTAGCCAGAGAGAGAGGGCCACATCTGAGCAACAAAGAGGCGTTCAGGGATCACCCTGTTTTACAGGTGGGCAAGCGGAGGTCAGCACCCGGCCCCCAGCGTCTCAGGGGGTGGTGGAACCTGACGGGCGCCGTGGTCACCGGCCTGTGACCTTCCCTCCGAGCCACTGCCCAGGGGCTCCTGAACCCCTCGAGGCTCCTGTCCCTGCAGAAGGAAGGCTCTGCCCCTGGCCGTTTTCACCCCGCTGGGCAGGTGGCCCGGAAGAGAGCAGGGAGCGCCAGGAAGGGACTCGGTCAAGGGCTGCTGAACGCAGAAAAATGAGGTGCAACGCCGCCTCCCTCCCTAGGAGGCTCAGTTTCTCCGCAGTGGGAGCTGCCCGAGCTGACCTCCCGCCGCTGCGCGGACTCCCCCGGCGCTCCGAGGGCGGCTGCGCGTCCTGCACTCCACCAGCACTGCTGCGCGCGGCGAGCGCTCCAGGGGGCTGGCACCAGCAGCGCCCGGGCAGGGCCGGCACGTCACCGTTCTGCAGAAGGGGAAACCGAGGCCCGGGGGATCGGAACCCACGTTTCACCGCAGGGGCGCGCTTTAGACCCTCCGCCGCTCGGCGGGCTGGCCGGTCGCCCGGGGCATCTCGGGGTTTTTCCAGATTGCACACGCCGGGCCGGGCCCACGCACCGCATTCGCGGGGGCCGGGGCAGACCCGCGCGCGCCGGGCTGGGGGCGGGGCCTGATGATTGACGGGTTGGGGCGTGGCCTGGGTCTGGGCGGGGCCGGGACTGGCGGCCGGCCAGGCAGAGGCGGGGTCTAATGGCCGACCCGCCGCAAGCGGAGCCGGGGGACTGGGCGGGGCCGGAAGCTCCGGCCAGCCGGCCGGGGGCGGGGCTTGACGGCTGGCGGGCTGGGGGCGGGGCCGGAACCTGCGGCTGGCGAGCTGGGGGCGGGGCCTGAAGGGGCCGGGTCTTCCCGGGTGGGGGGCGGGCCTGACAGGCAATGGGCGGGGCCTGCTTCTGGGCGGGCTCTGAAGACGGGCGGACCAATCGGCGCGCGGGGCGGGGCTGCGTGCGGGCGCCGTCCGGGCCGGGCCCGCGGCGCTGCCCAGTCTGGCCTCGGCGCTGCCCGCGCTGCGTCCCTCCCGCCCCGCCGCCGCCGCCGCGCCCGGGCCGCCTGCCCGCAGCCATGAGCCCGTGCGGCACCGCTCGAGCCCGCCGCCCCCTGGCTTAGTCCCGCCGCCGGCCCCGCCCGCGCCATGGAGTCGCCCGCCTCCGGCCAGCCCGCCGGCGTGCCCCCGTCCAAAGGTAGGGGCGCCTCGGCTGGACCCCCGCCGGGACCTGCCCGCGAGCCCCTCCGGGGCCGGGGCTGCCCTCTGGCTGACCCCTCCACCCCGCCCGAGCCTGGACCTCACTCGGACCCCCACTTTAGGCCCCGGGCCTGCACCCTGGCCAGGCCCCTCAGCCGGTCCCAGGCGGCACGCCGATCCCCACCCGGTCCTTGGCGCGCACCCAGCCCGCTTCCCATCCCGGGTCCCAGGACGGTCTCCAGGCTGAGCTAGAACACGGACCCCCCCATCTCAGCCCCATTGGTGCTCCCTTGCTGGGGACCTCCCTGTACCGCCCCGGTCCTGGTGTCGGGCTACACCCCAGCTTAGAATCCCCCCTCGCACGCCCTGGAAACGTGTCCCCTCGCCCCCAGCTCACCCCATCTTTGGAGGCCCCCTCTTTGCTCCATCCCTGGCTGGCCTGCATGGAGCTTCTCCCCAGACCCCTGCACTCCATCCTGCAGCCGCGTCTCCTGGAACCTGTCTTGGCAATTTGGGGGACCGCTGTGGTAGGCCTCGGGCCTCACCCCTTCTCCACAGTCCTTCTCCCATGGCGCCTCCTCCTCTTCCCGTGCAAACTTCTCTCTGCACTTGGGGACATCCCCCTTCTCGAGCCCCAGAGTCTCCAGCTCCTCTCCAGGGCTTGGGGCCGGTTGCTGCCGGCCTGTCCCAGCCGCCTACGGTGCTGGGCCGGCCGCCAGGCCAGGGTGCTCACTGCGAGGCACTTGCTTGCTCTTGTCTTCCCCAAGTAGCCGGCCTTCCGGGAAATTTTCTTGTGAGGTGGCGGTGGCGGCAGCAGCAGGATTTGTCATGCAGAGGGGGAGGACAGGACTTGGAGGGCGAAAAGGGGACTTTTTTTTTTTTTGCAGGAAGAGGAAAGGATGTTTTTGGCGTGTTAGACTCGCAGCAGGCTGGGTGGTGTGAGCGATTTCCAAACCGGGCATGGCTTGTAGTGAGTGGACTTCCTCCCTGTTCTCCGCACCTGCTGCCGCCTCACCCCAGTGGGCCCCTTTAACACCTCTGGGCCTCAGTTTCCTCGTCTGTAAAGCAGGAGTGACCACACCTCCCTTCTGTGCACATCAGGAGTGTGACTTGAGATCAGGAATTCTAAATGTTTTTAAACACACGGTTGATGCTGTGAGGACACCGGAGGAGCTCAGGAAGGGACAGTTGTTGCATGTGTGGTTAGTGTTACCATTTTGATTGTTGGAAAAGCCTCGGCTGTGCAAGGTCAAGGACATGCCTGTGTTTGGGTTGAGGCTGCAGAGCGACGGGGAGAAGGGCCCTGGAGCAGGCCAAGGAGTACATCAGTGGGCCCTTCTCAGGGGTTGGGTCCCTTCCCGCCTTCCCTGAAGGGGCCCAGGGGCAGGAGGCCTGGGTGGGGTCCTGGAGGCTGTGGGCCCTTCCCGGCCGGCCAGTGGGCAGGGTCATTACGTCTCACGTCTTACATAAGTGGGAGACCGGATCCCTGACCATTGCCCAACCATCGTGAGTAACCCAGGAGGCACTCGTGGGGGAGGTCGCAGGGGAGGGGCCTGTGGACCTCATGGGGCTTGGGGGCCTGTAAAAAGATGCTTCCCTTCTCTGGGGCACAGGGTCTGGGCCTGGTGTGTCATGGATGTGCTGTGTGCCTTAGGGCAGGTCCTCAGCCTCTCTGGTGGGAGGAAAGGGTTGGAAGCAGTGTTTGTTTTTGGAGGCCCTTTCTGTTCCTGCAGGCTGAATTAAAGGATACACTTGCAGGCTTGTGAAGGGAGAGGCCGTGGGTGTGGGGGGCAGCACGGCTTGACCCCATGTGCTGTGTGACCTCAGGCCTGGCATTGCCCTCATTGTGGCTCCAGGCAACAGGTGCTGTGAGTGGGTTGTGAGGAGGCCCAGGGCCCAGGGACCCTGTCAGCCTGTTCGGGGTCCAGGGAAGGATGTGGTGGGGGAACCACAGTGCTTCCTCACCAAAAATGATAAGACCCCCGCCTCTGAGCCTTTCTGCATACCTGCCTCACCGCAGCCCATTTTACAGAGGAGGAGACTGAGGCTCAGAGATGTTAAGTGCCTGCCTGGGGACACACAGGGCCTCCCCAACCCCTTTCCCCCACCTCCCACTGCTGTGCTGCTGCTGAAGCTGAGCATGCTGGGAGACCCCCTCCACGTCATACCCGTTTCTAGCGGGCGTCTCCTCCAGACCAGTGAGGCCAAGGTGCTGCCTCTTGTGTGCACAGCCCTTCACAGTTGGCATGTTGCATACTCGCCTCCACCCGACCCATTTGACAGGCAAAACTGAGGCCAGGTGGGGAGTGGCCAGACCGAGTCCCCAGGGCCGGGTCCTCCCCCTGCCCACCCTGTCCTGGGTTTGGGGCGGCAGTGAGCTCCCTTCTCGGGGGAATTCGAGCAGCGTGGGGAGTGGTTGGCCGTGAGCTTCCAGAAGGACCTTGCCTTCGGGCTTCTGGCAGTGTGCCCTGCCCGTCCCCGGTGCCCCTGGAGGGCTTTCCCAGAGCCTGCTGGTTGACCCCTGCCCCCTGCTGTCTCTCTGGCAGGGCAGGGGCCCCGTGGCAGGGGCACGTGTGTCCGTGTGGTGGCTGCCTCCGTCCACCCCGGGTCCCTGAGCCTGCAGGAATCGTGCCTGTGTCCTGGCCGCGGCCTGGCCATTGGAAGGCCGGGAGTGTGGCTCCGCTGGGACTTCCCCTCTGTGGGCCTGACGCACAGGAAATGCTCCATCAGCCAGCCCGGAGCCGGGGCCCAAAGGGAGCGGAGTTCCCAGTCAGCCCATGCGGGGCGAGGCCTGGTGGCGGGAGGCTTCCGGGGTGAGTCAGCGGGCACTGGGTGCTGACTCACCCCAGCGTGCCCGCCAGCCGGCTGCACTTCAAGGAGTGAGGAGGGGGCTGCAGGTGCAGGCCCTCCAGAGCCCTGGCCCCCGAGGGGGACCCTGCCCCCGCCCAGGAACTTCCTCTGTTAGGCAAGAGGCCGTTTCCTCTTGCTCCCGAAGCAGGCGGCCGCGGCTGTGGGCCGCCCTGGGCCCTGGGGACGCCTCACAGGGAGGCCTGATGCCTGGGTTCCAGCCCCAGCTCGGCCCCCTTGCCGTGTGGCAGTGGACATGCCGCAGCTGGCCCTTTCTCGGCACGTCCCCTGGGCACGGCCCAACTTTCCAGCTAGTCGCCCGGTTTCCTAGTTCCTCGCTTACAGCGTGGGAGGCAGACGGCCTCGTCCCACACCTGGGCACAGCAGGGCTGCCCTTGCTACAGAGATCCTGGCCCAGGACACTGTGCTCCGGGGCCAGAGCCCGGCCTGCTGCCCTGCTTCTCCTCTCTGACCCTCTGTCTCCTCTTCCGCACGGTGGGACTAAACACCCCTCCCTTGCAGCATGGAGGTGAAGAGTGGGTGGTGCTTCCCAGCCGAGGGCCTCCTGTGTTGTGTGGCTGCTGCTCCAAGGATGGGGCCCTGATGGTGGATGTGGCTGGGGCCCGCGGCCTACCTGGCTGCAGGATCCTTCGGAGCCAGCACAACTGGGTTTCAGGACTTCCTCTCCCTGCTCCCTCGGGTGGCACTTGGGCTCCCCATTGCCTCTCAGGCCTTCCTGGGGAGGGTTGGGGGGACAGAGGATTGGGGTACCCAGTTGTCTCTGCAGGTCTGTCCCCTGGCTCGAGTGTCCAGGCAGCGTGAAAAGGACACGCGGAGGGAGAGCAAGGGAGGGTGTGGGACCCCGGGAAGCCTGCAGGTGGCAAACACTTATGGGGTGGCAGGTGTGGTGCTGGCTGCCGGGACATTGGGGACAGGCGAGGCCTGGGACAGGCGGCCATTCGTGGCAGGGGTCAAGGGCGTCCGCTGTGCTGGGAAGATGCCGGCAGAACCGAGCCCTGGTCAGGCGTGCGGGGGTGGCCGAGCCCAGCAGAGGCCCAGCGGGGGCCCAGCTGGCCGAGGGTCCGACTGCCAGGCTTGGCATGGGGGGGAGTGGCTGTTAGCCTATCAGGTAGCCGCCGCGTCACCCAGGGGTCCTGGGGAATAACGGTGGGGACTAGCTTGGCCGAGGGGCGGGAGGGTGGGCAGCCTGCTCTGGGCCCACAGCCCCCAGGGCCATCGCCCCTCCCCCCGGCCACCCTCTGGCCTTGCCCACCTGGACAGGCCTGTTGCCCAGCAGTGGCCACGGATGCCCCAAAGAGCTTCGTGTAAAGGCATCAGGGCCTGAGAGGGCCGGGTGGACGGGCAGCAGCAGCCTGCCGGGCCCTTCTGTGTCCCCTACACCAGGACGGGCGCACGTCTAACCCCAGGGAGCTCGGGGCCTCTGCAGGGAGACCCCCGTCAGGCCTGGACACAGGTCCCTGCCCCCCTTCCTGCCCTGAGGGTCCCCCTCTGGGTGCCGTGGGACCCCCTGGCTTCTCTGGGGAGGCCCCGCCCACCACCCCTCACCCAGCTACCCACACCCCGGGCTGGGTGCTGATGCCTCTGCCACATCCAAATCCAGCCCGGAAACCTCCTGCTGCGTCCCCCCCACGGCAAGGCCTTCCCTTCTCGCATTTAATTGTGGGTGTATTACAGACCCCCGAAGAAAGTGCATTGTTTGCCTATTTTAAAGAACAAAAACAAAAAGTTCTGGGTACCTGGCACCCAGCTAAAGAAATGGGATCAGGCCACGCGCTGGGAAGGCTCAGGTGGGCCACGCCCCTCCCCTGCCTCGGTTTCCTCCTCTGCGCCCCAGGGCTGGCAGAGCCTGGCTTCTGAGGCCATGTGAGCCAGTGGCTCCCAGTTGGGGCAGGCAGGGCCTTGGGTGCCAGGCGGGGGTTCCTGGGCCCACGTGGGTGGCAGTGAGGGTGCTGAGGGGCCCTGCACACCCAGGAGGAGGGTCTTGGTGGGCGCTGGGGCTGAGGCCTGGGTAGGAGGCTGCACACCCATGTGTCTGGCCCACCTGCCCCCTCCTGCTGTCAGGCCCAGCTCTGCCCCTCTTTGGCCCCTGACCATGGCAGGTCTCCACACACCTTGAGACTCGGACCCCACCCAGGCCGAGGCAGCAGTGGCCCCCGGCTTGTGGGTGGAGGCCGGGGTCAGGGCCAGCAGGCGGGGTCAGGGCCCCGGGAAGGACCCTGCCTGGTCATCCTGAGCTGTGGCATTGGCCCTCCGTCTGGGGCCACGGGGCTCGCTGGGGTTGGGGGTCCAGGCCCTGGTGCCCTGAGGGCAGGGCTGGGCCAGGGGATCACCCACCGGACCTGGTTGTGCAGAGGGCTCCCAGCCACGTGGGGTGCTGTCACCCCTCTTTGGTCAGGAGGACACAGAGACTCAGGGCAGGGTGGGGGCGATTCTCCCCTCCGTTCCCCTCTGAGCCTGCCCGGCACTCAACCTGCAGCCCCCCGACGTTTCCCTTCGGAGGCCGGTCCCTGGGCCCGTCTTGGATAGGCCTGAGGCTCCCCTAGGAGTGAGCAGCCTCGGGGGGCCGCAGCCTTCAGCTTCCCTAGGAGGGACCCCTGGCGAGCCCGCGGCCCCTTTCAGTGCAGGGGACACGAGGCCCCACGGCACCGGCCCTGGGCGCCTCCTTCCTTATCCACTTTCATAAATTACTTAGGTGTGGGGCCTGGCGCTGCGCGTGTAGAAGCCTCAGAGGGAGGAAGGGGCCGTTTCTCCACAGTGACAAGCATCTCTTTCGCAAACTTTGCTGTTCTGCCCCATCCTGTGCCTTGGAGATGTCTCCCTGCCCCTGGTGTCCCGACTCTGTGTGACCAAATCCGGGCCTCGGTTTCCTCGCCTGCAAGATGAGCGAGCTGGGACCTGCCACTTCCTTCTGTTGCGGGGATCAACCAGGTGGCTTGTCTCTCTGGGAGCCTGTCCTAGGTGTGGGGCGGCGTCTCTGCTCCCCCCCATTGATGGGGCGACATTGGGCCCCGCATGCAGCCGCCATGGGCAGGCCAGTCAGGGGGACGTGGGGGCGTCCTGCACCTGCTGCTGACCACCCCGGGGGCTGCACTGCCTGCTCCCCGCACCCCACCCTGTGCAGGCTCTGCCCCTGTGGCTCTCTGTCGGCTCTCCAGCTCCGTCCCCTCCCGGCTGCACCCCCGCACCCTAATCCTCCCCGGGTGGCCCACCCTGCTGCCCCCGGCCTGTCTCAGGCTCTTCTCTGGAGCCCTGAGTGCCCTCCTGCTTCCCTGTTTTATGTGTTGGTTTGGTGCTGCCTAGACCCGGGTCTGTCTGTCTGCACTGCTGACGGGGCCGCTGTGGGGTGTGCACTGGAGGGTGCAGAGCAGCCCCGGCCTCCACCCACAGACACCAGCGGCACCCATAGCCATGTTTCCAGATGTTTCCGCATGCCCCGGGGGTCAGGGAGCCGAGAGGAGACCCTGTGCCTGCTGTGGCCTTGAGAGGAGCCCGGCTTGGGCCAAGGAGCTTGGGAGGTCCGGGGCCCCCGGCTCAGGCCTGGCTGAGGGCCCCCCAGGACGGGAGCGAGGTGGGGGAGCTGAGATCCCAGGAAAGCAGATGGGGGGTGGGGGTGTCTGGGGGTTGCTGGGCCTGGGGCGGGAGGCCCTTCTCCTGTTGTCCCTTCTGATGCTTGGGTCTTGGTCCCAGATGGACACGTCTTCACGTCTGTCCCTCCAGATGCTCACGGGGGACGCCCAGTCCAGGGCCGGGAGGTGTCTGAGAACTGGCTGTTCTCACTGGGCGCACCCCCAGTCCTGCAAAATCGTCCCCGTTTTACAGCTGGAGCAGTACGTCCAGGGTCCAGGGCTGCAGGGGAGGCGGCTGATTCGGGAGTGGGTGACGAGGAGGGGAGGGGACAAGGAGGGGGTGCCATGCGGCCATGTGAAGGGCAGGAGGCGAGGCAGCGGCACCTCCCTCCCCCAGCCGTATGGCCCAGGCTGTTGCTGAATTCCGGGCCTCGGTTTCCCCATCTGCCCCCTGTCGGGCTGCCCTGAGACTGGGGCCCGGGGACTTGCAGGGCCTGGTCCACTGCCCGCTGTGCCGGGCTCCCTGTGAGCCAGCCTGGCGCTTCTGTGCTTCGCCCGGCCTGGCCGCCGGGCCTGTTTGTTGTGGCGACCGTCGCCATGGGGGCTGGCACCTGGGCAGCCCTGGGCCTGACGTCAGCCGCGAGTAGCAGCCAGAGCCTGCGGCCTGTTTCTGGGCCGTCTCCTGGCAGCCTTGCCCACTCTCTCCCATAGCTGGCACAGCTGCCCACGAGCCCATGTCACCCTGGGGAGGCCCTGTGACCCCAACAAGGAGAGTGGGTCGTCTGTCCCGATGGGTGCGGTTTGGGGGCCAGGACCCACAGACACCCCCCGCCAGGACCCATGGACACCACCCCCAGGACCCACGGACACCACCCCCAGGACCCACGGACACCCCCCGCCGGAACCCACGGACACCACCCCCAGGACCCCTGCCCTCTCCTCGCCCCCGGGACCCCTGTCCTCCCAGCAGCCCCTGCAAAGCCCAGGAGTGGGGGCAGGTGGGGGCCCACACTGAGATCCGCCCCCACCCGGCCCAGCCGCAAGCCGTGGACACGCAATCCACCAATGGGGACGCAGCCCAGGGTGCAGCTGGGAGGCGCTCCCAGGATTTCCCCAAGTCCCGGCACGAGGCATGTGTGCAGGCACCGCCCAGGGGCCTGTGCCGGGGAAAGGCCATGTCCGCAGGGGGCTGGGGGATCAGGGAGGACCTTTAACTTTCGATGTGAACGTTTATTTCCTGGTTATGAAGCCAGGCACCGCCATCACGGGTAGCTGAGGACATACGGAGAAGGGTCAGTCTGGGGTGGAAGCCACGTCCTTCCCGTGATGTGGGGTGGACTTTGCACCTCCGTGGAGAGGTCAGGCAGAGCGGTGGGCCCAGGGCCTCGCAGGCAGGGTCTCGCTTCTGCCGTGGGGTCCTGGAGCCAGGGCAGGGTGCAGAGAGGAGGGTGACGAGCAGGTCCCAGAGACGGGGGTCCCTGGCCAGCTGGCCTTATTGGCCACAGGGCCTGCAGCCCGAGCCCCTGTCTGGACCCCCAAGGTCAGTCAGTACAGCCCTGGGTCCCCTGGGAGCTCGTTCATGGAGGAGGGCGGTGGTGGAGGGGGCCTTAGGGACCGATGGCCACAGGCCTTGGCGTTTCTCTCGGTTTCCGGCGCAGCCTGGGGGCCTCTGGGCTTCCAGGCCTGGTTGCCGCCCCCGTTCATCAGCGTGAGGCCACTGCCTTCCCTTTGGGGTGCAGCAGGAGGCCACCTGGAGAAACGGCCTGACCGGGGGGTCCCAGGGGGCTCAGGGGTCTCGGTCGGCACACCCCAAGGGCTGGGCACTGGCCTCCCTCCTCTGAGCCTTGGTGTCCCCAAGGAAGGCAAGGCTGGGAGCCTCCGCTCTAGGTCACCACGGGCATCAGAGCTGACTGACGGGAAGGGCCTGGCCCTGGCATGGGGCCCTCCTGTGCCGCTGTCTCCGTGACAGATGAGGGCTCCGTGCCCGCAGGGTGGGCTCTGTGCACATGTGGGGCGCCCGGGCCCCAGTCAGGGAGTGACCGCGCTTTTTGGCTGCTGGGTGCTGCTCGCCGGGTTTGTGTCCTAACTGTGAGCGAATCGGTTTTGATCCCTCTGTGACGCGGGAGAGGACGGAGGCTCCGAGAGCCCTGGACCTGGCCCGAGCCCCCCAGCCTGGAGAGGCAGGGAGAGCCCCCGCCCTTGGTGACAGTTACAGCAGAGCAGCTGCCGCAGGGGCACCGGGGCCTCCTGGGAGGCTGACGTGGGCCTGTCTCTGCCTGCCTCGCACCTGAGCTTTGCCCACCTGTCCCCATGTGGCCACCGGACCCCCATCAGGATCCCCACCCCACTGGAACCCCTGCCCTCACTGACCCACCTTCTGCCTGTCCGTGGTGCTGCCACGAGCCCTCCCAGGGCACTGGCCATGGTAGCACCTGCTCTGTCTCTGCACCTGGCTGTGGGGCCTGTGTGGTAGGGGTGCAGTGCCCACCCTCAGGTGTGGGCGGTGGTCCTGGGGGCTGGGGTCCCCAGAGTATGAGCACACAGGCAGGTGTCAGGGCTCCAGGCAGGCTGGGGGTCCCAGGGGCTGGCAGAGTGAGTCGCTGCGGCAGGTGTGTGGGTGGTGGGCAGGACGACCCTCCAGTGCGGGCATGGCCTGGGTGGTCTGGGGAGCTGTGTGTGCACCCCAGCACTGCTGCCATGTGCCAGGGGCTGGCCACGCCCCGTGGAGGATGGTGCGGTGAGCAGGGCCCTGGCTCCTTCCACCTCCCTTCGGGGAGGCCCCAGGAGAGCCCCGGTCGTGCCGGCCCCCTGCGCTCAGCAGCTGGTCCCTGTTAGTACAGGCCTTGCAGACGTGGGCTCCGAGAAACTGAGCCCCTCGCCCAGCCCCGGGGAGCAGGACCCAGGCCTGTCACCCTGCCGGGTGGGGGTGATGAGGGGCTTCCTGGGGTGGCCTTGGGGAGCGTGGTGGAGGGGGTGGGGAGAAGTGGGTGCCGGCTTTGGTCTCCTGGACACACTCAGGTTCGAATCCTGGCCGGCCCCCCGGCTGGAGCTGCCCGGCTCTCCCACCTGGTCAGTGGGCACCGCCGCCCCCCCCGTCCCGCAGCCTGGCCCGAGGGAGGCCCTGGGTGGGCGACAGCGAGGTGGGTACTGAGGGAGGCCCTGGGACGCTCGCCCAGTGTGGGTGCCTCAGTTCGCTGTCTGGGCAGTGGGGCAGTGTGAGGCTGGTGGAGGGGGCTCAGGGTGGGGGCGCTGCCTGCTCTGGCTGGGCCCAGGCGCACCATTGATTTCCCCACCGGAGCCTCTGCTTTGCAGGGGGAAAGCTGAGACTGAGGACGGGGACCGCTGGGGCCGGACAGTGGGTTCGGCGCCTCCAGGCCGGCCTCTGCACAGCCTCCGGCCCCCAGAGGTGTCCTGCTGTCACCCCGGCAGATGGGGAGCTTGAGGGGCAGGAGGGTGCGGTGCCGAGCTGAGCCCGGAATGGGGGCTCCATGTGCCCTGGATGCCCCGCTTGGAGTCAGCGCAGCCATGGGGGTGCTGGAACTCAGGACCTGGGGGTTCTGCCTGGGGTGGACCCTGGCATGCTCCGACCTGCTCATCCCCGGCACCGCGTTGGGTGGCCGTCCTGCCCAGGCTCCACTGCCCCGTCTGGAAAATGGGCTGGTGTCACGGGTGCCCGGCCAGGACATGGGTGCCCGGCAGCAGCCGGCTGTGGGACCGGGCAGGGTGGGGGTTCGCGGTGGGGCTGCTTCCGGCTGGGGGAGCATTGGCGGCTCCGTCTCCCATCCAGCGGCTCTGCAGGTGATGCTCACAGCAGCAGCTGCTTCCCGGGGCCATTCAGGAGCCAGATCTGAGCTCAGTCCTGGCCCTGACCCTCCCTGACCCTGGTCATCGCGGCTCCTGCGGCACCCCCAGTCCTCGGGCCCTCCCACCTGCCCTCTGTTGCCCGCAGGCCGTTCCCTTCCTTTCCTGCCAGAGCCTGGTTGGTTCAGACACCCAGAGCCTGGGCCTCTCAGCCCTGACCTCTGACCCTCACCCAGATCCCAGGCCCCTCAGCCCTGACCTTTGACCCTCAGTGTCTTGCTGTAAGACCAGGACCCCTCAAGGGCAGGGATGGGTCTGCACCGTCACCGTCCCCAGCCTTGTCCAGACCACAGGGAGCGTTCCAGTTTGCTAATGCTGCTGGAATGCGAAATATCAGAAATGAATTAGCTTTAATAAAGGGGGTTTATTTGGTTACAAAGTTACAGTCTTAAGGCTATAAAGTGTCCATGGCAACAGGGTACCTTCACTGGAGGATGGCCGATGGTGTCCATAAATCTCTGTTAGCCAGGAAGGCACGTGGCTGGCATCTGCTTGCTCCCAGGTTGTGTTTCAAAATGGCATTCTCCAAAACGTCAGTGTCAGCTCCAACAGCCATCTTCAAAATGTGTCTCTCATCTGCAGCTCCTCTCTCAGCTCCCGTACGTTCTTCAAAGTGTCCCTCTTGGCTGTAGCAAGCTTGCTCCTTCTGTCTGAGCTTATGTAGTGCTCTAGCAAACTAATCAAGGCTCACGCTGAATGGGCGGGCCAATCTCCATGGAAATTATCCAGAGTCATTACCCACAGCTGGGTGGGTTGCATCTCCATGGAAACACTCGAGCTAAGAATTACAGTCTAATCAAACACTAATACGTCTGCCCACACAAGATTGCGTCAAAGATGATGGTGTTTTGGGGGACATAATACATCCAAACTGGCATAGGGAGCCTGGGGGATATCGATCAGCCAGATAACTCACTTTCTCTCCTTTTCAGGGAAACCGAGGAAGAAGAAGGATTTACGGATATGCTGTATGGCCAAGCCCCCTGTGCCCAACCCCACGTGAGTCTGCCTCAGTTTCTCCCCTGGGCTCAGGGCTGTGGAGGGAGCAAGCAGGAGGCTGGGGCTGGGCCTGGGGGTGGCAAGGGGGTGCTCTCAGACACTGCACTGGCACTCTGGATCCTGCCTACAGATGGGGAAACCGAGGCCCTCCCAGGGCCGCCAGCTGTGAGACACGGTGTGGGCTGGAGCCGGTCTGGGGATTTGGGCCTCGTGCCTGGCATGTAGCGAAGTGCGGGAGCTGTGGAGACGAGGCGTCTCCAGGACAGGCTGGCCCTGCCTGCTGGGCTGGTTGGCTCCTCCTGGGGATGGCCCGGCCTGAGGCTCACGGGTCTGCTCTCGCCCTGCAGGCCTCCCCGGAACCTCGACTCGCGGACCTTCATCACCATCGGAGACAGGGTGGGTGCAGCGCGACCCTCGGGCCAGCCCCTCGTACCCTGAGCCCCTGGCGGAAGGAAAGCTTTGCTCCCGCGTTGCTGGCTGTGTGGCCTGGCCTGCCCACTGCCTCTCTGACCCCCTGCCTGGGCCCACGTGGAGCTCTCTGACCGCAGCCACGGAGAACCTGCCTCCCCCTGGGAACAGTGGGTCAAAGTGCAGGCTCTGGGGCCTCCCGAGGTGGACTCAGGGCAGGCCTGGGAACTGGCTTGTTTGACTCAGTTTCCTTTAGGGAACTTGTCAGGTTTCTGTTGTCTCCTGACGCTTGTCACCGTTGTGTGCATTGTCCATCTATCAGCTGACTTCTGTCTGTCTGTCCTGGTAGAGGGTGGCCTTTGTGGGGCAAGACCTTGGTTCTCTTCTGGTCCCCAGTGCCTGAAACAGGGACTCACACATAGTACGTGCTATGTAAATGTTAGCTGTGTGAACGATGCACTTTAAAAACCCACAGGGGGTTGGAGGAGAAGGAAAGGGCATTTACTAAGCTCCCCGGGGTGGCTGCCCTATTTCCCAGGCAGTCATGTGTGAACGTCACCACAGCCCTCCAATGCCGGTGCTGGGTCCCTTTTCCAGAGGGTGGGTGGGCTCAGAGAGGCTGAGTGACTTCCCCAAGGTCACACAGCCCTGAAGCAGGTGGCTGGAGCTTGGCGCCCGCACCTGGCTGCCGGGGAGTTGTCTTCCTGCCGACCTGGCTGCTTGCAACCCTCTCTCTTTTCTGCTTCAAGAACTTCGAGGTGGAGGCTGACGACCTGGTGACCCTCTCGGAGCTGGGCCGTGGGGCCTATGGGGTGGTCGAGAAGGTGCGGCACGCCCAGAGCGGCACCATCATGGCCGTCAAGGTGAGCAGCGCTGCCGGGGGCTGGGAGCCAGGAGTCACCTGGGGGCTGCCTGGAGGAGGGGTGCCGCGGAGCCTGGCCCCGTGACCAGCATGGAGGCAGCGCTTCGCCGGGCGGTTGGCTGGGGGCTGCCCGCCCCGCCGCGGCCGCCCTGACCTGGCCCTCTGCCCCGCAGCGGATCCGCGCCACCGTGAACTCGCAGGAGCAGAAGCGGCTGCTCATGGACTTGGACATCAACATGCGGACGGTCGACTGCTTCTACACGGTCACCTTCTACGGGGCCCTCTTCCGAGAGGTGGGGCCTGGCGGGGGGCAGGAGGGGTGCTGGGCGGGCCCTGCCATCCCCCCTGCAGCAGCCGCCATCTTTCGTGTCTGCACTCAGCACACCCTCCCTGAGCATCCTCCGTGCTGGAACACGGTAGCGAGTCGGCTCCCTGCTTCCCGGCTGCCTGCTCTGCGCCTCGGCCGTCTTGTCTGTAGAGCGAGGCCAGGGGTCTGGAGGTTCGAGGGTATGGCACAGGGCCTGGCACGCAGCAGGGGCTCTGTCTGGTTCTTTCTGGAGGCGCATTCCCATTAGTAGCCCCGAGATGCGGTGGGCGGTGAGGGGCTGATGGGGGCAGCCGCGAAGGGGTGGGGGGCAGGCATGTGGCGCCCTGACGGCAGCAGTGGGATCTGCAGATGGACGCGAGGTGGGGCCGGAGAGGAGTCGAGGTGATGTGAGGGGCGTGCAGAGGCTGGCTTGGGGCGAGGAGGGGAGGTGGGGAGCCCGGGTTTGGGCGTGCTGGGGTTGTCGTGTCGATCGGTCCCCTCCGTGGAGCCGTCACGTGGTCTGTGGGTACCTGAGTCAGGTGTTTGGGGTGAGGTCAGGCCCTGCTAGCCTGGGGCACAGACCCCGCGAGGGTCGAAGCTTCATTCATCCAGGACAGGGCAGGCTGTCCGCCGTGCTTGCATCCTTGAGGAGACAGACACACATACAGACCATGCACATGTTGGTTGGTGCTGCCCGAGGGAGGCCCATGGCCTGTGGGTGCCCAGAGGGAATGCCTCACCCAGCCTCTGGAAGGCTGCCTGGAGGTGGCTCCTCTGAGCTGAGCCTGCAGGATGTGTAGGAGTTTGCAGGGGGAGGAGGGGAAGGGAGGGAGCCATCTGCCCAGGCCCAGCTGGAGGGTGGGTATGTGTGGGGCCGGCTCTGCAGGGCGGGCTTGGCTGGAGCCGGTTCAGCTCTATCCTGCAGGCCCCCCTTTAGATGGGCACCACCAGGCTGGCATTTCAGGCACTTCTCCCTGGAAACTGCCAAAGAATTGGGGGTCAGACAAGGGAGAGCGTGAGGAGGCTGGGGCACGGACCCAGCGTATAGACCAGGTCGGGGGCAGAGACGCTGGTGGCCTGGAATCGAACCAGAAGCTGCCCAGGAGGACACAGGCAGGAGCTCGCTGAACGTCTGTGGTCCAGACAGGGTGCGGGAGGCATGGGCTGCTCCCCAGGAGGCCTCGGGGGCCTGGGCTGACCCCAGTACCCGTGCAGGGCGACGTGTGGATCTGCATGGAGCTCATGGACACTTCCCTGGACAAGTTCTACCGGAAGGTGCTGGAGAAAAACATGACAATCCCTGAGGATATCCTGGGCGAGATCGCGGTGTCTGTAAGTGTCCACAGGCCAGGGCTGGTGCCGAGGTCCCGGTGTGCAGCCAGAGACACAGGGCCTGGCCAGGCAGTGCTGTGCCCCCCAGTGACCCCTCCCCTCCCTGGAGCAGAGCCTCTGCTGGGGAGACCCTGGGCCTGGGGCTCCGAGCTCCACAGCCATGGTGG
Organism: Choloepus didactylus; assembly: GCF_015220235.1. Classification (NCBI taxonomy): domain Eukaryota; kingdom Metazoa; phylum Chordata; class Mammalia; order Pilosa; family Megalonychidae; genus Choloepus; species Choloepus didactylus. The sequence goes on along the minus strand of NC_051324.1, from coordinate 275,004 downwards.
GACCCAGGTCTCGAGGCCTTTAGTGCCACTCCTGGACTTTGCATTTACAACTTCCTTGTTCTAAAAACACCCAAGGCAGCTCCCAGAGGTCCACGCAGGACCTCAGAGCAAAACGTAAGCAACCGAAGAGGAAAAGGTTGGTAGGGACGAGCTAAATGGGGGAAGGGTTAGCACCTCAAATGGATGCCTTTCCTGAGGAGGGCTGCAGAGTAGCTCAAGCCTCCCGGCAGCCAAAGCAGAGAAGGGAAATGGAACCGGCCGTTCCACTGGTCCTCAATGCGACTGCACCTTAGAATCATCTGGAAACCTTTGAAAGCTGCGCCTTTGGGGTGACTGCCCAGGCTGCCCCCTGACGTCTTCCCGGGGAGAATGGCTTCACATCCATAGGCCATTCTGAGGGAGGGAGGAGTCAGGGAGGCTGTGGAAAAGCTGGATTTTACTGGAGAGCCTGGTAGGGTTGGGGACGGCCCTGAGCATCACAAATCTGGGACTCTGCAGGGATCTCTGCATGAGACATCCCTGGGAAAGGCTTGAAGGCCTGAGAGAAGTGCAGGATGCCATATGTGTTGGTGCCAAGACTGCCCCAGTGGGGGGGGTAGGGGAGGAGACAGGTCAGAAGGGGGTCGTGGGGGGGGGTTTATCTCTGTCCTTGTGATGTAAGCAGGGTTGCTCACAGTCCTGTCTTGGTCCTCCTCCACCCTCCCCTTGTCCCCTTCTCCCATCTGTCCCTTCTCCCCGGGCCCCAAATGCCAGATCGTAAGAGCCCTGGAGCACCTGCACAGCAAGCTCTCCGTGATCCACAGAGGTATGTGCCCCCTGCCTGGCGGGACCCAGGCCGGCCCGGCCGGGGCTGGGGGCGTCTCCTGGCCATCGGCAGACAGCACCCTCAACCTGTCCTGCGAGATGGGCGGACTTCTCCTCATTTTCATGTCAAGGACTGAGGCTTGGGGAGGGGACATGTGGCGATAGCTCCCTCGGGGTCAGCAGCTGAGCAGATTTGGTCTGGCCCACGGCCACCTCTGCATGGTTTTGCTGGCCCTGTGTGGCCTGCCTCCTCCTGGCCGAGACTGGCTCCTTTTTATTTTCAAGCACATTTTGATGACTGTGATAAAAGTTCACACTTGTGCAGTCAAGTGGCAGGCTGCTTCCCCACTTCCCAACCCTGGAAAGCTCCCAGGGAGGGGTCCTCCTTGTCAGCCCCCCTCCCAGGCCCCTGCCCCAGAGGGTGGCCCCTGGGCTGCTTTCCCCATGGTGGATGAGTTTTGCTTGTTTTTGAACGTCATGGAAACCCCATCCAGTGCCCCGCTCCGCCATCATGGTGGGTTCCCTTTCATTGCTGAGGAGCCCACAATCCAGGGCTGATACTTAACTTGTTGATTAGGCTGTGCCCCCAGCATGGGGTGGGGGGGGGCTGCTGCTGTGACTGTCCGTTCCTGTGCATGGCTGCACTTACACACCCCTAGAAAGCAGTGGGGTCCATGGGGGGGGTGGCGTGGGTGTGGACTTGCTGGGGATTCCCTGCAGTGGGAGTGTCTGCTGACAGGCTTTGGGGGACCCTCCGAGCTCTATGCAGAGACCCTGCCTGCCAGGACTTCACTGCTGCCCTGAGGCCCCGGGTCTCCTGGGCTGTGTCCATGTCCTGCCCTGCCTTAGCCGGAAGGACCCGAGCTGGGGGCTTCCCTGGTACACACGGCCATCATGTGACTGATCCGTGGGTGCTGGTGGCCGGCCAGGTTGTGGCTCTCCAGGCAGGGCCTGGGCTCAGTGGCAGGGGCGGTGCAGCAGGGGGGCCAGGTGGAGGGAGCTGGCCCCACACCCCGCTGCTTCCACCCGCCCAGAGGCCTCGGGCCAGCGCCACCCCTCCGAGCCCCACTTTTCCCTCCATCCCGCGGGCCGAGGTCGTCGGGAGAGGAGGCGGGAGGCGCGGTGGTCCGCGGGGCTGAAGGAGGCCTCTCTTCCCCGCAGACGTGAAGCCCTCCAACGTGCTCATCAACAAGGAGGGCCACGTGAAGATGTGCGACTTCGGCATCAGCGGCTACCTGGTGGACTCGGTGGCCAAGACTATGGACGCGGGCTGCAAGCCCTACATGGCCGTGAGTGCTCCCGGCGCGCCCCTGCCCCCGCTGGTCGCCCGGCGTTCCCGCCCACCGCCAGGCCCCGCCCGCCGCCAGGTCCCGCCCCTCGCCCAGCGGTCCCGCCCAGAGCCAGGTCCCGCCCACCGCCAGACCCCTCCCTCAGCCGGGCTCCCTCCCAGTGCCAGGCCCCGCCCATGACCAGGCCCCCGCCCCCTCGCCCCTCGGTCCCTCCCAGACCAGGCCCCGCCCACCGCCAGACCCGCCCCTCAGCCGGGCTCCCTCTCAGAGCCAGGCCCCGCCCCCAGCCGGGCTCCTTCCCAGAGCCAGGCCCCGCCCCCTCACCCCCGGTGTCCCTCCCAGGCCCCGCCACTTGGCGGTTCCCGCCCGACAGCTTGGGCCACCCCCTCCCCCGACGGCGCGTTTCCTCCCCCGGCGGCACCTGTGCCCCGCCCCCTCGCCCAGCGGTCCCTCCCAGAGCCAGGCCCCGCCCACCGCTAGACCCGCCCCTCAGCCGGGCTCCCTCCCAGGGCCAGGCCCCGCCCACCACCACCCCCCGCCCCTTGCCCAGCGGTCCCTCCCAGAGCGAGGCCCCGCCCACCGCTAGACCCGCCCTTCAGCCGGGCTCCCTCCCAGAGGCAGGCCCCGCCCCCAGCCGGGCTCCCGCCCAGGCCCCGCCCCCTCACCCCGGGGTCCCGCCCAGGCTCCGCCCCCTCACTCCGGGGTCCCGCCCAGGCTCCGCCCCCTCACCCCGGGGTCCCGCCCAGGCGGCGCGTTTCCTCCCCCGGCGGCACCTGTGCCCCGCAGCCGGCAGCCCCGCTCACCCTGGTGGTTAGCCGCGCCCCAGTGCCCCCCTTGGGCGCTAAGCGTGTGGCCCCCACGTGGGGGAGATGGAGCCCTCGCGGCTCCGCGCAGGCCCCCCCCGCCCCTGCGCCGAGGAGCTGCGGCCCCGGCCCGCCTCGGCTCCACCTCCCTGTCCCTCTTCCAGCCCGAGAGGATCAACCCGGAGCTGAACCAGAAGGGCTACAACGTCAAGTCGGACGTGTGGAGCCTCGGCATCACCATGGTGCGTGGCCCGGCGGGGCTGCGGGCCCGGGAAGGCCGCTGCAGGGCGCACGGGCGGGGGCGCGGGCGGGCGCCTTTCCCCGCGGGCCGCGCTTCACCTGCGTGGGGGGACCCCCCCTCGGCCTCCCTCGCCTTGGAGGCGTTCCCGGGAGCTCGCGGTGCTCGTGGAGCGCAGCGCATTAAGTGAGCTCCTTACGCGCAATAATCTCAAAGCAAAGGGGCAGAAATCCTTTGGAAGAAAGTTTTGCTGCAGGGAGACTGTTGGGGTGAGCGTGGGGGGGTGGGCGGGGCCTCCCGCCACCTGAAAGGCCCCTCCCGGGGTGCGGGGGGCAGGTGCGGGCCCTGCAGGGCTGAGCTGGGCGGGAGGGGGGCGCCCCTCTGCGCCCCCAGTCTGCACCCGGATGGGGAGTGTAGGGAGGGTCCCCAGGCCGGTGGGCCCCGGCACAGACCCCAGCTGGTGCCGGGAGTTGACTTAGCCGTGGGTTTTTCATACATGCCCTTTATCATGCTGAGGAAGTTTCCTTCCGTTCCTAGTTTTCAAAGTGTTTTTATCAAGAAGTGCGGCTGGATTTTGTCAAATACCTTTTCTGCATCAATTGAGATGATCTTGTGTTTTTTTCCCTTGGTTCTATTAATGTATGTATTACATTAATTGATTTTCTAATGTTAAACCACTTTTTAAACCACCTTTGCATAGGAGGGATAAATTCCACGTGATCATGGCTTCTAATTCTTTTAAAATGCTGTTCAGTTTGGTTCGCTAGTATTTTTTTTGAGGATTTTTGCATCTGTAGTAATAGAGAGATTTTCTTGGTCTGTAATTTTCTTTCCTGGTGGAATCTTTGTCTGGCTTTGGTATGAGGGTGATCTTGGCCTTTCAGGATGAGTCAGGAGTGTTCCCTCCTCTTCAGTGTTTGGAGCAGTTTAAGCCGAATTGGAGTTAATTCGTCTTAGAATATTTGGTAGAATTCACCGGCGAAGCCATCTGGTCCCAGGCTTTTCTTTGTTGGAAGATTTTTGATGACTCATTCAATCTCTTTACTAGTTCTCAGCTTGTTGAAATCTTCTTGAATCAGTGTAGGTGGTTTGTGTGTTCCTAAGAATTTGTCCATTTCATCCAGGTTATTTTATATGTTGCAAATGGTTGTTCATAGTAATCGCCTGTAGATCTTTTTTTTCTGTGTGGGGTTGGTAGTAATGTTCCCTTTTTCATTTCTGATTTTAGTTCTTTGTGTCCTCTATTTTTCTTTTCAGTCTAGCTAAAGATTTGTCTATTTTATTGATGTTTTCAAAGAACCAACTTTTGGTTTTTTTAATTCTATTTTTTTTTAATCCCATATTTCATTTATCTCTACACTAGTCTTTGCTATTCTGTGCCTTCTGCTCTCTTTGGGCTTAGTTTACTTTTCTTTTTCTGCATCCACTAGTTGTGAGATTAGGTTTCTGATTTGAGATCTTTTTAATGTGAGCATTTAGAATTATAAATTTCCCTCTCAGCACTGTCTTTGATGCATCCCATAAATTTGGTATGCTGTGTTTTTGTTTTTATTCATCTCAAGAGATTTCTAATGTCCCTTGTGATTTCTTCTGTGACCCATTTGTTATTTAAGAACAAATTGTTTAATTTCCACATATTTATGAATTTTCCAGTTCTCCCTCTGTTCTTGGTTTGTAGCTTCATTCCATTGTGGTTGGAGACAGCACTTTATATGATTTCAGTGTTTTAAATTAATTGAGACTTGTCTTGTGACCTGACAGATGGCGTGTCCAGGAGAATGAGCGTGTGCACTTGAGAGGAGGGCTCTGCTGCTGTCGGGTGAAGGGTTCTCTGTGTGTCAGTAGGTCTGGTTGGTTTATTTTATCATTTAAGCCTTGTATCTCCTTACTGATCCTCCCTCTAGAGGTTCTATCCATTATTCTCTTAATGCAGAACCGTCTGTTTCTCCCTTCAAAGATTTTCCAGTATTTGCTTCATCTATTTTGGGGCTCTGCCTTTAGGTGCATGTAAATTTATAATTTGTCTTTCTGTTGAATTGACTCTTTATTAGCATATTGTTTCCTTTTGACTTGAAGTCCGTTTTATCTGATGATGGTGTAGCTACCACAGCTGCATTTTGCTTTCCATTTGCATGGTGTATTTTTTCATCGTCCTTTCACTTTCAGTCCGCTTGCTTCTGTGAATTTAAGGTGAGTCTCTTGTAAACAGCATTTATCCATTCTGTCAGTCTTTGCCTTTTGACTGGGGAGTTTGATCCATTCTCATTTAAAATAACTGCTGATATCTCAGGGCTTTCTTCTGCAGTTTCCTGTTTGGTCTTTGTAAGTCTTCTACCTTTTTTGTCCCTCAATTCTTCCATTAGCCTTTTTTTTTAATATATATTTATTTGATTTTTGGTATTCTACCATTTTGAGTCCCTTCTCATTTTCTTTGTATATATTTTTCATATATACTTTCCTGTTACAATGGGGCTTAAAGTTAACATGCATGCATCTATAACAATAAAGTTTGATTTTATATCAACTTAACTTCAATAGCATACAATGCACTATTCCTATACTCCTCTGTGCCCCCGTCTTTTTCTTGTACTTGTTGCAAATTATATGTTTATACATTGTATGTCCAAACCCATAAATATGCTATCAGTTTTTATCTATTCGCATTTTAGGAGCTTTAAGAAGTAAAACATGGAGCTACATGCTTTAAACTACAATACAATAGCACTAGCAATTACAGTTACCCATTATAGGAGATCTTTATTTCTTTGTGCCACTTTCGAGCCACTGTCTCTTGTCCTTTCCTTCCCGTCTGAAGAGCCCCTTTGGCATTGTAGGGCGGGTCTGGTGGTGACGAGCTCCCTCAGCTTTTGTTTATCTGGGAAACTCTTAATTTCTCCCTCATTTTTGAAAGGTCGTCTTGCTGGATATAAAAGTCATGGTTTGCAGTTGTTTTCTTTCAGCTCTGTGAACGACTTACACCACTGCCCTCTTGCCTCCAGGGTTCTGATGAGAAGTTGGGGCTCACGTTGGGTCTCCTTGTACAGCACATGCTGCTTCTCTCTTGCAGCTGCAGAGCTCGCCGCATCCCCTGCCTCTGACAGTCTGACTTCTGTCCGTCCAGCTGTGGTTCTGTTTGGGGTTCATTGTGCTTCTTCAGTGTGCAAATTTTTATCTTTCATTAAATTCAGGAAGTTTTCTGCCATAATTTCTTTGAATATTCCTTCTGCTCCTTTCTCTCTCTCTTCTCCTTCTGATACCCCCATAATGTGTATATTTGGGTCTTGATGGTGTCCCACAGGTCTCTTAGGCTCTGTTTGCCTTTTTAAATTCTTTTTTCTCTCTGCTCCTCAGCCTGGATTGTTCTAATTGTCTTGTCTTTTGAGTTCACTGTTTCTTTCTTCTCTTCGCTCCATTTTGCCATTGGAACCTTTAGGTCGTTTTCCATTTTAGTTACTGTTTTCTTCAACTCCAGCATTTGTTTGGTTCCTTTTTAAAATTTCTGTCCCTTTATTGAGATTCTCATTCCGTTCGTGCCTTGTTTTCCCGGCACCCTTCAGCTCTTCTTCCGTGTTTTCCTTTGTCCCCTTCAGCACATTACAGGTCTTTTTTTTTTTTTAATTAAGTCTTTTTCCAGCATGTCTAGAATCTGGTCTTTGTTGATGGTCTCTGGATTTTTATATTGCTCCTTTGGGGGGGCCGTCATTTCCTCTTACTTTATTTGTCTTGCCGTCTCTTGTTGCATGTTGTACATTTAGTATTTTGAAGCGTTAACTGTGGGGTTTAGTCCCTGAGCCTCTGGTCTTTAAGTTTGTGTCCGGCTTGTGATATGACAGAGGTTTCCTTGATTGCTGGGAGCTAACAAAAAACAAACAAACCAGTGCAAAAAGTACCCTTCCCAGTCTGCAAATCAGCTCTGCTGGCCGGTGCTCGGCGGCTTAGCCCGGAATGTGAGCCGCCCGTTCCTGTGTCTTTTGAGCCTTTGTGTTGTCCTGGGCTTGTGCTGACTTGTGGCCTTGGGGGCCCTTTGTAGGGATCCGCACAGCCCCTCTCTTCCCAGACTCCCTCCCTGTCCCGGGAGTGCTGTGATCGTCTTGAAGCAGGTGACCCCTTGCTCCAGGCTGCCTGGACCCGATTTTGTCTGTCCTGCCTTCTCTACAAGCTGCTTCTGCCTTCAGGGCAGGCTGGGAGGGAGACTCCGGTGTGTTTCCCGGTTCAGTGTTTCTGGCCGCCACCCCGAGGTTGGCACCAACATGCAGGCACCCCGGTGTGTGCACAGAGGTCACTGCCTCCTTCCAGAAAGGGCCAAGGACCCTCTGGGGGCACAGACTCCCGTGATGACGGCCTGGGCTGACCTGGTTTGGGGTGTCATCCCAGCAGTCCAAACCAGAACCCCGAGTCCGTGCTAAGCTGACCGGCGGGTGGCTGGAGCGGGGCAGGGGGCAGCCGGCCCTGGTGTGGCCCGGGAGAGGCCGGGGACGGCAGAGAGGGGCAGGCTTCCTGGAGGTGGCAGCCTTGGGGAGGGCTCAGCAGATGTCGGTGGGTGCGTTGGCCTTTCACCGTCTCGGAGAGAGGGGCCCATGAGTCACTTTGTGCCCTGTTTGCGTGCTCTGGAACGAAAGCAGCGGCACAAGTACATGGAGCCAACCCGAGTCCGCTCTGGAGTGAGATTAGGGAGGGGGTGGCCTGTGGCCGGTGGGCCCAGGGTGGCCGGTGCCTCTGCTATTCCCAGCTCAGCTAGAGCTGGGTGTTCTCATAGAATCCTTCCACCTGGCGGCTGGTTTGTGCCTGAGGTCTCAGCTTGCCAGTTCGGTGGAGCTGGTTGCTGCACGTGCCCCGGCTTCCCCCGTGGGCTGATGTCCTTGTGTCCAAGGCGAGCCGAGAACCCCTGGGAGCTGGGAGGGGTGGCAGCTCCCCCAGCACTCGGTCCCTGGTCCCCAGCCCCCAGGCGTGCAGCGTGGTGCGCCCCGTGCCAACCTCGGGCCGCTGTCCCCTTGCAGATCGAGATGGCCATCCTGCGGTTCCCCTACGAGTCCTGGGGGACCCCGTTCCAGCAGCTGAAGCAGGTGGTGGAGGAGCCGTCCCCCCAGCTCCCGGCCGACCGCTTCTCCCCCGAGTTTGTGGACTTCACGGCGCAGTGGTGAGCCCCTGCTCTCCCCAGGCCCGTTGGCGCCCAGAGCCCAGCTCCTTCGGGGCCCCCAGTGCGTGAGGCGGGCGTCCTTAGGGCCGAAGGGAAATCTGCCAGGGCGTCGTGGGGGACCCTCCGAACAGTCCTGGAAATAGCCCAGAAGGGTGTGGGGTTGAGTGACATGAACAAGCTGGCTTTCACTGATGTTTGCAACTTTGTACCAAGTTAAAGAAGGCTTGAGGGATCCTTGTAAAAATTAATCACGTTTGAGATTACGGGGGAAATAGCAAAAATTTCCCCTTGGGCAAGATCGTACAGGCCTTGTTCTCTTGACTACAATGAAATAGAACTCGAAATCAATAACTTCAGTAGAGAACAAGGGTAGAGAAGGAGCTACGTGGAAATTAGAAGTAAGTTCTTCTAAATAACCCTTGGGTTAAGAGAGATTTTTGCAAAGTACAAACTATTTAGGGGTGAAAGACCACGAGGTGCTCAGAGGGAACCATAAGCTACATTTTTGTTAGAAAATAAGAACGGCTGACGGCACGTGAGCAGGCCGTGGGGCGGTGGGGCCTGTGGCGTGGGGTCTCCGCCTTGACTGCGCCGAGTGTGCGTCTGGTCGTGAGCTTGGCGCCGCGGCCCCGGGCGGCCTGAGTCCCCCAGATCGTGCAGAGGTCGTTGCAGAGGTCGGGACACTGAGCCCCCAGTCTGGTTTGTGCCCGGGGATTCCGTCCGCCCGGAACATCCCCCCCCTCGCCCCCGTCCCGGCCCGGGCCTCACTGCCTCCCTCTCCCCCAGCCTGCGGAAGAGCCCCACGGAACGCATGAGCTACCTGGAGCTGATGGTGAGTGGGGCCAAGGGCGCCCCCTGAAGACGGGCGGGTCCTGGGGGAGGCTGTGTCGGCGGGGGGTGGGCAGCTCCTCTGGCTCACTCCTGCACTAGTTCTCGGGTTCTCAGTCACTCGGGGCCACAGGCAGGGCTGTGACAGGCGGTGCTGAGGGAGCAGGAGAAGGGGGCATCCGGGAAGGCTTCCTGGAGGAGGCGCCTTCTGAACCGGGTCTGGTGGGTGGAGGGGAAGCCAGGGATGCTGCCTCTCACTGGAGGGTTCCCCGGGATGGGGCCCTGGAAGGACGAGGAGGAGTGGGCCGGGCAGGGGAGGGGTGTCCTGGGCAGGGGCTGGGCTGGCTTGGGAGGAGGGGCACCCACGGTGACCCCACTTCTCCTGACACCCCAGGAGCACCCTTTCTTCACCCTGCACAAAACCAAGAAGACAGACATCGCGGCCTTCGTGAAGGAGATCCTGGGAGAGGACTCGTAGGGGTTGGGTGTGGACCCCACCCTGGGCCCCCGATTCCCGCCGCCCCCTCTGCTGGGCAGTGCCTCCCTGGCCTGGGGCCTCCCACTTCCGTCCGGCTCTGCTGTGGGCCGTTTGCCCAAGTGCCAAAGAACCCACCAGGCCGGTGGGCTCCGTGCCCCTGCCCTGCTGCTCTGAGGACCCAGCCCTGGCCCCCAGCTCGGACTCGCAGGGCCCGGCTGTCCGCGGCAGCCCCTTCCCCACAGCGAGGGCAGCCTGTGGCGGGTGGGAAGGCCCGGCCTGGCCCCAGGTGCCGCTGGGGCTGTGTATTTTTTATCTCCCGACTGAATGGACTTTGCACACTTGGGCCCAGGGTGACCACACCTGCTGTCTCGGCTTTGGCAGGGGAGACACAGTGGGTGAGCCGGGTGAGCCCTCTGAGGCCTGCACCCCAGCTCTGGCAAAGAGGGCTTTGGGGGGCACCCCAGGGCTGCCAGCCCCCTCTCGCCACCTCTGGGGGGCATCGGCTCACCTTGTTCTTTTTTATAACTTTATTTTTTAATTTATCCTCTGTTGATTTTTTTCTTTTGCTTTTTGGGTTTGGCTGTTTTATCTTGCGTGGTTTGGAGCTGGCCACTTCTCTCGCACTCCTTGGGCACGGCCGGCCAAGCCCTGCCCCCTGCCCAGGCCGGGCCTGGGGGTTGTGCCCTGGGTCTGCTCAGAGAGGCACGGGGAGCCAGCAGCTCGCGCTCCCCCCCTGGGCCAGCTCAATGGGAGCTGGGGATTTGCTTTGGTGTTGTTTAGGGGAAAAAAGAGAAAATATATTTTTTGGAAGGAGGACTTGCCCATCCTGGCTTCGTTTCTCTGACTGGCTGGGGCAGTTACCTGGTTGCTGTTTTAATTTTTTAAAAAAGTGGGACAGAAGGTTGTGTGAGACTGTGACGGTCTGAGCCTCCCTCCTGGGACGGGCAGGGCAGGGCGAGCAGGCCCGGGCCCCCAGAAGAGGGGGCCGCCCGTCCTCTGCCACGAGGAGACCCAGGCTAGCCCGGCCGGGCCCAATGCCCCCTCGTTGGATGTGCACAGCAACCCTTGGGGGTTGCAGATGAGGAAACGGCCCAAAGCCGCACAGCTTGTCAGGGGCAGAGCTGGGATCTGGGGGATTTGAACCCTAGTTGTCTGGCTCCAGGGTGATCGTGCTGTGGAAGCACGTGTGGAGGAAACTGGGCATGAGGAAGTCACGTCTGAGCGGAAATTTTAAAGCCGGGCACAGCATGTGTGCACAGGGCCGGGGGTGCCCGGGGTTGCTCTGAGAGGGCGGTGGGTGGTGAGGCCATGGGAAAGGCGTGGGAGCAGCGTCACCCAATGGGAATCCCAGCGCTGCCATCCCTGGCAGGTTTGAGTGCAGCCCCTTCACAGCTCCTCCCCACCGATGGAGAAACTGGAGCTCTGGGACAGGAATGGCACCTGCAGAGGGCCCGGACGGAGTGGGGGCAGCTCGACAAAGGCCCCCTAGCCAGGATCCAGCCTGGCTTTTTGATCTGGAGGCCTGTGCTGGGTCAGAAACCCACCTCCATCAGACTTCAGCAGAGGGCATTTATGCATGTAAGCGGAACGGTGGCTGGCTTCAGGCACAGTTGGATCCAGTGGCTTGCTGAATGTCCTGAAGAACTTGTCTCCACCTGAGCACTTTTTCTCCATCTCCCCTTCATTCTCTCCTCTCGGGGACAGGTCAGGACCCAGCGGCTCCCACCCACTTAGCAAACCAGGGTTCAGACTCCAGCCGGGGTCCCAGGGCCGGCTCTGATTGGCTGGGAAGGGGTCCCAGACTGGGGGGAGAGGGAGCTCACCCACGTCGCAAGGTCTGAGGAGCTCAGGGCCAGGAGGGCTCCCCCAAGGAAAACGGGGGTGCCCACGAGGCCCACCTCTTCCCTGTCCACCATCCTCCTGTCTCCACTCACCAGAAGCTAAGTCGGCTTCTTGGCCCTGAGTGGGCCTCTGCCCCAGCACTTAATTCCAAGGAGCTTTTGCCCCTTCCCTCCCCGTCAGGAAGGCTTGCACTCGTCTCAGGGCCTTTGCATGGCTGTGTCATCCGCTGGGACCCCCTCCCCTCAGGCCTGCCTGTGGCAGGCTCACCCCAGCCCCCACCGTTCCCCGATGGTCACCTCCTCAGGGAGGCCCTCCCTGACCACCCTGGCTACAGTGGCTGCATGTGGTTCAGCCATTGTCACTAATCCCCCACCGTCTGGGCAGCCTCTGACCACCATCGTATCCCCAGTGCCTGGACTAGCGCAGGGGATCTCAAGGACTGCATGGACGAGTGCAGAAAACGAGTGCATGGGGTGGATGAGTGAATCTCGCGGCCATGTGTGCACTCACGCGCCTGCCTGTGCGTGTGAGCGTGCACACGCATGAGCACGCGTCCCTCCTGGGTGTGGGACATCGGGACCCGCCAGCTCCCCCCGCGGCCGCCAGGGGGCGGCAGAGCCCTGCTGCGCCCACCAGAGCCCGACCCGGTTCCGGGGAGGGAGGGAGTCGAGGGCCGGCGCCGGCCCGGTCGGCTCCGGCCCGGTCGGCTCCGAGCAGCCCCCGCCTGCACCGGGCGCGCACTGGCTGTCCCCGAGGCCCAGCTCTGAGCTCCGAGGGCCCCCGAGGGTGTCAGGGAGAGGGGCCCCGAGCCAACCACAGATGCTCGTGGATGCACCGTCTCCATCGGGCAAGACACTCTACAGTTTACAGAACATTTGACCACTTGCAAAGTACTCTACTATTTGCAATGCACTCTCCAGTTTGCAGAAAACTGCATTTTGCCAAGTACTTCACTGTTTCTAAAGCTCTCTACACTATCAAAGTACTTTACAGTTTGCAAATTCCTCTACAGCTTACTTTGCGCCTTCCAAAGCATTTTACTGGTTACAAACACAACTTTCAAGGTAATTTACAGTTTCCAAAGCACTCTACAGGGTTACAAAGCACTTTGTGGTTTACTGAGTAGTTTCCAGTTTGCCAAGCATGGGACAAATGAGGAAGGACTTTATAGCGTGCACATTGCTCATCATTTACACTGCACACACCCATCATCTGCAGGTCCAGCTACCTCCATAGGACTCTCCAGAGTTTGCAGAGAGTACTCGGGCATCCAAATGGGCAGAGCCACAGCCTGCAGCGTCTTCGACATTCACAAAGCACACACCCAGTTCCTGGGCCCTTGACAGTTTATAAAACTCATGATCTCAGTGAGGCTCCCTGCCCCAGAGGTGGGGGTCCCAGGGGACAGGGACCACCCGGTCCCCTTTTCTGAGGCCAGGTGTCTGCCTTTCCCAGCAGGCAGCAGGGTCGGGGAGAGGCGTCCACCCCAGACTAGGGATTAATGAGTGGAGCGATGGATGGATGGCAGAGGCGTGTGGACTTCCTGCTTCAATTACAGCCACCAGAGCTCCTCAGGCAGCGTTAAAAATGCAGCAGGCAGGCCTGGTGGGGAGGGGTCAGCCTCCCAGGGAGGGTTTGGCAAATTCCCTTCTGGCAGCCAGCCTCCCTTGTCAAACGTCAGCACAGGCCTCCTCTTCCATAAACCCTGCTGTGGCTCCCACCTGCCCCAGGAAGGCCTCCCCGTGGCCCGCGAGGCCCTACGCCATCCGCCCTTCCATGACCTCCCTGTGCTCCAGCCACACACTGTGCTGCAAACACACTAGGCCCACCCCACCCAGGGCCTTTGCACACGCCCAGAACACTTCCCCGTCATGTCTTGCTGGCGTTTTTTCTGCTCAGAGGCCACCTCCCCAGGGAGGCCACCCCTGACCTCCGTATCGCTCTATGCCCTCGCCTGGCTTAATTTTGTTCGTGGAGCTCTTGACCGCCCAGCATGTTGTTTTGGTTCTTGCCCACTGACTGCCCCCACACTGGGCTGGGAGGGCTTCCAGGGTCTGTCTTGCTCTCAGCTTGGTGGAGTCAGACGACAGTGGGGAGCCGTGGCCAGCGCAGGGAGGCTGCCTCCAGCCCAGGGCCAGGCACAGAGACCAGGCGTGGCCCAGACACCAGGCCCTGCGGGACCGTGCCAAGGCCGGGGTTGAGGTGAGGCCCAGGTGGCCTCAGGCCCGGGAGGGCTCCCCAGGGGCAAGCCCACCCCTCGCTGTGCTGCTTCACCAGCGCGAGGCCACCCAGCGAGCAACACCAACGCTGGGTGCTGAACCCCCCACATCGGGGTCCCCAGCACGTCGGCTGCCCGGCTGCAGCCCCCAGAGCCGGGAGCCGGGAAGGGCCTGTGCGGCTGAACAGGCGGCTGTTTATTTCAGCACTGCGGCCCCCAGCAGCTCAGTGTTTCTTCCCCACTCCAGGTTTTAAACCTGTCTTGGTGGTGGCCCAGGTTGCAGGAAGGGAGCGGGGCCGGGGTCCCTGCCTGCAGCTGTTTCCTGCCTCTCTGCAGGCAGGGGCGGGGGCTGGAGGAGCAGGGCTGTCACCTCCTCTCCCAGCAGCGACTTAACAGGCCAACCCTCTGTCCATGCACAAACCCCGCCCCAGCCATCCCTACCCCCGCTTGCACACCTTCCCTGACGGGGAGCTCAGTCTCTTCTGAAGTTCGCTTCCGGGCCCGGGTCTGAGAGGCAGCTTCTCGTCTGGGCTCCACTCCCTGAGCCTGGTAACGTGAGGGCCCGTGTGTAAACTCGGCACACTCGCCGTGCGCATTTTTTTGCCTCTTGTGAAAGCAGTTGCGAATCCTTTTGGAAACCAGGTGGGAGGGTCTATATATACCCCAGCTGCACCATGTTTATTGGCGCTCACTTAGCTTCTCGCTCAGGGCAGCTGGAGAGTCAAATGCCGGGAAAATGTAGGTTCTAGGGGCTCAGCGAGGGTCAGGCCCTGATGGTGAGAGTGGGGAGTTCACCCAGAGGGCGAGGCAGAGCTGGTGAACCTGCCTGACCCCCACCCCCAGGCTCTCCAGGAGCGAGCCACCTGCTGAGTCGGGTTTAGCTGCAGCCGCCCCCCAGGGCTGTGGCGAAGCGGTGGGCTGCTCTATTCCTGTCCATGTAGGGCTGGGTGGGAGGTAGTGGCAGCTGCGGTCCCTGGCTGGGAAGTTGAGTTCCTCTCTTCCCCAGCTCCCAAACCCCCTATGGCTCCCTATTCCCTGGGGATTACGGGAGAGGGAGCCTGTCGGGAACTCCTTCCAGCAGGGCCTCACCTGGGCTGTCCCCCCAGGACCCAGGTGTCATCTGGGCACCTGCTGAGCATCAGGCTGTGCTCTAGACCTGGGGAAATGGCAGGACTGACAGACCCAGGCCGGCCCTCAGCAGGAGCACAGACACAGCCCAAGCTCACAGGCGCGGCAAGCAGTGTGTCTCCGTGCTTTCTTCTAGGAGCAGTCCCTAAAGAAGAGAAAATAAATTAACATTGAAATCAGATCTTAATTATATGATCAAATGAAATTAACACGAAGCAATTAAATTTAATTAATTCCATCATTAAAAATTTACAAAAAATTTAATTCCTCCCTAACGAGAGGTATTAACCACTGATGCACAAGGTTTCGCCAGGTGGGGTTGAGCGCTGGAGGCCCAGACAACTGTAATATTCAAGGCTTTTCCACACCCCAAGAACCAGCTTTTGGCCCCATTGAGAGTGCCCAGCTTAGAGGATTGTGAACTGGGTTCTGTGCCATGAAAGGAGATGGGACTGTGGCAGCAGGCACTTTGCTGACAATGGGGGGCAGCCTCGGAAGACCCATGTCAGGGGGAGGTGGGGGGTTTCAGTGGGTGGGGAGATGGGGGCAGGGTCCCACCTGGAAGGAACAGCCGTGCACAGGCCCTGAGGCAGGAGAGACCCCGCCAAGGGGTTGAGGGCAGCTCACACGGGGCCACGACAGAGTCGAGAATTTGTTTTCAGGGTGCAGAGAAGTCATTGGAGGGCTTTTTGCAGGGGAGGGATATGGCTGCTGCTTCTGCCTGAAATGCCCCCTGGATGCCTTCTCACCTCCAGAGCCCCACTCTGATGCCCCCACACCCCCATGCATTTCCTGTGGGGCCCCTGGGGTGCGAGTCCACCACCAAGATGGGCACGACTTTTAAGCCTTGGTCTTCGTGGTGGATGTGTCTGTCCTGGGACTGTGGGATTTCAGAGGTTGCTGGGGCAGCAGCAAAGACCTGTCCATCTTGGGGTCCTGGGTCTCTGACATGAGCGAGGTTCCAGACCCTTTTTCTGAACCTACTTCTCCCACGGTTCAGTTTTGTTGGTTGTAAAATGGAGCAGAAGTCCCCTGTCCAGCCTGGGGTCTCAATGAATTGGTCTCCCAGAAAAGGTTAGGAAAGGAGGGCTAGGGATTGAGTGCAATCTCCTTTGTTGATTGTAGATGCAATCAGCTGTAGATGCAATCAGCTGAATGATGCAAATCTACCTAAGAAATACCCTCACAATAACAAGCAGACCAGTGCTTGCTTGACCAAACCACTGAACACAATAACCCAGCCAAGGTGACACATGGAATTAACCATTACCGTCCATCTCTTGTCAACTTGGCACCCAGACATTTCTTAAATCATACTTAATCTCTAAATCTCTAAAGACAATAACAGTCATACTTCGCCTAACATAATACACCTGCCCTGCGTACAACCAAACCACACTAATCCCTTTCCTGGAAGTGGATGTCGGTCCTTGAGTGAGTTACTCTTATCCTTGATTTCCTGTAACTTAAACACTATGACATTCAGTTAAGTCAACTTACATTATATGATAAGGGGATAAGAGAGGGAAGAAAACAAATACATTTGCTTTGTGTAAAAATACATACTCATAACAAAACAAGGAGGAATATTCATGCCGTCACAGTCCTCGTTTCTGTAACTGGTCACGTGGCCGTAGTTCATATTTATCACGACCGTCTTCCACTACCCATTCCATGTTCCCTTTACCCTCAGCAAGCACTGCAGCTGGCCATGGTTCTTTGCCTGGTGGGGTGACCGAAACCTTCATTCCTGAAGTTTCTTGGCCATGGGTAGTCCTGCCTGGATTGGGTTGTTGCAGTTTTCCATTGACTTGAATCATGGGGCATAGTAGGACTAAGAGAGGCCCTAGGGGATCTCCTGTATTCCAGGAAAACTCTTCTGTACCTCCATTGTGTAGTTGCAGTGCTATTTCCCCTTGATAGTCAGGATCAATCACCCCAGCCAGTACAGTAATCCCCCTTCCTTGCCTGTTGATTCAGAGGCATGAGAAGCCCCAAGTGGCCAGGTGGCAGCCTTAACTTCCAGTTCAGTGGGATTATTGTTGTGTTTCCTGGTGGAAGCACTCCTCCTTTTGGGACAAAGACCTGTAGACCAGCAGAGCTTAAGCCTGCAGGGACAGGAAGCAAAAATGTCCCTAGTGAATCACTAGGAGTGACAGTGAGTGACACCACTTCTGTTTCCACCCCTTGATTCCTGGACCCATGAATCCTGGCTATGGGAGAAACAGCCCCATAGAGTGGACGCTGATTCAGAGCATACACAGCCTCCTGGAGAACACCGCCCCAGCCCTGCAAGGTATTGCCACCTAGTTGGCGCCGTAATTGAGTCTTCAACAGTCCATTCCACCGTTCTATCAACCCAGCTGCCTCTGGATGATGGGGAACATGGTAAGACCAGAGAATTCCACGAGCATGTGCCCATCCCCTCACTTCATTTGCTGTGACGTGGGTCCCTTGGTCAGAAGCAATGCTGTGTGGAATACCATGACGGTGGATAAGATCTTTTCTAAATCCACAGATGATGGTTTTGACAGAAACATTGTGTGCAGAGAAGGCAAATCTGTACCCAGAGTACTTGTCTACTCCAGTAGTTACCAAAATGACTTAAGGCTTTTGCAGTGTTGCGATGTGTGAATGTATTTGCCTGTGGAAAGAACACATCTTTTGGGGGTCCGGAGTGTAGCCTGTGGTGGATTGAATTATGTACCCTAATTGAGACATGTTCTTAATTTTAATCTGGATTACTGGAGTCCTTTATAATCAGAAGAAAATCATACATAGAGAGAGAGCCACAGGGAAGAGCTGGGAACAGGAAGTCAGTGGGGACCTGGAGGAGAAAGGAGAGGACATTGCCGTGTGACGGGGAGCCGTGACGCAAGCCCAGGAACCCACGGCGGTGGGTCAGCGCCAGGACGCTGCCAACCTTGGGGGAAAGCGTGATCTGGCCCATGTGCCTCGATTTTTACTTCCGGCCTCTGAAACCCTGAGCCAATAAATTCCCATTGTGTGGTGTTTGTCATAGCAGCTCAGGCAAACTAAGACAAATGCTATTCTCAAAACCAAGAGGGAGACGCTGGGGCTTGTGCTCTGGTCGGACAGGCCTGGGGCTCCAGCGCTACCTGGGCATGTGGACTTTGGTAGGTGCCCTCACCTCTGGGAGCTGCACTTTCTTCATTTGTGAAATAGAATAAAAGCGCCCACCTGCAGCAGACACCACAGTGCCCACCGTCCCCACCCCCACCACTTCAGGGCTGGTGGCCCAGCTCCCCCAGTCACTGCAACGCTGGGGCCACAGCTGCCTGTACGGCTCAAGGCCAGCGTGCAGGGGGTCACGTCCTTCAGGGACCTCAGCCAGGGGGTAATGAGCCCCGGGGGACGTGTTCTAGGCTGTTGCCCAGGGGCCCCCAGCAGGTTCGCACTCCAGTGGCCTGCGCGGTCACTGTGCTGTTGTCCCTTTTCTTCCCTATGGGCATTTCCTGGGAACACCTCCCAATAAACCACTTGCACCCCAATCTTTGTCTCAGCATCTGCTAACACGCTGCTAACAAGGCAGCACTTGCAAGCATTGAGGTGGGGAACGCAGGAGCTAACAGTGGTGGAGTTTATAGTACAAGGGCTCAGTAAATGACACCTGATGTCATTGCAGTTCTCCCCCACCCCACTGGGGCCACGCCACCCTCACAGCTCTCCTGGCTCTCGGCAGAGTCTGGGGTCTTCTTTCCCTAGTTTCTCCGGCCCGCTCAGGTCCTCAGGCTTTTCTGGAGCGTTGTTCCTCCCCTCCCTCCCCTCCATCTCAGCTGTGTGGCTCTGGGCCAGTCACTGCACCTCTCTGATTCTCCTGTTCTCAGCTCCTGTGCTGGGACCCTCTGCCTTCTCGGGGCAAACAGCAGCCTGATTTCCTGGGTCATAGGATCTCACGTCATAGGCGGCTGCCTGCAGTCCGGGGGTCAGGCAATGAGGGATGGGGCAGGGAGCCCCACTGCTGGCTGGGGCCCAGGGGGCTGTCTGAGGAGTGGCCATTTGTTCATCGTCCCTGGAGCCAAGGCGTGAGGAGGCCGGGGCAGGTGGGGAGGCTGACGTGGGCATCATTGAAGGGAGTGTGGGCTCTGGCAGGGCGAGGACATGCTGGTGCCCGGCCGGGACCTTCAGGCCTCATTACTGACACGGCATTCCCAGTGCCTGCGCCTCTGGGCTCAGCGTGTCAGCGCCTCTGAGAGCTCAGGAGCCTGGAGATCTGCTTGGCCCTGAGCAGGCGGAGCCGGGAGTCCGTCTCTCCCAGCCCTGGGCAGCGCCCGGCCGACAGCGGAGCTGCACTGCGGGGGGAATGCCTGGCCCCTGCCTTAGGACCAGACGAACTCAGACACTCAAACCAGAGCGTTTCCCCAGGAGCAGGCCGGGCACTGAGACCGTGGCCTTGCGTGGCTGCTCCTCCTCCTCCGTCCATTTCCCGTCTCCCCCACTGGCTTCTCCCGGCAGCACGGCCCTCATCAAGCCTCAGCACAGGCATTCTCGTCTCAGGTCTGCTTCTGGAAGAGCTCGACACGGGACGGCCTGCTGGGTGCCAGGGCTGGGCTTCTGCAACAAGAACCCAAGTTCATGACGGTTGAAACGAGACGGACGTTGATGTCCCCTCCCGGGTCGTCTGAGAGCCCGCGGTCCGGAGCTCCGGGGTGCCTGGGACCAGGCTCCTTCCGTCTGTCTTTCCGTCCTGAGGACTCCGGACGCCTTCTTCCTCCCAATCCACCACTAAGCCCGCCGTCTGGGCGGCAGGAGGGGCGAGACGAGGGGGCAGCACGTCCCTCACCTTTCAAGTGCACAGCCGGGCAGTGTCTCACGGCCCCATTGGCTGTGTAGAGTCACGTGGTCAGCCATAGCTGCAAGGGGGGCTGGGAAATGTAGTCTCTGCAGCCAGGCAGCTGCCCCCAAACCAGGGGGTCTCTGCCTTATAGGAGAAGGGGCAATAGAAATGGAGGGGGTCTGTTGGTTCCCACTACAAGTTGGGAGGACAAAATGTTACTTGAAAGCTGGAACAAAATCCTTCTTTTAGAGAAAGCTATCTTTGTTTAGGAAAATACACCGAGGACGCTGTGGGTGTGTAACGGAGAGGAGGGAAGTAGGGACAGGAAGTCTCTGAAACACACTTCCCCCAACTTCAGTGGAAGTCTCACGCACACAGCAGCCTGGCTGGGGGCTGGGGTGTTTGGTGGGACCCGGGAAAGGAAGCCCAGTGTACTTCGGGGTCTCTCCAGGCAGACAGAGGGAAGACTTGCACACGACAGTGGAATTGAGCATGTGACAGGCACAGGCTGGTGGAGCAGGTGGGGGTTAGAGACCTGAGCCCCCCGAGAATTCCAGGGGGATGTGTGAGGGAACCCAATCCCCCCATAAGGGGTCAGAGCCACTTTAATTTTAAATATTAACAGGGTGTTGCATGAGGCTGAGTTCCATGCATTTCCCACATGCATTTGCAAAGTGGAGCCGTTTCAGATGTACCATGTGCAGCCCTGGCTCGCCCAGCACTCTGTCACTGGCATTCTTCTCAGCGATCACCGTTTTGGACGGCTGCTGAAGGCTCCATCGCGGTGATGTGTCACACTCCGCTGAGACAGTTCCCCAGGTGGACATCCTTATGCAGACAGCTTGCTTGGCATTTCAGATTGTAGATTAGCAGCTCGGGCAAGATTCCCAGAAGAGAAGTGGGGCAAAGGGGAAGTGCGCCTGTAAGGGCCACGGTTTGTCCAGCCAAATGGCCGCCTGCCACTTACCCATCGCCTGCAGAGCCGACAGGAGACTTCTCCCTGCGGGAACGAGGCGGGCAGGGGCTGGTTTGGTTTAATCTTTCTTTCTCTGCTTTTCAAAGCGCCGTGTGTTCATTGTAGAAATTGTAGAAGATGTTAAGCAATTTAAAAAGGCAAACATACTTATAATCCCATCCGCCCAGAATTATTTCTGGTCAGCTTTTTGACTTACATCATTCCAGACTTTACTCTATGCGTATAACTAAATGCATATATAAATTTTACTATGAAAAAATTTACATACATCAGCGTTTTCTTAGGAAAAATTTCAGAGACAAATCCCAGACATTGTAGAATTAAAGTATTTCAGAGTGTATTTCTGACAGATTAGGACTTCAAAAAACATAATGATGACATCATTATTTAAAACACACACGTGTAATAATAATTCCTTAATATCAGCAAATATTTCACCTCTATTCAAATTTCATACGTCAAAATTAACAAAAAGTTGTTTGAATCATGACTGGCTGACATGTCTCTTAAGTATCTTTAATCTAGAGGTTGCCCCTCCATGCTTTCTTCCCTGAAATTTATTTGTTGAAGACACTGGTCTTTTTTTGACCTGTTAAGTTTCCCATCATCTGTATTTCCTGTAAATTGATAGCTGGATCTAGAGATTTAATCAATCACAGATTTTATTTTATTTTATTTGGCAGGAGCACTTCATGGGGAACCCCGTGTGCCTCAACCAGGAGGCACAGAGACCCACCGTCTCTCTTTTTGTGGTGTTGGCGGTGCCTGAGGTTCATTAATTTATCAGTGGTTGCAAAATGGTGGTATTCCGATCCCAGCATTCCGTCTTCATGAAATAGCTGGAATTTTCTATAGAGAGCAACGTCCCCTCATCTGCTGTTTGGTTACCTTGTGTACAGTTTGTAGAGGAAAGGCGGGATGTATGCCTGATTTTGTCCCTCTAGTAGTTTTCTAAATTAAATAGGTCTTCCAATGGTGATCAAATAGATGAAAGGAAATAATTATGGCCTCATGGATTCAAAGATATTGTGTTTCAATTGATTGAAATAGTTATACTTATTGAGGTGCAAATTGTCCCCTCTCTCAAGTTGATTCCCGAGTCCTTTCGACTTGACTCCGGTGATCTTCGAGAGTGTTCTTGCCATCTGGCTGCCAAGGTGCGCCAGGCTCGTCTACACTTCCTGCTCTCAGTCTAGAATTAGCCACGTCTCCAAGGAGCCCCAGGACCTTTCAGTGAGAAATGGTGTTTGGATACTACAGTCTGTGTGCTAGGACTTGAACTGCTATTGGGTTGGTCATTATTTTGACATCATTAATTCACACTGACACTTTCAATTCAATTTTTTTTAAAGTTAGAGAAATTGTAGGTTTGCAGAAAAATCATGCATAGAATACAGAGCCAGTTCAACTTTAAGGACTTTTACTTAACTTTGTCGTCTCTCTACATCTCCTTTTCCCCAGCTGAGAATCTGGTTCTCAGTAACATTGGGATTAATAGAGTTAGAAAATCATTTTCTTGATCCCACGTTAAACACAGAAAAACAACACCAACACACCAGCTCCAACGCAAGTATTGAAAACAGTTTACAAATACTTTTTCTGCATTTCTTTTTGTCCTTAGCATAGATGGCACTAGGATGTACAGTCAAATTATGATATTTTAAAGTCCCTTGGAGTAGTTCCTCTCTGTGTGCTTATAAAACCTGGACAATCCACACAGATAGGTTTATTTGTTTCCACATATTTTCAATTTTTAGGAAATCTGTAATAATTTTGTGTTATAATTACATAACATATTTACCCCTTCTAAAACCAAATAAACAAAACAAATAATATTCAGAGATGTCTGGCTTCCATCCCCGTCTGCTCCACCCTGTCTCCACTCTCCCCACTAGGTAACCATTTAAAAAAATTGTGGTTTATCCTTTGTGGCAGCTGCTCTTTGACACTCGTCCCGTGGAGGCGGGTCCGTGTCCCTGCTCTGGAAGCTGGGGGGGGGCTTGGGCTGCTTCAACCGCAGAGGCGACGGGGGCCACGCGCCGAGCTTCCGGGCTGGGGTGTAAACGCCACGCAGCCCCCACCCGCTTCACCTGGAGCTCCTGTGCGCGGAGCCCTGCGCCCCCGTGTGAGGTGGGCTCTTCAGACCCCTGTTTTGGGGGGTCCACGGCCTCAGCTGGGCCTGGCCCCCAGCCGTCCACACCCGGCTCCGGTCATGCGAGTGACGCCCCCAGCCCTTCCTTCCCACAGAATGGTTTGCATGATGAAAGGCCTGTTGTAAGCCAGCCAGCGGGTAACTGTTTGCTGCAACAGATAATCAGGACGTTCTGCCCTTTTAATTCTTAGCATAAGTTGGTTCATACGTGTGTTACCCTCACATTTATCAGGTAAATGGTGGAGGACAATCTCCACTTTCTCCCCCTCATGGTCTTCTAGCACTCCATAGAGACTTGCTTTGCTAGTCAATCTAAAATCTTTTCTATTAATAGGTGAGGTGAGACCATATAATCAATATGTTTAGCCTCAGGCTGTCATATTGTGTGATGTTACGTTGGTGCCTATGCAAGTCTTTCAAATAAATTATCTTCTGGTATGTTTTATCCTCTCTTTTATAACATTTTTTAGTATTTAGGAAGGTTCATATTTTTCTTTTAATGGTTACCTTTATACTAATATCTGCACATAATACTTTCTGTCTCCTCTAGTTTTGTCTATTGGTTACTTACTATAAGCAATATTGAAACTTGCTTTTATCTTCCTTCCTTCTGATGCGAAGTTGTAGGTTTGCAAACACCAAGCTCCATCTGTCTTTCATGCTCTTCTCATTTTCCCTCAGGCGTTTGATGGTTGTACTCATCAGACGGCGCTCTCCCTTTTAACCGTCATTTGGTCTTCACTTTGTAAGTCACTGTAGGTTCTTTGTGTCTAACACCCACATCAGCCCTTGTGTTTGTCTCTCTACTCACCTTGGCCGTCTCGAGCTCTTTCTTTACCAGAGTCTTCAGGAGGGACATTCTCGGAGTTCTGCGTGTCGAGTGTGGTTTGTCTGTGGCCTTTGACCCGAAGGGCAGCCTGGCTGGACCACCCTCGGCTCACCCGCGTCTGCCGTAAACACGCGGCTCTCGCCGCCTGCTCGGGCTGCGTGTGGACAAGTCTGGTGACAATCGGATTTTCCAGGATGCTCGAAGGCACCTATAGAATACGTCATAAATAGTCCCTGTGGGATGTTCAGGGTCCGCTTCTCCAGGCATGCTGCGGTGTTTCAAGCTTTCGTTTATTTCAGGAAAGTTTTTTTTTTTCACTTAAACTTTTTAGTATTTTTTTGATTCCTTAGCTTTGTCCTTCTTCAGCAGCTTCTATTATGTGTGGTTTTTCTTTTTTAGCCTGTTCTCTGCATTGTCGCTTTCTCTTAAATCTTTCTTCTTTCTTCAATTTTTTTCTTCAAAGCTTTCCTATTGTTTTATTTTCTAATTATCTTAGGCATTATCTGTCATGTTTATTTCCTCTTGAGTTCCTTGTAGTTTAGTCTTCATTATGACATGATTTTTTCGTTTTTATTTCTAGTTCTTTCCTGAGTTCTAGCACATCTTTTTTGAGGCTTCTAATTTTGATTTGTTATTCCTCTATGTCTTTTATTACTTTCTTAATTTATTTTGGCTCCTTTAAAAATATTATGTTGCAGTTTTTATGTTTTGACGCATGTGTTTTATGGGCATGTATTTCTGGAATGCGGTCGTTATCTGTAGATGCATCACTCGGCTCATTCTTCACATTTTTTCTTGTAGTAACTTTGTATGGGATCTAACCACAGTCTCTGCTCCTTTGACGTGAAACGAGTTTTCTGTACCATGAAGAGGGCGGGTCGGGGCTGCCGCTCCAGCCTCACGACTCTACAGCACCCCCTTCTGCTGTTTTTATGAAATGCTGAAATTATGGTCCTGTCCTCAGTCCCCTCCTCTGTTTTCCCTGGAGCTTCACCCTCTCTTTCCTTTCCTTCCTTCCTCCTTCCCCTCCTTTCCTTGTTTTGTTGGTCCCCAATGTCTCCGTCCT
This sequence comes from Choloepus didactylus, assembly GCF_015220235.1. Classification (NCBI taxonomy): domain Eukaryota; kingdom Metazoa; phylum Chordata; class Mammalia; order Pilosa; family Megalonychidae; genus Choloepus; species Choloepus didactylus. Next base: position 250,418 of record NC_051324.1, on the reverse strand, counting down.
GCCTCATTTGGGTTCTCCCCTCAGTAAGTCCTTCTCCGTGCAGCCCTGTCCTGGAGAGGAGTTTCAGTTTATTAGTTTCGAGGGTTCACAGGGCCCTTCGGAGCTTACGGGGGCCCCTCGCCGTCACCCCCGTGGGGCAGCGTGATGCGCCCCCCAGCTCCAGCGGTGCCTGTCGTTCGGAGCCCCTGGGCCTGCAGAAGCTCACGTCCTCTCCAGGCCTCCCCTCCTCCTCCACAGCAGCGGTGACCTTGGGAGACGCGGCTGCTTCTCAGCTGCGGGGACCTGGGTCCCCGAGTCCTGCACCCCAATCGTTCCACGTCAGACTGTGTGTGGGCGCAGAGAAAACTCAGTGGTGGAGAGCCAGGGAAGTTAGGGTACTTGTTACCACAGCCTGTCCTTTCCTGACGCGTACAAAATCGGTATGAAGGAGAGACGCTGCCACTGACAACCCCAGTCCAGGGGTGAATGGCAGGGAAGGGGAAACCCTAGGCTGGCAAAGTCGAGGCCCTGTGAAGCCAGGAGAAGCTGTTGGTGATGCTGGAGGCAAACCGAATGCCTCCTGAAGGTAAAGTTCCAGGGAAGGGGCTGGAAAAGAGGAAGGCAGCTCATGCCTGTTAGCCGCTGTGGACTGCGTTTAGCAAGGATTACAAGGAAGAACTGAGCTCAGAGAAGAACTGAAAGGGGCTGGGTCGAGCCAGACACTTATGGTGAAGCAGGGCTGAAGCGTGCAGTTGTAAGAGATGGTGTGCTGGTCGGGGTTCTGCGGAGAAACAGGACCGGGAGGTTATGTTATAGGGATTGGCGAATCGTAGGGCAGGCTGCGAGCTGGAAACTGATGAAGCCGAGGTCGAGTTCCCCAGGAGAAGTGTGCTGGCTGAAGTAGAGACAGAAATTCCATTTTCTGACTTCTGAAATTCTCAGTTCTGGCTTTAAAACCTCCAACTGATTGGATGAGGTGACTCCTCTCATTGCTGAGGACCGTCTCCTTTGTTGATTGTAGATGCAATCAGCAGTAGATTCAATCAACTGCATAATGATGTAAATTGTCCATGAAATTCCCTCAAGCCGGTGCTTGCTTGACCAAACAACTGGACATCCTTAACCCAGTCAAGCTGACACATGAACGTAACCATCACAGATGGAATTTTAAAAGGCTTTGGGCCATAAATCCAGCAAAACTTCTCAGTATCTCAGGGGAAATATTAGGCTAAGGGTGTGGGTTTCCCACCTGTTGTTCCAGAGAGACTCAAGGCCTCACAGTGGAGAGAAGGAGGCTGCAGGTGGTAAACAAAGGCGTCTGGGTGAGAATTACCTCTGAAAACGAGTTTGGGTGCAGCCGATGGACCATGGGAGAGACTGGAGGTAAGTAGTTCGGAAGCCTACTAGGTTTGTAAAGGGAATATAATTCCAATAAAACCCCAGGCCTTTGGCAGCTTGAGGCTTAAAATGGCATCAGTGTTGTCAGAGCCTTCGTCCTCCTGGAAGACAGACAGTGGGCTAGAAACTGCGGAGGCGCTACTGATGCGGCCACGAAGGAAAATGAAAACGGTGGGGAAGGAGTGAGGGGCCACGGGGGACTGGACGTGGGGGCTTCTCCCGGGGAGAGGAATCAGGGCCCACCTAAGGGCTGGAGCCGCCCAAGTATGCCTGGCAGGGTTTCAAAATTGCCACGGGTTTTGACATTCTAGATGATTTTTATTCAAAACTCGAGATGAATCTTGAAATGCCTGACTGGCTTCCGAAATGGGAACGCTCCCGGTGGGAATCTGCCTCGGTCCCACTGTGTTTTCCGAGTGTGTGTGGAGCGGCAGACGGCGAGTCCTTCAATCCGGAGGCTCTGGACAACGTGGGGCCTCCGCTCACCGCGGCCACCGCGTCTCACTCACCTTGGCTCTGGGCGGGGGGCAATGACCGGGGGGCCTTGGGGTTTTCCCTTGGTGGGGGGCGCTCCGAATGTAGGAAGAAGGAGTGATGGGGTGTTTGGCGATGAGAAGGGGGTGTCGGGGCGGCTGCGACTGGTGCTCACTGCGCGGCTGCATCTGTCTCCCGGGCTCGCCGGCCACTGGGCTGGGGTCCGATGCCTCTGGCCGATGGACCGTGAGCACAGGGATGCGTTAGTGTCACGCCGAGGTGGTTCGAGTCACCGCGTGTGGGAGAGCTGCCCCCGAGGGCCCCCGGCTCATTTCAGACGGGACGTGAGCAGGAAACGAATGTTGGCTACGTTAAACCACTGGGACTGGGGTTTTGTGACCACAGCGTATCGCAGCCTGGTCCGACCAACACAGATGTGTACTTTATCCCACCGATCATGTTATTTTATAACATGCTTAAAGAAACTTTAAAACTTCTTATTGCCCTATAATTCATATATAACAAATACTTCTGTTATACATAACAAAATTCTCCAATTTCAGGTGACAGTTTGATGAGTCTGAGAAATCCTTAGAGCTGTGTAACCTCCACCACCTGCTCCCTCCCACCCAGAAAGTTCCCTCTTGCTTGTTTGTGGTCAGTCGCGTTCCACCCCAACGCTGATTCGCTTGCTCTCACCACCATTTGCCTTTTCTAGAATGCCGTACAAATGGAATCCTGCGGGATGTAGCCTTTGTGTCTAGCTTCGTTCACTTAGCATAATGCTTTTGAGATCTCTCCAGACGTTCATTCCTTTTTATTTATTCATTATATGGATGTACCGTGATTTATTTATCCGTACCCCAGTTGGTGGATGTTTGGGTCGCTTCCGAGTCCTGGCTATGTTGGAAAAGCTGCTACGAACATTTGTGTATGAGTTTCGTGTGGCCACATGTTTTCATTTCTGTTGGCAAAAACCTAGGAGAAGAATTTCTGAGTTGTGTGTTACATGTATATTTGACTTTAGAAGAAGCCCCAAACTGTTATTCAAAGGAATGGGACTATATTGCCTTCCATTAAACAATCTATGAGAGTACAATGTGATTTTTTGTTTCAGCAGTATTTCCTCATTTGAGTAAACATTTTGCTGGACTTGATTTCTGTGATTTTAAAAATTCAACCAATCCTGTTTAACATTTGGGTCACTTCATGTTTTTCCTCATTATAGATATGACTGTGAAGACATCCTTGTATATGAATTTTGGTGCACATCTCTGATTCTTTACTTAGACAAAATTCCTAGAAGTGGGGTCCCTGGGTTATAGAGCATGAACTTTTCTTTAGAATTGTGATGTCTTTTACCCTCTTAAATGGATGTACCAACTTATGCTCAGATCAGCAATATGGGGGCGGGATGCATTTCATTGTCTTAAAAATTTTTGCCAATTTGACAGCTAAAAATTATATGTTATTCTAATTTGCATTTGTCGTGATACCAGCATGGTTGAATGTTTTTGGTGGAATTTCCTTTTTATTCCCCACATCTTCCGTTCTTTTCTCCGTTTCCTGTCTGGTGTGTTCATTTTTCTTACCTGATTCCTAGAAGCTCTTCGTCTAGGGAGGAACTTGCTCCTTCCTGGCTCTTACATGACGCTCATACTTTATATTTTGCCTTTTGAACTCTGCCTAGGGTGTTTGCAGTCCACAGGCCTTTTGCATCGTTTTGTCACCGAACATGTCAACGCTCCGTTTCTGACTTCCATCTTCCGTGTTATGCTTGGAAAGCTCTTCCTCGAGTGAAGATGGAGGAAGACGAGAGGCTTTGATCTTTACTTAGCACTTTCTGGATTTATTTTTTAACTGTGAAGTTTATGAGACATACCAAGAATATATGATGCGTGTACAAGTTAAATGCTAAAATTGCCCTAAAATTAGTCAGGGGGATAAAGGAAGTCAGCAGAGAGACAGAGTGTTTGCTTTACTTATTTCATTTATCTGGAGGTCAAGACTGAGCAAAATGGAACAATATATTCTTTAGGAATATACCTGGTAAAACTACAAAAGAGAAAAATTACATAAAAGAAAAGCCAGGGAGTAGTAAAGGCACAGTGCTAAATTGCCGGGCCCTGGGATGTGATCCGTTAAGAAAGGGGATCCCTGAGGATTGATTGTGTAGGAATGAGGCCCAACCGAAGGCGGCTTGGACTGTCGCACACAGGGCGAAAGGCCTGAACTTGGGTGGGGGCAGCGACGTCCAGGCCCTGCGACCTAAACCTAACCCTACCCTAACACTAACCCTAACCCTAACCCTACCCCTAACCCTAACCCTAAACCCGCACCCTCACCCGCATCCCTCGCAACCGCTAAACCCCACACCTCACCTTCACCCTAACCCCTAACCCTCACCCTAACCCTAACCCTAACCCCTAAACCTAACCCTCACCCTAACCCTCAGCCTAACCCCTAACCCTAACCCTCACCCTCACCCTAACCCTAACCCTAACCCCTAACACTAACCCTCACCCTAACCCCTAACCCTAACCCTCACCCTCACCCTAACCCTAACCCTAACCCTAACCCTAACCCTAACGCTAACCCTAACCCTAACCCTAACCCTAACCCTAACCCCTAACCCTAACCCTCACCCGAACCCTAACCCTAACCCGTACCCTAACCCTAACCCGTACCCTAACCCGTACCCTAACCCTAACCCGTACCCTAACCCTAACCCCTAACCCTAACCCTAACCCTAACCCTAACCCTAACCCTAACCCTAACCCTAACCCTAACCCTAACCCTAACCTAACCCTAACCCCTAACCCTAGCCCTGCCGACCTAACCCTAACCCTAACCCTTAACCCTAACCCTAACCCTCACCCTCACCCTAACCCCTAACCCTAACCCCTAACCCCTAACCCTAACCCTCACCCTCACCCTAACCCTAACCCTAACCCTCACCCTAACCCCTCACCCTAACCCCTCACCCTACCCCTAACCCTAACCCTAACCCTAACCCTCACCCTTACCCTCACCCTAACCCTAACCCTAACCCAACCCTAACCCTCACCCCAACTCGGCCTCGCAGCCCCCCACGGCGTGACCGTGTCTGTGCATCTCTGAGCCGCCCGGTGCCACGTGGCCCTGGGAGACGACACGGGTGTCCCCTCCTGGAGGGAGAGTGGGTGAACCTGAGGGTGCTGACCCCTGTGTCTCAGGGGCTGGGGGCCCCCGGGGGCCTGCAACTCACTCTTGCTCAGACTCCACGCGGCCTTTCACGTGTCCTCTCACGTGGTGTGTTCCTCGCAAAAGTGAACAAAGCAAACAGAACATTAACTCCTTGCTTCTCCGTTCGACCGGGAGTCACGGGGACACACGTGGATTTACGGCCGGAGGACGGGCAGGACGGCTGCTCCGAGCCTCTCTGCTTCTGAGAGCTGTGAGGATTTGCTCCGTTTCACAAGCTTTTTTGTGTGAACCTATTTTGTGAGGGCGCTGTGGGGATGCTGAAATAAAGCATCTGTTCCTTTTTCCCACCACGTATCAATGGAACAGGCAGTTTCCCATGAACGGAGGGGAGAGACCCTGCGCCTGGAGGCTCCGCAGCTCTGCCGGGGACCACGGCCGCGTGCTGGGCGACGGGGCCCAATTTGGAGTCACAGGAAGCGGTGGTCACTGCCAGCTCTGCAGGTGCTTTAGTTTGCCAGGCTGCTGAGGGCAGATACTGTGAAATGGGTTCACTTGACAATGGGAACTTAGCTTACAAGTTTGAGGCTGAGAAAAATGTCAAATCAAGGCATCATCAGACAACGCCTTCTTCCCAAAGACCGGCTGCCACTGACCCTCGGCTCCTCTCCACACGGCCAGGCACGTGGTGGCGTCTGCTGCTCTCTCCCGTCTCTCCTGGGTTCCGCTGTTTCCAGCTTCTGGCTTCTGTGGCTTTCTCTCTCTCTCTGGACTCGCCCTGTTTATAAAGGGCTCTTACATGAGATAAACATCATTATTATTTAAGCCAGTTGGGGAATTCTGTCACCTGCACTTGAACACTTTCTAACTGATAAACTGTGAGATGACACCTGCTTTTGGCTCCCGGCTTCTCCCTCCTCTTCTGGTCCCGTGGATTCTGCTGCCTCTGCCGCTTTCCCTGGGTTGGCTTCTCAGACTTCGCTGCACTGGGAAGCAAGGGGCAGAGTCCCCACCTGCTCCCACCTGGAGAGAAAGGTTCCCACCCGAGGCCAGGCCAGGCCCCCTGCTTCCTTCCTCCCGCCCGGCGCTGAGAGGCTCGGGAGCTATCAGTTTCCCACATGAGAAGCCCCTCTGAGGTCGCCTGCCATTTGCAGATGGGGAACTTGGCCCAGAGAGGCACAGCGACTTGCCCAAGGCCACACAGCTGTCAGGGCAGAACCAGGGCTCAGACCGAGCAGGTGGGCCCTGCTCCAGCTACTCTGTGGGGAAAGCTCCAGGCTCTTGGCTGAGTGAGGACACCTTTCCCTGTGGGGAAGGCCCACCCCAAAATCCACCTCTGCAGGGGCCCTCTGCTTGGCCGGAGGGAAGGGAAAATTCACCTCGGGGGGAAGGTCCTTGCAGGCGGAGGGTGTCTTGGTTGCCAGGGCTGCTGGAACGAACGGCCCAGCCCGGTCGGCTGAAACGGGAATTTGTTCTCTTGGTTTGGGAGGCTTCGGGTCTGAAATCGTGGTGTCGGTGGGCCGTGCTTTCTCCAAAGCCCACCACGTCCTGGTGGTGGCTGCGGCCTCCGGTAGCTCAGCCTCTGCCCGTCGCGTGGCCGTCCCTCTCCCCGGCTCCTCCTCCTGCTCCAAGGGCTCCAGTCACCCTGCGCTGAGCCTCCCGGATTCGCTTTGGCCTCAGCTGAACTGGTAACATGGTCAGATCCTGGTGACCAACGGCTCACACCCCCACGACCGGGTTCGGACAGCCCTGTCTCTGTTGGGGACGTGATTCAATCCGCGACAGGGGCTCTGGAGGGAACGGAGGGACGCTGGAGCTTAAGGGGGCAGGGGTTTCTCCAGCTGCCCGTGGCCCTGGGCCCAGGCCGCCTCCCAGGCCCCCATACTCCAATCCGGGGTTCCAGAGTGAGAAGAGGCCCCAGGGACCCCTCACTTTAGAGCCACGGCAGCAGACGCTTTCTAACTACACGCGTGCTTCAGCCCCTCTCAACCCGCTCCGCAGACAGGAAAGCGGGGAGGGCCACGGCCTCATCCCAGCCCGCGGGGGACTGTGGGGCCGTGCCCTCCACCCAGAGCCTCCCCTGCCCAGGAAGGGCCCCTCGGGCATCAGGCATTTGCATGGAGGAGCCAGGAGGAAAAACGCGGGGTGCCAGCCCAACAGCAGTGGGGGTGCTGGAGAGGCCCCTCGTCCTGGGCAGGCTCCGCAGCCACCCGGGCCTCCGTTTCCCCACCTGTAGAATGTGGGTGCTAACGCTGCCTGCCTCGCGGAGTGAGATGAATGAGCACCTTCGGGTCAGGGCCTGGCGCTCGGCTGGACGTCACTCACATCCGTGACTCACAGAACGTGGTCCTGGGCTGGGCACGTTCCTTTTAATTCATCCCCGAGCCAACGAGGCCGTGGTGCCCCTGCCTCAGGTTACAGGTGCAGGGCCCCGTGGAGAGCGACCCGAGGGGATTCACCACCCACAGCTCCCGCCGGGCCCAGCCGCCTCCACCCTCTGACACCACACACTGCGGCTGCCCTGCCCGGACACGTGGGTGCCACCGCCGCGGCCCGGTGGAGCCGGGCATGTGTGTCGTGCTTTGGCAGAGGGTGGGGTCTCGGCAGCGGCTTCTCCGTTGATGGGTCAGCAGAGACAACAATTAACAGCGATGAGAATGAATCTCTCGTGGCCTCCACAGGGCGCCTGGCCGCGCTCGCAGTTTCCCACGCTCATCTGGGCCCCTCCGCGTCCCGGGGTGGGAGGTGACGTCACTCCGTCCTGCGGGTGGGAAGCTGAGCCGGCCGTGGCGAGCCCTGGCGGGGTTCCAGGGGCCCGGCCTTAGCCACTGCCCCGTGAGGTGGTGGCTTTATTGCTCTATAGCAATGCTATGATGGGGAAACTGAGGCACAGAGAGGTTGTGTGCCTTGCCCCGGCTTGCCCAGCAGGGAGAGTGGAGCTGTGCAGTGGGGATTTGAACCCAGGCCCTCCAGCCCCAGAGGCGCCAGGAGCTGCCTCGACACTGTCCAGTCCGGCCACCCTTGCAGGCAGCCCCTCGCTGGAAGGCTGCTCCCCTCCCCAGGGGCTCCGGCTGGACCAGCTGTGACCTTGGTCGTCAGGCCCAGAAGGCGCGGCTGGGGGGACTGAGAGGAGCCTCCCGGGGCTCGGGCGATGGGGGCTCTCGGGGGGGCTCCAGGGCTTCCCGGATGCCCCGACCCCTCCCCATCCCCTTCGCCATCGTGGGCCCAGTCCTGGGAGCTCTACTGGACTCCGTGGGCCTCACCTGTTAGCTTTGGAACACCCCTGGCCCGGTGAAGCCCCTGCCCATCCTCCAACATCTTCTCTGCCCGGAGCCCCCCGTCCAGCGTCTCCAGAACCCGGGTCTGTCTGAGGTAGGAATTCGGGGCGCATCGCACCCCTCCCCCTCCCTCGCCTCGGGCCCTTCTCCTTCCTTTGAACTGTCTGTCTTGCTGCGGAGGAAGCTATTCATAGCCAAGTTGATGCAAAATTTATGAAGTGTGGCTGGCAGGGCTGAGTCTGCTCCGGGCGCACGGCCACGCCGGACCCCTGCCCCCCACCCTGGTGGGTCTTCCAGTGTGTGTGTACGTGTGTGAGTGTGTGCACATGTGTGAGAGCATGTATGTGTGTGTACCTGTGTGTGTGTGTGGGTGCATGCAAGCGTGTGTGTGTGCACATGGGGAGAGTGTGCGTGCGTGTGTGTGCTGTATGTGTCTGTGTGTGTTGTGTGGGTGCATATTGATGTGCAGATGGGTGCATGCGTAGGTGCATGCACACCTGAGAGCACGTGTGTGTGTGTGCACATATGGAGGAGAGTGTGCATGTGTGTGCTGTGTGTGTGTGCTGTGTGTGCTGTGTGTGTCTGTGTTGTGCCTGCGTGTATATGGATGTGCAGATGGGTGCACGCGTAGGTGCCTGCACACCTGAGAGCACGTGTGTGCCTGTGTGTATTATGTGTGTGAGCATGTACATCTGCATGTGTGTGCATGTGTGTGCTGTGTGTGCTGTGTGTGTCTGTGTGTGATGTGTGGGTGCATATGGATGTGCAGATGGGTGCACACGTAGGTGCTTGCACACCTGAGAGCACGTGTGTGCCTGTGTGTATTGTGTGTGTGAGTGTGTACAGGTGCATGCGTGTGTGTGTGCATGTGTGCACCTGAGTGTGTGTGATAGTTCTCTTCTCATCCCCCCTCCACCCCCTTTCTCCTCCCTTCTCCTCACTGGTCCCCTGCCAGGCTGGGGCTCCACTTTGGGGGGCCTGGGGTGGCATCAGCCTGTGTCCTCTCGTACTCGGGCCGGTGCAGCCCACGCTGCCTCTGTTTCCCCAGCAGCGGGATGGGTTGTTGTGAGAATGAGGTACCACAATCACCTGTGCTTGGAGAGTCCTCACTGTGAGCCAGGAACGTTCTTGGGCTCTACACACACTCACTCATTTAGTCCCCACGACTGCCTACAAAGCAGTGGCGATTATCATCTCCGTTTCACAGATGGGGAAACTGAGGCACAGAGCACACAGCTGAGGCAAGTAGGGCTCAGAGAGGTGAAGCGACTTCCTGCCCCAGGGTGGAGGCTTGGAACTGGTGAAGCCAGGATTCACACCCTCATCTGCCAACTGAATTGCTTTGCTGATCCCACCCCCATCATTATTTTAGTTTCCTGGCTGCTAAACGAGGACTGTGTAGCGGGTTGGCTCAAACAACAGGACTTTATTGGCTCGTGGTTTTGAGGCCAGGAGAGGTCCAAAATCGAGGCGGCAGCAGGGCGACACTGTCTCCCGGAGGACTGGGGCCCTGGGCTGGAGGTCTTTGGTCCTTGTCTTGCGTGTCTTCTCCTTTCCCTCCGGGTGGTGTTTCCTCCAGCGTCTGGCTGCCCCGTGGCTTCTCCGTCTGACTCTCACTGCCCAGAAAGGCCTCCCATCGTCGGGTAAAGCCCAGCCTGATGCAGTGGGGCCGCCCCTCGAGAAGATCCTATTTACAACAGATCCTCACCCCAGAATGCAGAGCGAGACCAAGAACTCCCCAACTCGGGAACGCCGGTCAACCCACGTCACCTGCACCGCCTCATTCTCCATCGACCGAAGATTCAGGTGCAGAAGTCCTGGGGCTGAAAGATTTGTAGCCGATGGACCCCTACCCCTTCCAGGGGCCGGGAAGAGGCCCGGAGGACACACACGAGCAGCCAGGTGCTCACCGCGGGGGGTGGGCAGAGACGCGCCCCATCTCCCACCTCCAGCGGATCTGGGTCGGCCCAGAGCCTCGCCCAGTCCAGGTCAGCCGGGCTCAGCCCACCCAGTCCTTCCCGGAGCTCCACGTTCTGGAAAGGAAGAACAGTGACAACTATTGTGAACGTTTGTGCGACACTTGGGTCGGACAGGCCCTGCCTCGCGTCTTAGTTTGCTCAGCAGCCCTGGGATGCTTTGCTGTTTTTCTCCTCACTTTACGGATGGAGGAACGAGGTTCAGAGAGGTGCAGCGACCTGCCCAGGGCCACACAGCTTGTGGCGTCCAAGCAGAGAGCTGAGAAACCTAGAGTTTCAGCCACCGCAGGGCCTTGCTGGTTCCCTGGTGTTTGTTTCTACTTTCTGTTGAGGTAAAATTCCCATAACATAAAATTGATCATTTTAAAGTGAAAACTCAGTGGCATTTAGTATAGTCACGATGTTGTCAGCCATCACCATTATCTGGTTGGAGAATATTTTCATCACCCCCAGAGGAAGCCACGCCCCCCACGCAGCCCCTCCCCATTGCCGGCCGCCCCAGCCGGACAACCCCGTCTGCTTTCTCTCTCTGACGGTTCATTCACCTATCCTGGATGTTCCATTAAATGGAGTCACACAATATAGACCTTTTGTGACTGACTCTTTCACTTACCATCTTGCTTCCAAGGTTCATGTACCAGAACTTCCTTCCCGTTTCCCTGTAATTGGAGAAGTTATAGGGCTACAGGAAATTTGCAGAAAGCATGGAGTTTCACTTCAACAAAGATGGCAGTGAGGGACACTCCAGGGTGCAATTTCTCCTGCAGTTTTCAACGACTGTCAAAAACTGGCAGAGCTATCTTCCTCGAGACTCCAGAAAAGAGTTAAATGGTTGCAGTAACTGGGTGAGTGTGAATCGAGCAAATGCAGCTTTAAGACCAGTGGGAGATGCCCCCCAGCCCCGAGCGGTTGCCTGCCGAGTTCCGGAGGGAGCAGAGTAACCCCCCGCGCACCCCGGGTGCCTGCACGTTGAGGCTGACCTATTGGTGGCTGAACCAGGAAACGCGTATCTTGCTCTCCCCGCCAGAGCGTGCCCTGCAGGCAGAAGCAGCTTGCAGGCAGCTGAAGCTGTGCAAGAAACAACTAACCCAAAGCAGCCCAGGGCAGGAGAGAGGCACTCGAATTCCTGAGAGGAGGAGAAAGTCCATTTCATCAGGGTAGAGGGGATGTTTGTATCCTGTGAATGGGGGATCCCTGAGGCCACGAACCAGCACACCCCGGGACAGACGAGGCTCAGAGAGGACAGTGGACCCTGCACCGCACAGTCGCCTTGGCCGAGGGTCTTGACAGGAGGGTAACTCCGAAGGAGAGCACCTGCCAAGGCACAGTCAAGATGCAAAACTGTGAAAAGTGTTTTTTTGTGTGTGTGTGTGGGTTTGTTTGCTTTTGTTAGCTCCTGCACTAAAGGAAATCTCTGTCATTTCACTAGCTGGGTACATATTTAAGGGACAGACAGCCCAGAGACTAAGCAACTTAAAATGTACAATGTGTAACAAGAGATTACACAACAAACAAAGAAAAGGGAAATGAAGGCCCATACAAAGGAACAACATGAAAATTCAGAAACAGAGGCCTGTGGGACATGATCAAGTGCACCAACTTACTATTATGGGGGTCCCAGATGGAGAAGAAAGAGAGAAAGAAGCAGAGGAATATTCAAAAAAATAATGGAAGAAAGCTTCTGAAGTGTAACAAAATGTATGATGATACACATTCCAGAATCCCAGTGAGACCCAAAGAGGATAAACTCAAAGAGAACCACACCCAGACACACAGTAGTCAAACCATCAAATGCCAAGGACCGGGAGAGAGTTCTGAGAGCTGCAAGAGGAGAGCAACAAGTGCCATACGAGGGAGTCCCCATAAGATTACTTGCCTATTTCTCATCAGAAGCCATAGAGGCAAGAAGGCAGCGGACAAAACATTCGAAGTGCTCGAAGATGACAACTACCAACCAAGAATCTGACATATGGTGAGACTCTCTTTCAGAATCTGAGGGAGCCCATCACCACTAGACCTGCCCTACAAGCAATGCTGAAGGGAGCCCTTCAGACCGAAAGGAAAGGGCACTGGGCAGTGGATCCAAGTGGCATAAAGAAATAAAGTTCTCTGGTAAAGGTAACCATATGGGTAATTATAAATGTTAGTACTATTGTATTTTTTTGGTATGCAACGCCACTTCTTACTTCCTACAGTTTCTAAAATACAAATTCATAAAAAGTAATGGTAAATCTATGGTTTTAGACATACAATGTCTAAAGACATAATTTGTAATGAGTACAACAAAAACGTGTGTGTATGGAGGGGTATTTATAAGAACACAGTTTGTGTATGCTATTGAAATTAAGGTGGTATTAAATCAGATGTGATTGTTATAGATTTAGGATGTTAAGTTTAAGCCCATGGTAATCACAAAGAAAACAAGAAAAGTACATACAGAAAGAAAAGGGAAGGGACTCAAAATGGTACACTACAAAAAAACAGATAAATATGAATGTATGCATTAATGGAAGAATTGAGGTACAAAAAACCATATGTCTTACAAAGATCAAATAGCAAAATGTCATAAGAGAGTCATGCATTATCAGTAATCACTTTAAACGCAAATGGATTAAACTCTTCAATCAAAACGCAGAAATTGGCAGAGTGGATAAAAAACAACAACAACAAAACATGACCCAACTATGTGCAATACACAAGAGACTCACCTTAAATTCGAAGACACAAGTAGGATGAAAGTGAAAGGATGGAAAAAAATATATACTAGGCAAATAGTAACTAAAACAGAGCTGGGATAGCTATACTAACAGCAGATAGAATAGACTTTAAGTAAAAAACTGTTATGAGGGACAAAGAAAGAAGGGCCCTGTATGCTGATAAAGAGGTCAATTCAAGAGGAAGATCTAACAGTTATAAATATACATGTGCCCAAGTCACGCCCCCCTCCCCCAAATAAGAAGCAAATATTGACATATTTGGAGGGAGAAATGGACCATTCTGCATTAACAGTCGGAGACTTCAATACACCAATGTCAGTGATGGATAAACCATCTAGACAGAAGATGAGTAAGGAAATAGAAGACTCGAACAATTCTTTAAACCAACTGGACCCAAAAGGCATATACAGAACACTTCACCCGACAGCTGCAGAACAAGCTTTCTTTCCAGGTGCAAGTGGACCATTCTCCAGGATAGACCATATTTTAAGTTACAAAACAAGGATCAGTAAATTTAAAAATATTGAAATCATGCAACATATCTTCTCTGACCACAACGAAATGAAGCTAGCGATCAGTAACAGAGGGAGAACTGGAAAATTCACGAATATGTGGAAATTAAAAAAACACGTTCTTAGACAACCAATGGATCAAAGAAGAAATCACAAGGGAAATTAGGAAATTTCTTGAGGCAAATGAAAACGAAAACACAACGTACCAAAGCTTACAGGATGCAGTGAAGGCAGTGCTGAGAGAGAAGTTTAGCCTTAAATGCTTACATTAAAAAAGAGGATCTCAAATCAGAGACCTAACCTCAGAAATGGAGGGTCTGGAGAAAAAGAGGAAACTAAACCTAAAGCAAACAGAAGGAAGATCACAAAGATTGGAGTAGAAACAAATGAAATAGAGAATTAAAAAATAGAGAAAATCAACAAAACTAAAAGTTTGCTTATTGAAAAGATCAATAAAATTGACAAACCTTTGGCTAGACTGAAAGAGAAGAAAAAAGGACGCAAATAACTAAAGTCAGAAATAACATACAAAAAGTAACTCAGAATGGATCAAAGTCCTAAATATAAGAACCCAAACTATCAAAGTCCTAGAAAATAACAGAGGGACGCACCTTCAATATCTTGTGTGGGCAATTCTTAGACTTTGCACCAAAAGTTCAAGTAACAGAAGAAAAAAATAGATAAATGGGAGCTCATCAAAATTAAAAATTTCTGTGCATCAAAGGACTTAATCATGAAATTAAAAAGACAACCTACTCAATGGGAGAAAATATTTGGAAACTGCATGTTCCAGTTTGCTAATGCTGTCATTATGCAAAACACCAGAAATGGATCGGCTTTTATAAGTTACAGTCTTAAGGCCATAAAGTGTCCAAGGTAAAGCATCAACAATCAGATACCTTCACTGAGGGATGACTGATGGCGTCTGGAAAACCTCTGTTAGCTCGGAAGGCACGTGGCTGGCGTCTACTTGCTCCCAGGTTGCGTTTCAAAATGGTGTTCTCCAAAATGTTTCGCTTGGGGTGTTTTGTCCTCTCTCAGCTGCAGCTCCTCTTCAAAATGTCACTCTCAGTTGCTCTGAGTTCCTTCTGTTTGTGATCTCATTTATTGATTGAATCACATCTCCATGGAAGCACTCAAAGGATTCCAATCTAATCAACACACCAATACGTCTGCCCCCACAAGATTGCATCAAAGAATATGGCTTTTTTCTGGGGGCATAATACCTTCAAACTGGCACACTACATATCCAGTAAGGGTTTAATATCCCAAATACACAAAGAAATCCTACAACTCAACAAAAAAAAAGACAAACAACCCAATTAAAATCTGGACAAAAGACTTGAATAGACATTTCTCTAAAGAAGATAAACAAATGGGCAGAAAGCCCAAGTAAAGATGCTCAACATCATTAGTCATTAAGGAAATGCAAATCAAAATCACAATGAGGTACCATTTCACACTCACTAGCGTGACCACTATTAAAAAACTGGAAAATAACAAGTTTTGTAGAGGATGTGGTGAAATAAGAACACTCATCCATTTCTGGTTGGAATGTAAAATGGTGCAGCCACTGTGGGAGACAGCTTGATAGTTCCTCAGAAAGCTAAGTACAGAATTACCACATGACCCAGCAATCCCACTACTAGGCACATACCCAAAAGAAGTGAAAGCAGGGACTTGGACAGATATTTGCCCCCCAGTGCTCATTGCCGCATCATTCGTGATAGCCTAAAGATGGAAGCAAACCAAGTGTCCGTCAACCAATTAATGGATAAATAAGATGTGGCATACCCACACAAGGGGATAGATTAGTCAGTCATGGAAAGAATGAGGTTCTGATTCATGCAACAACATGGATGAACCATGAAGACATCCTGTTGAGTGAAACAAGCCAGACACAGAGGATAAATATTGCATGATCCCACTGATACAAAATAATTAGAATAGAATGAGAATAAGCAAATTCACGGGGTCCAAAAACAGCATACAAGCTACCAGGGGCTGGGCTGGGAATGAGGAGTCAATGCTTAATGGGTATAGAATCTCTGTTTGTGGTGATGGAAAAATCTTGGTGACAGATTGGTGATGGCATCACAATATTGTGACTGTACGGCACTGAAATATATATGTGAATGTGGTTAAAAGGGGGAAATTTCAGGTTGTTTATATGTTACCAGAATAAAAATTATTAAAAAACCGTAGAACTATCCAATGCAAACAGTGACCCCTAATATAAACAATGGACTATAGTTAATAGCATTGCTTCATCACTTGTAACAAATGTGCCACACTAATGCAATGTTAATGATGGGGAAACTGGGTGTGTGTGTGTGTGTGTGTGTGTGTGTGTGTGTGTGGTGTACATGACAGCTCTGCATTTTCTGCCTGATTTTTCTGGAGAACGTGCAGCGCTCCCACGTACCAGGCCCTGTGTGGGCCCCGGGTTGGCTCATCTAATGGGCGCTGAGCTGTGGCTTGCTCCTGTCTTAATTTCCAGGCCGCTGTGACAAATACCACACAATGGCTTGGCTTACACAGCAGGGATCTGTGGGCTCCGGGTTTCAAGGCCAGAAGGCCCAAACCCGGGCGCCACCAAGGCCAGGCTTCCTCCATTGCACAGCGACGTTCTCTGCTTCCTCCTGGGTGGTTTTCTCTGACCCGCTGTGTCCGAATCTCTTCTGCTTACAAAGTCCTCCAGTAACATGGATTCCGGCCCTGCCTGGTTCGGTTTGGCCACACCTTGGTGAGATTTTAGATCCTGTTCCCGAATGAGTCCAGGCCTTAACCGACAAAGGCCCTCTTTACAGACAGGGTGGGACAGAGCACCTGCCCGTGTTGGCGTCCGTGGTCCCGTCGGACACCATGTCCCGGTTCTCTGCACCACAGCTGCTCGTCTCAGACTGGGGGGCACGTGCCCCTGGAGGAGCCGTGCTGTGGCACGAGCACGTCACATCTTTTCCTCGAAGATCCAGGGCAGGAAATGAGCCTCAAAGTAATAATAATAATAACCCAAGTGGAATCCACAATGGATGCCAACCTCAGATGAACTTTTCTTCTTCAATCAGATGCATCCCGGAAATGCTCCGGTTTAAATAAGCCATCAGTCCCCCCCCCCGTCAGCCCCTCAGGGCCCCCATTAGCCCCTCAGCTCCTCAGGACCCCCATCAGCCCCCCAGGGCCCCAGTCAGCCCCTTAGCCCCCGTCAGCCCCTCAGCCCCCCAGGGCACCCCTCAGCCCAGGACCCCCGTCAGCCCCTCAGCCGCCCGTCAGCCCCTCTTCCACAACTGCCGACTGAGGATCTGCTGCCAGGTGGGCCCTTGTGCATCCAGAGAACCCAAGGCCAAGCCCCTGACCTCGTGGAGCCATGTTCCCACTGGGAGACGGTTATCCTGAAATGGCAGATGGAGGTGAGCGCTGCCAAGGAAAGTAACCCCGGGAAACGGGAGGGAGAAGGTCACCAGGGCTCAGGGCAGACACTGGGAGAGAGCCAGGCGTGAGCCGCCTGAGGAGGGCCCCGGGCAGGGCAGCCTGCGCTTGGTGGGGGGGTCAGGGCTCTCCAGGGGAACAGAACCCACAGAACCCGACATACGGAGTTCCTAGTCAGCCAGGTGCACTCACAGATGCCACAAACTGGCTTTGGTTCAAATAGCAGGAATTTATCGGTTCAGGGTTTCAGAGGCCAAAATCTGTGGGTTTCATTGACTTCTGGCTTCCAGCTCTGACCCGGGGCTTTCTCTCGCTCTGTCTGAATTTCTTCTGCTTATAAAGAACTTCATTAACCTGGATTAAGGCCCATCTTCCTTCAGCTGGGCCATATCTTTATTAAAATAACATCTTCAAGAGATCTACTCACATTAGGTTCACACCCACAGGGAATGTGAATTAAGATTAAGAACATGTTTAAATTGGGAAACATAATTCTACCTACCACTATATATATAAGGAATTGGCTCATGTGACCACGGGGGCTGGCAAGTCCGAGCTCTGCAGGGCAGGCTACAGGCTGGAAACTCCAAGAAAGCTGATGTTGAAGTCTTTAGTCTGAATCCTCCAGGGGAAGCTGACTGGCCAGAGATTCTGGCAAAAGCCGTTGCTGAAGTCAAGGTAGAAATTCTTCTTCTGACCCCTGACACCCTTAGTTCTGGCTGTTGAGTTCTCCAGCTGATTGGAGGAGGAGACTCCCCACATGCTGCAGACATTCTGCTTTGTTGATTGTAGATGCAATCAACTGGTTGTAGAAGCAAATCCCATCTGTGAAATACCTTCGCAGATGCAAGTAGGCTGGTGTTTGATCAAACAACTGGACACCAAAACCTAGCCAAGCTGACACATGAAATTAACCGTCATGGTATTTTTGAGGAAATTGCTGAAGCATCGACAGAGCTCATGGACCAGATCAGCTGGCAGACGTTCATTTCAGTCTTCAGCAGGTTGGCCCTTGTGATGGTTTAAGGTTTTTGATTGGTGACCAATGTTTTTAAATCAGAGGTTTTTTTTTCCCAGTGAAAAATCCAGATTTCCAGCCTCTCAGGAAATCAGATATCTGACAACACTGGTCCCTCGTCTTTGGAGATCTCCCGGAGTCGAATAGCGTCCACCACTTTGACTCGGGTTCCCCGCCGGCTTCATCCTCGTGCACTTCATTGCCTGGATCCTGCAGGATTGTGGCTCCTGGCAAAGGGTTCCTCAGGTGTGCTGGGGGAGGGGGCACAGGCTGCTCAGATGCCAGCACAGGAGGCCTCTGCTTGTCCATATTCTATCTTGGAAAATTTGTGATTGATGCACCACTGCCAAAGAGTGAGCAGAACTGGCACGGTTTGCCCAACCCGTTTAACATCATTTTCATGGTTCTCGCCAATCCCCAGCAGCACACGGCAATTTTCCCGACTCTGGAAATGTGGGAGGGGCAGTTCTGCATGTCCTCTCCCCTTGCTGTGGCCGTGCTGTGCTACTCGGTCACGTTACTTAACTTCTCTGTGCCTCAGTTTCCTTGCCTGGAAAAAGGGGGAGAGGGATTAACAAATGACCTGTCCAGCTCAGAACAGACGGTGCAGTTAAAGGGCTTGATGCTTCAGAGCAAAAATCTTATTTCTTTTCAATTCTAGTGTTAGAGAGAAAAGGCGGATATGGCACCTTCCGGCACCTTCCGGTTCAGTGACTCTAAGATATGGGATCAAATGAGCCCTTTCTCTTTCCTTCCTGCCTGGAACCTTCAGTCACCTGGTCTGCATCTCCCCGCCCGACGGTCATGGTGAATATGTTGTTTGGGCATCTATGTGCCCGGCCGCTGGTGGGCTGAGCCTCGGGCAGGGCTCGGACCGGCCCCCGGGAGCACGTGCCACTGAAGTCCCTGCCGCGGCCCTGCTGCCCTCCCTCGCTTGGGGTCCCATGGGTCTGGCTGGAGTTGGGGGGTTGGAAGGAAGCTGAGGCCCCCTCCCCACCCCTCCTGAAGTTCCAGCTCCTCCTGGTGAGCTTGGCCCTGGGCCTGGGCCTCACCTTCCCCTGCGCCTCAGGCCGCAGAGGCCCCACATCCTCGTCAGCCCCCGCATCCTCGTCACCCAGACTCCTAGGGCCTCCCTAGCTCGCACAGCGTTCGGGGACCCCAACCTGAACCGGGTTCTCTCTGTGAGAGATCTGGAGGGTCCTGCCCAATTTGCCTGCTCCCCAAGCCCAGGTTGTGCAAACACCCTGTCCGGCCCCGTGAGCCTCCTGAGAACAGGGGGGTCTAACCCTTTCCTGGCTGCAGAGTCCAGTAAGATCTGGGGCTGACGTTTTCACGTGGGCTCTCTCCTTGGTCTTGGCTGCACTGTAATAGAGGGTAAACTGAGTCATGGGAGGCCAGACGAGGCAGCAGTGGGATCTGAACTGCACGTACAGACACATATACACACACAGATGCACACGCTCAGGTGCACCCTCACAGGGACATCCAGTCCAATGCACAAGCCCACACCACCGGGCACACCCACTGCGAGCCCAGCCCCGTGGCCTGGCTGTGGCAGGACACGCTCGGGGCTGCAGGGCCTCAGCTCGGCCGCAGGTTAGGGGTCAGTCCCTTTATCCACCCAGCACGACTCATCCTCGAAAACGCAGAGAAAGAAAAGAGGAGACTAAACGCTGCGGCCCTGGGCGAGCTCTGTGGGCATCCAGGGGCATCTCCTTCCAGGCCCGTTTCGTGCATTTAATACATTTTACCACTTTCCTTTCTGTCACCTGTGCCTGTCCCTGCCTGACTCCGTGAGAAGCTTCCACGTCGTCTGTGTCCCGCGTGGATGCAGCCACATCGATGGCAGGTCTTTGTGGTGCTCGCTGCGGTTTTGCCCACCCCTGCTGGACGCTTCGGTTCTGCCTGCTGCTCGGCCTCCAAGGTGTCTGAGCCCCTGTGGGCACGTCCTCGGCGCGGTTTAGCTTCCCTGGGAGATGCTGGCCGCTGGGTGGCAGGTTGCATATTGGTTTTTCAGGGATAACGTGTGCACCAACTCTCCGTTCCATCCCTGCTGCAGGCGCTCGGTGTCCTTTCCAGAGGCAGCTCCTTGATGTCTTGTGTGTCCTTCTGGAAAGTTCCACACACGTACAGCATGCCCAGGCCCCCTGCGGCTTTCACTTGACAGCCCCCAGTGGGGTCTCCAGCCCTCCTCCTCTCTCCGGCTCTGGGAGCCCGCGGCCGGGGTCTCGCCTAAATCTGGGTGGGGGTGTCCCGATCTGCTGCCCCTCGACAGGCCGCGTGCCGGCTCCTGGTGACCCCGTGTCGCTGGTGGTGGACGTCGTGCTGACTTCCCCACGGCTTCCCCAGCTCAGAGCTCGGCCGCCACTGGGGTCTGAGCCAATTGTGACCGAAATGCTGCACGTCCAGTAGATTCAGTTTGGGGGTGGGGTGGGTGGGGATAGTATGCTCTGGAGGGAAGGGGGTCCACAGCCCCCAGGCACCCCCAAAGCCCCCGTCAGGCTGGGGTGGACCACCTGTGCCCGGGGAGGGGGAAAGCCCACCTGTCCCAGGTACGTGCCCAGGGCAGGCAGAGCTGCCTTCGGCGTCTCCTCCAGCCGGGCCTCGGAGGTGGAGGGTGAGGGGCTCAGCGTCAGTGGGCCAGGGCTGCTGACAAATGCCACGTGGAGGGTGGGCTCAGACCCCACGGGGCTTCCGAGGCCTAAGAAGCCGAAAGTGGAGGCGTCGTCACTGTCGGGCTTCATCCTGCGCTTGGCCGTCGTCCGCCGTGTGCAGCGTGCCTTCCTCTCCGGCCCCTGCAGGCTGAACCGCGCCCGGATCTCCTCTCCTTAGACGGCTCCGGCACGGCCTGAGACCCGCGCAGTTCAGCGGGGCCACAGCGTACCCCTAACAGCGTCTCCCAAAGGCCCTGCGTACAAAGGGGCTCACGCCCGCTGTGTGGACGCAAACACGTCGTCCTACAGGAGGGGAGAAAATAATCGCTAACCGTTTACCTGATCATAAATACGTAAAGAATTCTTACAACTCAACAATAAAAAGACAAACAGCCGATTAAAACATGGACAAAGGACTCGAACAGACGTTTCTGCCAAGATGATGCACCAATGGCCAACAGCACAGGGAAAGCTCAGCCTCACCGGCCGCTGGGGAGACGCAACTCAAACCACAGTGCGAGCAACCTCACCCGCAGCAGGATGGCCGCCACTAAAATAGCAGAAGAGGATGGGCCTGGCGAGGGCGCGGAGGAGAAACTGGAAGCCTTATTTGTCTCGGTGCAGATGTAAAATGACGCGGCCGCTGTGGGAGAGTTTGGTGGTTCCTTGGAAAGTTAAACATAGAATTTACCACACGACCCGGTGGTCCCACTTCTTGTTCTATATCAAAAAGAATTGAAACTGGGGACTCAGATACTTGCACACCAGTGTTCCCCGCAGCCTTCTGTGGAAGCCACCCAAGTCTCCATCGACAGATGAGTGGATGGACAAAATGTGGTATCCATGTGCAGTGAAATATCACTCAGCTGTAAAAGGGAACGAAGTTCTGACCCACGAGGCGATGTCGATGAAGCTTGAGGACATCACGTTGAGTTAAATAAGCCAGACACAAAAGGACGATATTGTGAGTCCACTTACAGGAAATATCTAGAATAAGCAAATTCGTAGGGACGGAAAGTGGATTACCGGTTACCAGGAGCTGGGGAGAGCAGGGCAGGTGGAGCTACTGCTTAATGGGGGCAGTTTCTGTTCGGGGTGATATCAAAAATTTGGGGTAATGGACGTTGGCGATGGAAACACAATGCCCTAAAGCTAGCTAATGCCATCGAATTGTACACGCAAAAGTGGTTGAAATGGGAAATTTCGAGTTGCATGTGTGTTACTACAATAAAACATTGAAAGTGAGGACCAAGTCTTTCGTGGGGTTTGATCCCCAACAGTCTCCTGTTGGGAGAAGGGGGGGCAACCCGGGGGTGAAACCGGCACAGGCGGAAGCGGGGGGCCGCCAGGTGTGGGAACGGGGGGCTGGAGGCCACGTGGGGAGCCGACCAAGATGGCCTGGCCAGTGACCTTGGTGAGGGTCTTGGAGCTCGTCCGGGGTACTGGGGAGCCAAGGCAGGCATGGGGGGGAGGGGGGCGAGGCCGGGGTCTTCTCGTGCCTGAGGGGAGGGCCAGGCGCCCACAGCGGAGGCCCAGCCCCTCTTAACAAGTAATTAACGGGAGCGGAGCCGGTGCTGTTTTATTCATGGCCCCGCAGAGCGATCAATTACCACGCCCGCCCGCCGCCTCCATCATCCTGCCAGCCCGGCTATTTTGGGCCCAGCCGCGCCTCCTCCACCCTCCAGCCCCTCTGCCCACTGGTGGGGACGGGGAGGCGACCGGCCCGGCTGGGAGCAGCGGGGGCAGGGGCCGCTGGTCCGTCCCCACTGGACACCGGATAAACTGAGGCTCCGGGGGTGCAGGAGGGAGGGTGGCGGGGGACGGCAGGGAGCTGGGTGTCCGTGCTGCCGGCGGGAATGTGTCCTCCGGGCGCCGTCCGCCCCACCAAGCAGCCCCTGGGTGTCCCGCTGCAGATGCAGCGCCAGGTGCAGGGCCTGAGAGCTCCCCAACCTTCCTGGGATCACCACCGACCATGCACGAGGGACCCCGCGGGGGCCACTGAGCAGCCCCCGACCCCAGAACCGGGCAGAGCTGACCCGGGGCTCGGAGGGGGAGGGTGGCGCTTGGGCAGGGGGCACCCAGGTCTTCACCTGTTCTCCATGATGCCCGGCTATTTGCCCCCCGCCCAGCACCCCACTCGCTCCCCACAGCAGCTCAGGCAGAAGTGGGGGTGACTCAGAGGCTCGGCCAGAGTGGGGACGCGGCCCGGGTGGCACCGGGTGGAGCTCAGACCCGGGGCTCGGGGGGGCCAGACAGAGCAACAGGAGGACGCCGGCTGCTCGGCCTCAGGCTTCCCTCCAGCCCAAACTCGCAGCCGAGGTAAAAAGAGCCTGAAGAGCCCGGGGGTGGGGGGCTGTGTGGCTCCCCAGAAAACTGAGGCCAAAGGGCAGGTCCCCGGGGCTCCTGGGAATGTTGAAAAGACCCCTCCTGTCATAGGGGAGAAACCGAGGCTGAGGAAAGGCTGATGGGAGCTGTGGGATTCCAGGGACCCCGCGGTGCTGCCCCCTCCCTCCCGCCTGTCCTCCTGAGGCCTCAGGCAGCCCCGAGACACTTTGTTGGTCCAGGAGGCCCCACCAGGCCTGGAGAGAGCGGACGGTGGGCGGAGTGGACAGTGGGTGGCAGTGGATGAGGGGCCCGGGGGCGGCCTCTGGTGTCTGCTTTCCTGACATCCCCGGCTGAGCCCACAGGGTCAGGCCTTCGTCCATCAGGGATGGGCAGGGGTCTCTGGGGTGGGGGCGGGGGCTTGCGGGCCCAGCTGCACAGGGACCCCTGAACCTCCCCCAGAGCAGATGGAGCTGGGGGGTGGCTGCCCTGGGCTTCGCCTCCTGCCTGGCCGTGGGCTGTGGGCTGTGGGCAAAGTGGGGTCCCCTGGGGAGGAGGCCCCCAGCCCACCCCGGAGCCCAGTAGATCCCAGGTCCTCTGACCAGTGAGGACCCCCACGCCCAGCCCCGAGAGGCTCCAAGACACTGTGTGTGCAGCTCCCCCCACCAGCCGGGGTTTCCCATCTGTGGAAGGGGCACGGCCACCTCACCTCCCCCAGCCCCAGCCCCCCGGGCCTGCTCTTATCCACCCCCAGCCCTCGCCACTGCCTGAGTCACCTGTTTTCCATGATGCACTCGCACGTCTGTTGTCTTCCCTTCTGGAGCCACAACCCCTGGGCCCAGAGCTGAGCCTGGTACACAGAAGGTGCTCAATAGATACCTGCTGAATAGAAGAACTCGATGAGCGAATAAGTGTCAGTTCCCCTGCTCAGTGGCTTTTGGTCTCCAAATGCAATTCCCCTTCCCTGGCCTATGGCACCTATTGAGCGCCTACTGTGTACGAGGCCCAGTGCACGGGTTAGGGACCCAGTGAGGACAAGCCAACGTCCCGGCCCTGGGGAAGCTGATGTATGAGTTGGGGAGACTGACAGTCGTTGGGTGGCGACAGGCGCCTTGGAAAAAATAAGGGGATGGGGGAGGGGCCCACACTGGTGGGCTTGGGGGGCTGCACTTGTCCCGGGCTCAGGAAAGGCCTCCTGGTGAGGGAGAGCTGGGAAGCAGGTAAAGGATGGGACAAGCCTCCCTGCAGGCACAGCGTTCCTGGGCAGAGGGAACAGCGAGTGCAGACGCCCTGAGGCGAGACTGGCCCTCAGGCCACTCCCCTCCCCCATCCCGCCCCCAGGATCCTGTGGCCGCACCTGAGAACCTCCAGACCTGCCTCCCCTGCCAGCCTCGGCATTGCTCACCTGGCCTGTGCTCACCTGGCCTATGCTCACCTGGCCTGTGCTCACCTGGCCTGTGCTCACCTGGCCTCATGCTCACCTGGCCTCATGCTCACCTGGCCTGTGCTCACCTGGTCTGTGCTCACCTGGCCTCATGCTCACCTGGCCTCGTGTTCACCTGGCCTTAGGCTCACCTGGCCTATGCTCACCTGGCCTGTGCTCACCTGGCCTGTGCTCACCTGGCCTCATGCTCACCTGGCCTCGTGTTCACCTGGCCTTAGGCTCACCTGGCCTATGCTCACCTGGCCTATGCTCACCTGGCCTTGGGCTCACCTGGCCTGTGCTCACCTGGCCTGTGCTCACCTGGCCTATGCTCACCTGGCCTGTGCTCACCTGGTCTGTGCTCACCTGGCCTCATGCTCACCTGACCCTGTGTTCACCTGGCCTTAGGCTCACCTGGCCTGTGCTCACCTGGCCTGTGCTCACCTGACCCTGTGTTCACCTGGCCTTAGGCTCACCTGGCCTGTGCTCACCTGACCCTGTGCTCACCTGGCCTCATGCTCACCTGACCCTGTGTTCACCTGGCCTTAGGCTCACCTGGCCTTAGGCTCACCTGGCCTGTGCTCACCTGGCCTCCTGCTCACCTGGCCTCAGGCTCACCTGGCACCCTCTGCCTCCCTTGCCCCATCTAGTCTCCTCTCCTGTGGGAGCTGGGGGTGGGGGGTGGTTTAAATCATCAGAAAGGGCATCTCTGCAGCTGCTGTGGAACAGGGTTGGGCTCCTCTGAAAGTTAAACCCAGAATTGCCACATGACCCTGCAACCCCACTCCCAGGTATATGCCCCAAAGAATCGACAGCAGGGCCTCAAGCGGACACGTGCACTTGGACGTTCACAGTGGCCTGTTCATCGTCGCCAGCGCCCGTCTGTAGATGATGGATGGATGGTGGGGTCCATTGCACGGTGGAATCAGCCGCAGCCCGGGAGCCCCGACGACCTTGGAGACTTCTCGTGGGTGAGACAAGGTCACGTGTTGTGTTTCCATTCATGGCAAATGTCCCTACAGATGAATTCACAGAGACAGAAAGTGGATCAGCAGTTGCCAGCGGCTGGGGGAAGGCAGTGGGGGTGACGGCCTAATGGGGCTGGGGTTTCCTTTTGGGGGTGAAGCGAATGTTCTGGAACCAGACAGAGGCGATGGCGGCACGACGTTGTGAATGTACCAAATGCTCAATTAAAAAAAAAAAAAAAAGCATCCTGCCCCTGCCGAAAACCTGCCAGCCCCCCTCAGTCGCACGAAAAATAAAATCCAAACTCCTGGCTGGGCCGGCTCCCGGCCTCCCTCCTGGATGCTCCGCTTGCCCCATCTCCAGGCCTTGGTCTCGCATGGCCCCCACAGCCCTCACCGGGACGGTCGAAGTCTGCAGCAGCTTCAGGTCGCGGAGGCCTCACTGACCTGCGGCCCCAGGCCCAGGATTCCCGCTGCCCTAACGGTTTCCTTTCCGGTCTGCTCGGCCACCACTGGGCGTCTCCTGCGCTGGGCGTCAGCCCCTCGAGGCCGCGGCTCTGGTGTCCTCTGGACACGGCTCTGCCCCCAGGGTCCGAGTGGATGAACTAATGCGTGCATGCCACCCCGTCTTTCCCGCCTTGCTTCTGGCACCCCACTGGCCCCTCTTCTCACGGAGGCACCTTCCGGCCATCATGCGGGGCAGGACCGCGCCATCTGGCCTGAGCTGAGCCTTTGGCTGACCCAGCCCAGCCCCTCAGCCCCTCTCCCTCCTTGCCAAGCCCACCAGAAACGCTCCACCTCCAGGCCCGTAACCCGGCGGCCTCTGCCTGCCCACGGCCATCCGAGACTGACCCAGGTCTGCTGAGCCCATGGACCCTGCTGCCGGGATTTGGGGGATCCGGGATGCCAGGCGGGGGGATGCGATGTTGGTAATTACAAGTGTCCCCGAAGGACCTGGACCCCCAGCAGGCGACAATGACCAAAGACGAGGCTCAGGGCGGCCGAGGACGCTCCCCAGGGCCCCAGAGCAGGGGAGAGCCGAGCAGGTGCAGCTGCCCCTATCTGTGACGCTGCCATCCCCAGCCCCGGCCCTGTCTCCACGAGCCCCACTCGGCCCCCGACCTCCAGCTGCAGCTGCTCGCTGGCTGGGCCGGCCACGCTCAGGCCCTTGGTCTCCTCAGCTGGAAACAGGGACGGTCGGGGCCCCCCTGGGAGGGTGAGAAGCCACAAGTCACAAGGTCGAGCACACACCAGGTGGGGGCTGTGACTTCCCCTCCCCAAGGGGCTCTGTGCCCAGAGGAGCCCCCCGAGCCAGCCCTGGAGGGCTTCCTGCAGGAGGGGAGGGCAGTGGAGATAGAGGACCCCGGGGGGAAGCAGCGAGGGGCTGCTGGGCCGATGTTCCCACCTGCATCCCATTTCCGTGAGCCCCGGCTTTGCCTTCACGAGCCCCTTCCTCCGTCAAAATAAGATAACTATTTTATGATCAAGGTGAAAACAATCTGCCCGTCCTCCCCTCAATTCACCCACCTGCCTGTCTGTCCACCCGCTCACCCACCCCGCATCCGTCCACCCTTCGTCTGCCTGTCCATCCACTTGTCCATCCCTCCACCTTCCTCTCTTCTTCGCGGTGTCAGCCTCCACAGTCATCCCTGGGCCCCAGAGATTTTTCTAACACGGGACCCCAAAGTGCTTGGCACGAGCCCCTCCCACTGCCCCCTCCAGACAGACCCAAACCCACAATTCCGCTGGCCTCCCAGGGGCTGCCGCGTCTCTCCTCTGCCCGCCCCTGCCGGGCTGGGGACGGGTGGGCCCGGCCTCCCTCTCCTGCCAGGGATGGACGCGCTGGGCCGCGGGGCCGGGGCTGGGACCTGACATCCAGACAGGAGCGGTGGGCTGGGAGTGTGGGGGCCGGGAGCGTGGGGGCTGGGGGCCGGGCTGACGGGACAGACGTGCACTGGGCCTCGGTTTCCTGGGCTGGGGTGGTGGGGACCCTCCCTCATTCCCAGTGGGCTCTTTCCTCCCCCCCGCACTTTCCACTGAGCCGCCCGGGTGAGCCTAGACCGAGAGGGCAGGGCCTGCGGGAGGAGCTCTCAGCCCCCCATTAGCTCTGTAGCTCGGTTAGCCATTAGCAGCCATTAGCACCCGGCCTCCACCTGGCCATTAGCACCCGGCCTCCACCTGGCTCCCTCCTGCTGCTTCCCAACCCCCAGCCGGCCCAGGACCTCCAGGCAGAGCTTCCCCCCTCTCGGGCCAGCCCCTCCAGGCCTCGGGGGTCCCCATATACAGGCCCGGGTCGCAGCAGCTGACCCTTACAGAGCTGAGGGGGCAGAGCAAAGGGGAGGCTGGCAGCTGTGAGCCGGGCGGGGATATTGAACCCAGGCTTGGCGGCAGGTCCAGACGTGGGCCGTGGGGCCGGGATCGCAGCACGAGGGCCCTCTGCCTGCCGTGCCAAATAGGAGTTTTACGCTGTTCTCTGATTCCCCCTCCCCCTTGCGTATGTGAACGGACAGCTGCCTTTTTCGCCAGGAGTAGCCGTGTTGGTCAGTCAGCCAATCAACAAACATTCATTGAGCAACAAAGTGTCAGAACTTGGACAGAGGGCAAAGACCCCGGACCTCCTGGTACAGAGTTCATTCACGCACCCATCAAATCGCTTTTGCCCTCCTGCCACATGCTAGACCTGGGAACAGCCAGTGGGGGACAGACGGTGAGCACGAAAGAAGCAAACAGGACAGTTTCAGAAAGGAAAGGTGCCGTGTCATGGATGGAACAAACGACATGGCCCTTCCCTGCCGCTCTTTAATCTGAGGGGTGGGGCAGTGTCTCCGTGGAGGAGACCCTCGAGGGAGCCAGGATGGCACACGGAGGCCCGCAAGGCACGAGCAGGGACAGAGCATTCCGGAAAGAAGGCAGAGCATGTGCAAAGGCCCTGAGGTGGGAGAGAGGGAGGAAGCCAGTGTGGCTGCAGCGAGCGAGGGCAGGAGGGCTGGGACCTGGCATCGGGGCGAGGACCTCAGATTTTTAAATTTTCTATTGTGGTGGCACATTGGCCACACGAAACTTCCCATTTTTAACCACACTCATGTTCAGTTTCACGTGCTTATTGTACAATTTGGTGCAGTCATGCCCCATCACCACCATCCATCACCAAAACTTTTCATCCCCCAAACAGAAACTCTGCCCCATAACCGTAACTCCCCGATCCTGTCCCACCCCAGCCCCCGGTAACCTGTAAGCTCCTCTCTGCATCAGTGAATGTGCCTTTCCCAGATACCTATAAAAGTGAGACCCTGCAATGTTTGTCCTCTGGTGTCCGGCTCACTGGGGAGCTGGGATTTTTATTGTGCGAAGAACAGCTATTGGAGGGTCCATGGCAGGGCCATGATCTGGCTCACGTTTTCCAGGGCTGCCAAGCGGGCAGCAGGGGATCCCGGTGAGCGTGACGGGGGCTCCACCAGCTCAGTGGGGCCTGATCGTCTCGCCTTGTGGCCTCAACCTCTGCCCCCCACCCAGCCTCTGCTTGAGGCAGCTCCTCCTCCCTCCGTCTCTGACAACCTCAGCTGTTAGACAGTTCTTCCTTGAGCTGAGCTGTCCCCTAAGGCTAACGATCCCACAGACTGCCTGGACCTCTGCCCCACATGTGCTTGAGTCAGTAAAGGCCTTGCGGTCAGTGAGGTGGAAGCAGAAGTTTCCTTAATGCAAAGCAGCAGCTTGAACTGGCACGTGCCATTTTTGTCTTTTTTCCTGCCTGGATCTCAGATGTAAAGGCTGGAGGTGTGGCAGCTGTCTTGCGACCGCAAGGTTGAAGCCACATGTTGAAGACGGTGAAGGTGGCAGCCTTGAAAGAGCCTGAGTTCTGATGACTTCCCTGCGACGTCTAGACCACCTGCTCCTGACCTTGTGTCACCTGAGAAAAACAAGCCCCTCCTCGGTTTAGCCACTCAGGAGGCTGTTACATGCAGCCAAACACAACCCCAGCGGCCACAGTGGCTGAGCAAGAACCCGTTTAACATCGGTCTTTTCCCATGTGCTTCCTCCAGAAATATCGGCGCGCTGTCCTGACGTGGTGTCTGAATTCCCTCCATCAGAGCATCTTTCCTTGGAGTTAACTCCTTGAAGGAACCAACCAACGGCGATGGGCGCTCACTGAATGCGCGACAATGACTGCGTTAAGAAACAAAAAACGAAGCAGCCAACCTGTGGCCGAGGTCGGGAGGGGCCAGGAAAAACACAAACAGCCGAAGAGATGAACAACAGCAGCTGCGGCTTTCACAGGTGGAGAAGCCGAGGCCCCGAGAGTGGGATCACTTGTGCCTGGGAAGGGACCCGACCCCCAGGGGCAGGGACGTCGGGGAGGCGGCGTGGGGGGCAGGCGAGGCAGAGAGCGGGCACCGTTGCAGTATTTTTAGCCCTGGGGAGGGGAGGACGGTCGCTGAGGGAGGACGCGTGTAAAGTGACGCCTTAATTGGGATCCTTGAGGAGAAAAACTGTTACTAGTGCTCAATTATTTTACAACGAGCCCGCCATGTGGGGGGAGCCGCAAACACTCTCAAGACTGAGCTGTGTGGCGCTGGGCAGGGGTGGGGGTGGACGTTTGCGCGGGTTGAGGGGAGGCTGCCTTCTCTGGGCTGGGGAGGGCCACCGAGGGATTTTGTGGGTGCGAGGCTTCGGGGGCCATTGGGGCTGGGCCGACCTGCCAGGAGGTGGGCCCTTCGGTGGGGACCCCGGCGGCTGGAGACCCTTGCTCCTCGCCGTGCTGGGGGGAAAGGGCCGAGGGGGCGGGAGGTCGGCCGGCTGCGCAAGGGAAGGGGCTCCCCTGGGAGGGCGGCCCCGCATTTACCTCCGCCTGGGGGGTTGCGGTTAATCCTCTTCCCTAGCTCCCCACGGCCCCAGATGAAGTCCCGGCTCCACCAGGCCCAGGAGGTCTCTCGATTGGCCAGAGGACCCCCTTTCACACCCCCCGTGTCCCCCGTCGAGCCTCTCATCCCCAAAGGGGCCTGGCGGGCCGTGGCTCTCCCCTCCCGGGGCCGCCACCTTTGCCGTCTTCACCCCCGAAACGCTTTATTCCCATCGTTCGTGGCCCTGATCAGCCATCCCCTGCTCCCTCAGTACCGACCTCACCTCCCGCAGGCCCTTGGGAAGACCAGCCCCCACCAAGGCCTCAGATCCCCCGTCCGTACGCGGTGAGTGGGACTGACATTCCCGAACCCCAAGTCTGGGACGAGCTGGCAGAGGGGAGCCCCGGGGAGCTGGGCGAGGTCAGACACCCCCACCCACGGAGCCTGGCCCGGGACCTGGGAGGCTAAGAGGAGGAGCAGAGCCTTGGTTCCCGCTGTGCATCCGGCACCCTGAAGCTCCGGGCGAATCTGTGAAAACGCGGTTGAATTCACAGGGACGGGATGGCCGCTGGACTCGGGGGCCCGGAGGCCGCCCCGACCCATCTGTGACGCGGGGACGCTCCCAGGCTGAGCGTGTGCGTGCGTGTGTGTGTGTGGACAGCCCAGAGTCTCCCAGGTGGGGAGGGTGTGCCGGGGGTCCTGCCCAGCGGCCTGGCCCTGCTGGAGCGTTGGGAAGGAGCTTCCCTGTCCCCGGGCAGCCCGGCAGGGGAGGGGACTCAGGAGGAAAGAGGCAGCTGAGCTCAGGGCAGGGAACTGAGGCGGGGGTGGGGGGTGGGGGGGCGGGGGGCTGCAGGCTGCAGCCCGGGGGGAGAATCTCCCATCTTACAGGTAGGCCGGGCCCCGGAGGTCTGGGGAGAGAAGGGAGAGCAGGGTGGGGGCCCTCAGCCTCTGCCCTCATCCTTTCATAGATTAGTTCAGTCTCTGATCATTTATTCTCTTGCTCATTGCCCTCCCCCTCTTCCCCCCTGCCCCCCGATTTTGGTAGCCATCTCCCTGGCTCCACTGGGTTCATGGAGAGGTGAAGGCCCAGCTACGTTTGAAGTTTGAGTTTGAATCTGTCAGCAGGGGGACGAGGGAGGGAGTTTTTGCTGAGAAGGTTGGGATCAGAAGCTAGAAGAATCTTTGAAGATAAAAAATGAGTGAGGAAGCTGATGTTGTAAATAATAAAGAAAGAAAATAGATGGGTGGGCAGAAAGATGAAGGAGCGGATGGATGGATGAATGGATGGGTGGATGGATGGACAGATGGGTGGACTGTGGACAGATGGCTGGATGGACAGGTAGATGGATGGGAGGATGATGTGCATTTGTTTGTATGTCTGTATGGACAGACAGATGTATGGGCAAACAATGGACGGATGATGCATGGATGAATGGAAATGGAAGAACAAAAGGGTGGATAAAGAGATGGACGAGTTTTCAGATGGACGGATGGGCAAATACGTGGATGGATGAATGATTAGGTGGATGGATGGACAGATGGGGAAACGGAAGTAGGGGGGAATGGCTGGATAAATGGATGGATGGATGGATGGTTGGATGGGTATTTGGATGGCTATATGAATGGATGGATAGATGGACTGAATAAATTGATGGATGGATAGACAGTGGATGGCTTGACTGGTGGATGGATGGATGGATGGACAGATGGAAGGATGGATGGATGGATGAAGGATGGATGGATGGATGGATGAGTGGGTGGCTAGGATGATGGTGATAATAATAAACTATCATTTATTGCTTCCCATGTGCCCTTACAAGGGAGGCATTTCTGTCTCCATTTCACAGATGGAAAAACTGAGTCTTAGAGTTGTGAAAAGACTTAGCAAGGCCACACAGCTGACGAGAGGTGGAGTCTAGACTCGCACGCGGGCCAGCTCAGCCTGTCTTCCTCTTCAGGGCAGGGTCTTCACCACGCCAGAGGTAGGGACCCCATCTGGGTGTCTCAGGAGCTCCCATGGCCCGGCCCCTGGGAGGAGGGTCCCTGTGAGGAGCGGCTGGCTCCCAGCTGACGTTGACAGCTGCAGTTGGGCCCCGAGGAGCCAACCCCAGGCCTCCGCCCATGCTGGCGCCCAGCGGCCCGACTGCAGGGAGGCTGTGGGCGGGAGGACGTGATTCACGGCAGACAAAGGAGCCCGTCCCCGCTCGGCCCCAGGATCCGGGGCCTGTGCCCAAGACGGGGGTGGCGAAGCAGGGGCCAGCCCGGCAGGGCCGCCCGCCCCTGGGTAAAGGGACATCCTGGCCCTCTCCTCACGGAGATGAGCTGACGACTGCAAAGTGCTTGGCACACAGTAGGCCTTCAGTGTCCACTGACAACCAGGCTAGTTCCAGAGCAGCTCTGGGAGAGCCGCTTCTCTGAGCCTCCGGGCCCTTCTTTTCAGAAAGGGGGAGCTGGGGCTGGCCTTGCAGCGTGGTCAAGAAGATTCCGTTCTTGAAACAAAGATGCATGTCCCCACTTTTAGGTAGGGATACAGCAGCAAACAGACAAAAACGCCTGCCTTCACGGAGCCGGGCAACCTCATGAATAAGTAAACGATACGTGCGTCATGTGGTGTTCAGTGATGCAGAGAAAAACGTGTATTAAATGAGGTGCCCCAAAAAGGAGAGCCTGAGAAGGGGAGCCTCGAGGCTGCGAGTGAGGTGGGGGCCCTGGGACCGCTTAGAGCCTCGAGGCCTGCGAGGAGGGGGCGTGTGGACTGAACACAGCAGCCGCTCTCCCAGGTCCTCGGGGCACCGCCTGCCCCCTGCCCCATGCCTGGCCTGCCCCTTGTCTCCCCCCGTGGAGGCTGCAGGAAGCTGGGGCTGCCCCCGACTGGGCCCAGGGGAGCGCTGGCCCTGGGGCCTGAGACCCCAGACCTGGGCTCTGGGCTTGAAAAGCAGGGAGAGTGCTAAGGCGTGCACCCTGAACGGGCCGTGAAACTCAGAAGGGCTCCACGCTGCTCCCAGATGCCGCCTTAGAGGCTCTGTCTTCTCCATTTGGGAATGGTTTGCGGCCTGAGTGTTTTCCGTGGCAGGACCCCCTAGGGATGTGCACAGCGCGGCCAGACGTAAGGGGAAATCGTTCAAAAGCAAAACGATAAAAATCCTTTCTCAACCTCCTCTTGGCGATGCTGGGGGGGCCTACCCCTGAGCGGGGGCCTACCCCACCCTGCCCAGCATGAGCTATGTGCTGACAAAGCCTGAATTCCCCATCTTTCTTCCCTCACTGCACCCATTTTGTGCCTAAGCCCTGCACAATGGACACCGGCTGGCAGCACTGACCCCGTGGCCGTGCCTGGGACAGTCCGATCCCTGGAACCACGCCCGCCTGCCCTCTCCCACAGGACGAGCTTCCCAGAGCCCCCCCACTCAGGGACCGAGAACATGGACACTTGCACACCTCTTGTGACGTGGTGCTCACTACTTCCCAGAGCAGCCACGTCTGCAGCCTTCCAGGAAGCGCGCTCAGCTGAGCTGCCTGCTTGGGGGAAGTGACGAGGGGCTTCTCCTCTGTGCCGCCCACCACCCGCACTGGAGGGCCCCCCACTTGTGGGCAGCCCTGCACCTCTACCACTCGCCACCTGCCCTGGGGAGCATGGATGTGGGGGGCTCGTCCCACCCCAGCTCTGCTTTTCACTACTTCCCCTTGTGGGGGTCATGGCCCAGGTCTCAGATGACCCACGAGGGCCCTGAGAGGAGGGGCTGACTCGGTCCCGTGGCCTGTGGCAGAAGGGCCAGTCCAGGCCCCCCGTCCCCACCTGGTGGTGGGTCCTGCCCCTCACGGCGCCACCCCTGGGGGTGCCACGGACCCTCTTCAGAATCTGGTTTTACATGCACCAAATAAAACACACACGGTGTTTTAAAAATTGAGATATTTAAAAGCAAATTTGTGATACAGTAAAATATTACTTTTTAATTATTGCATTGATAAAAGATTGAATGGTGGGTTTAATTCTAACCATAATTTTAAAACTTTTTATTGTGGTTTTATATATAATCTGTCATTTCAACCATATTTACTTGTATAATTCAGTGGCATTAGGTACATTCACAATATTGGGCTCCCATCACCAACATCCATTAACCAAAATTTTTATCACCTCAAACAGAAACTCTGTACCCATTAACCAATAACTCCCAATACCCACCCTCTGCCCTGGTAAACTGTCATCTGCTCCCTGTCTCTATGGATTTGCTTATTCTAGCTATTTCATACAAGTGGAATCATACAATATTTGTCCTTTTGTGTCTGGCTTGCTTCACCGAGCGTCATGTTCTCTAGGTTCATCATGTTGTAGAATCATCAGAACGTCCTTCCTTTTTATGGCTGAATAATATTCCACTGTTGGGATCGACCACGTTTTGTTTATCCATTTGTCTGACAGACACTTCGGCTGCTTCCACCTCCTGGCTGTGGAGAGAGAGGCTGTGCAGAACTTTGGCTACAGTATCTGTTTGAGTTGATCATAGTTTTGAACCAGTGGTGAATGTAGACAATGTTTCGAGATGCCCGGTAACAGGATACAGATCCATTTGTGATTTCTGTTGTGACAAAGTCGCAGGCTTTGCTGATGGTGCCGGGGTCTATTGCCTCCACCACAGTGGAAGGAAACCTGCGTCCATCGGGAGGTTAGTAGAAATAATGAATTTTTCCCACTCAAATCCACAGACCCCCCTGAATTCAATCCACGGACCCAGGTTAATTGTTCTAGAACTTCTTGCAGAGATAGTAACAGTAGCAGTATTATGTTTAATTAATAGCGGTGGCAAAAGTAACAACAGCTAGGCTTTATGGCATGCTGGCTGTGTGCAGACTTTTTCTCTACTGCATCTGATCCCAGCATAGCCACAGCCACTCACTGCTTTTTCCCATTTTACCAAGGAAAACACTGAGGCACAGAAAAGTTAAGTAACTTGCCCAAGGTCACACAGCAAGTGAATAATAGTGGCGTCAGGATTTGAGCCCAAGGCCGTCTGTCACTGGAGCCCGTGCTGCCTCTGCCTTGCACACAGGCGGGGTTACTAGATGCTTGGCCCATTTCAGAGGGTCTTTGCTGACTCCTCTGTGTTCGCGGAAGGGCATCCCCTGGGGCCGGGCTGGGGTGGGGATGCTGGGCTGCGAGGACTTAAAATTGATTCTATATTTATCATCCTCCTCCCAGGCAGGTTAATGGATTTTAAGTGGAGCCGATACTAATTGCACTCGTGGATGGCCCGGCTGGGCAGGGGCAGGGCCTCTCCGCTCTGGGGCCGGATCCCTCGGCGTGGACCAGTTCCCGGCTAAGGGGCAGGGGGGCCTGAGTCGGTCAGGACGCTTCAGGGAGGGCGCTCGGGGCAGAGGGGCGCTGGCGGGACCCCACAGGCCTTCCGGGGGCATCGCGTGCCGTCCCCGGGCCCCGGAGCCCATCCGCCTGCGTGTCTGTGAAATCCAGGACACCGAGTGTGGATTCATCACGGCAGACAGGATGGGGTCAGAGCAGCTCGAGGCAGCGCCGAGCAGGGGCCTAGAACGGAGAGCGGGGAGCGGGTTTCAGAGCCAGGGTGGGGAGCAGGGGCCAGCGAGGAGGAGCCATGGCAGGGGCTTCCTGTAACAGCCTCCTGGGGTGATGGGGAGCCACGGAAGGCGACGTCTCCCGCTTCCCTCGGTTTTCGGCTCTTTAAAAAATTCAAAACTTTTCAAAATTTCCGCACATTTATTCCTTAAACATGGTATAAAGATACAAAGGACTGACATAGAATAGCTTGTCTCCTTCTTGTTCCCTTACCTCCCGGTTTCCCTTCCTGTAGGCCAGTTTCTTGTGTCTCTTTCTGGAATGTTCTATCAAGCACATGTGTATGTTCATATCCACACTTTTTTTTTTTAAATTCCAGCGATGGTGCCCAGTACCCTCTCTTCTGCACGGTGATTTTTCACTGGATCTTAAAGGACTTTCCCTCAGTGGAGTCAGTGAGCAAGTATTTACTGAGCACCCAGCAAATGCCGGGAGCTGCTCTGCTGTGGGCACACGGCCACCCTGGCCCTCGTGGCCTCTTGCCCAGGACTGTGTCCCGCTCAGCACCCAGCTGCCCTCTGGTCTTTGCCTTCCCAGGGATGTGCCCGTGCAGGTTTCTTTCCGCCTTCTGCCGTTACACACCGGGCAGCGTTGGACGCTGCCTTGCCCCTGTGCGAGCACCCCGGGGGATGCGTTCCCAGGCACAGACATCCCGGGCTGAAGGGAATGCGTCTTCTCAGCATGGCCAGCTGTGACCAGACTGCGTTGGGGGGCCGAGCTCTGGTGGCGAGCAGGGAGACCCAGGCTGGAGGAGTTGCGGGTGTGCGTGGAAAGGAGAGTTTGGGGTGAGGCCGGACAGGCCGGGGATGGAGAGCTGAGGGGCCCCCGATCTGTGGGAGCTGGATCACAACCCCTTCAAGCCCAGGAGGCCACTCCCAACAGCCCTTCTGGAAGCACCGCCTGTGCCGTGCTGGTCCTTCTTGGCCTCCATCTCCTGGGACTTCGGCCCTGCCCGTTTGCTCCCACGATGAATATTCCACGACCTGCAATTGCTGCGCAGCAGTGAACCACAGGGACCACCTGCCCCTTCCACAGCCGAGGAAGCAGAGGCATCGAGGGAGAAAGGCGCAGCTGAGAGCAGGGCGGGCAGCTCTCGTGAATCCTCCCAGGCAAGGGCTGGGGCCCCAGAAACCCGGTCCCCTCCCCCGTCCCTGAGAACTGCCCCTGCCATGGGCGCTTCTATAAATAGAAGCTTCCCGCCCTGACAGGTCGCTGGGAATGGACCTCGGTGACAGTGTGTCCCACAGGGCCAGAGGCCGGAGAGCTGGGCTCCCACGCCGTCCGTTCTGGCCTGACCAGCTTTCCAGACCCGTTCCTGGGCTCCTGGGCTCTGCGCTTGGTGGCTGCCCGGGCCTGGCCCCGGCCGCTCCCCTGCTCCCGCGGGGCCCCCAGCACCTTCCCCGCAGAGCAAACGGCTGCCTTGGAGCGTCCGTCGGACCTGGCTCACGGAGGCCCAGGGCACAGGGGCACGGGCCAGCTTGAGCTTTCGGAGGCTGCTTCACGGACTGGAAGAACGAGGCCCAGAGACGGCCACTCAGGCACTGGCTTGGCCCGTGGGGCCCCAGAGCCCTGCCCGGTGGCCTCTTCTCTCATCTCCCAACAAATTCCGAGCAGAGCCTAAGCCAGGTGGGCTGGAAGGAGCTTGGGCCCCCCAGGCTGTCTTCCTGCCCTCCAGACACCGCTGTCCACCCTGTGGCAGGGGCGCTGGACTTCATTACATTATTACAAAAAATTCAATTAAAAAAAAGTGTCAAAGCAATAAATTCTTTCAGCACAAAAGTCAAACAAAACAGAACAGTGGCCACGCACCACCCACATCCCCCAAAGGGCCTTGGAGGCCCAGGGAGGTCGAGCTCGGGAAGTGGGAAGCAGGGATTTGCCGAGCCCGGGGGCTCCAGGCCTAGGCGGTGAGGGGTGAGCCCCTTCCTGGGGGGCACGTCACACACAGCGCTGTGTCCAAACTACCCCAGCGATTGCTTTGCCAATGCAAATACCGCCGTAAATAGGTTCACGCAGCTTGGAATCCGCCCCTCGGTTCCTGCTGAGAGACTGTTGTTGTGCTGACAGCGTCCTGGAAGGTTAACTCTCTGCCGTAGGCTCTTGGGGTCCACTGGCCATTTCAGAGCCTGGGCGGGTCTTGGGGTCAGAGACCCCCCCCCGGGGCGCGGGAAGGTGGGAGGCGGTGCCCCCCGAGGACCAGGCGCTAATCAGCTGGATCGTCGCAGCCGGGAGGCCTCCGCGGGGGAAGCTATTTTTAACCCGGAGAGGCTCTGTGGGGACTCCCCCTCCCCCCGCTGCCCTTCCTGCCATCGGGGCGCAGTGCAGCCTTCCCGCCTTCCCAGAGGCGCGTCCCCAAGAGAAAGGAGAACGTGAGCAGGACAGAAGCAGAAAATGCCCCCTGCGAGCGCCCTTTCGTTCTGCAGAGGGAAGAGCTTCAGGAAGTTTAGGGGAGAAGGATTCTGGAGGCTCTGCGGGTCTCTGTCCACCCAGCTGGTGGATCCCCGAGGGCAGAGCGAGCACTGACGTCTGCAGTTAAAAAAAGGATTGTTTTCGCTCACGAGACTGAAAGGTCTAGGCATGAACCCAAGGAGCTCAAAGACCTTGCCCAGCATTGGCGCAGCCCCCCACCAGCCAGCCTAGCAGCCCCCCAGAAATGGAGCCTTCTACCACCCAGGCGGTCCAGCCAAAGTCCCAGGGCTGCCTCTCATTGGCTGGCTGTGATGTCCATCCTTCACCCAATCACTGAGGCTCACAGCCCAGCTGGGGGCGGGCCCAGGCCTACAGGAAGCGGGGTGCAGGGCAGAGGTGGGGGGAGGCCGCCCACCGGGCAGGGCTGGGGCACAGGGCTGAGCCCCTGCAGCGGAGCCCCGGGAGGCGGGCCCAGGGCGGAGCCAGGCTGGGGGTCAGCACCGGGTGGAGCTGATCAGTGCGGCTTCCTGGCTGGGGGCAGGGAGGGTCTGCACCTCAGTCACTGCCCTAGGGTCAGCCGGTTGAGACGTGTGTGTGTCTGAGTGCGAATGCGTGTGCGTGTGTGTAGGTGCACGCACATGGGAGTGTGTATGAGGGTGTGTGCACGTGTGACTGTGTGTGCACGCATGTGTGTGGGAGACTGTGAATGTGTGTGCATGTGTGTGTGTGTAGGTGCACGCACATGGGAGTGTGTATGAGGGTGTGTGCACGTGTGACTGTGTGTGCACGCATGTGTGTGGGAGACTGTGAATGTGTGTGCATGTGTGTGTTCGTGTGTGCACCTACACATCTGAGGGTCACTCACCTCCTCCACTGCCCCAGAGGTGACAGCTGAGGACTAGCAGCTCACCGCCTCCCCAGGTTGTCCCTTCTCGTCATTGCTTCATTTGTCTAACTGAGTAATGACAATATCTGGGCGCTGAACCCGGTGTCTGCTGCTGCACTGTCAGCATCAGCCGCTTGTACTATTCTTGTTACAATTATTTTATTGTTCTCCAAGAGTGTCTTGGGGCAAACAGGGTTGAGGAAAGGGATGGGGCCAAGGCGCAGGCTACGGGGTCTGGGCCCTGCTCTGTCACCCACTGCCCTTGTGGTCCCAGGCCTCTCCACCTTGGCTGAACTGGGGTGCCAATGGGGTGCCAGCAGGCTGTGGTCCTGGAGCTGCTGACCTGGCCAGGCCTCCGCACAGCCCACCACAAAGAGCGACTCTGGATCTTGCCGGGCACAAGTCTCTGACCACCGTAGGGTCGGGAGGCAGGGTAGGCCCAGGCCCGGCTGCCTGCCTGGAGGAGGAGGTCAGGCGTGGGCTGAGAGCCAACCTAGGGCACCCCCAGCTGTGATGTGGTGGTGGAGGGGGCTAGGCAGGAGGCTGAGGGGTGCTGAGGGCTTGCTCACGCGCTGGGCTCTCCACCCTAGTTGTTCTCCCTGCAAACATCCGGGGTGCCTGCCGTGGGCCAGGCCCTGGGCAGGGTGCTGGGTCAAAGCTGAGGGCGTGACCAGTGTTGTCACTGCTCTCGTGGAGCTGACACGCAGTGGGGGAGGCGGATGATGAACCAGGGGTGAGTTCCCAAGACAGCATCAGAGAGCAGCCAGTGCAGGAAGAAGGCAAGACAGGGGCATGGGGTGGTGGCCAGGGCCTGGGGGCTGGGGGATCAGGACTGGCCTATCCTGATGGTGATGCTGCCACTGCAGTGGAGAGCAGGCACCAAGGCCCAGCAACAGAGACAAACGGACATGAGAGGGACTGGGCATCTGGAACAGAGAGGGGAGGGTGAGACGGTTAGTAGGTCCCAGGGCTACAACCCCTCAGGGGGTTTAAACCAGGAGGGTGGGTTCTGCAAGGGTGCCGGGTATGGGGGCCTGAGCACAGGGCTGGGTGAGGTTGAGAGTGGGCCGGGGGAATCCTGGAGGGCTCTTGGGTGGAGGCCGCCCTGGAGGCTGTGCAGCTGGGAGGAGCCGGGAGGGTCTCCACGCAGCTGCCTGCAGGGCTGGGCAAAGAGACACCCAGGAGGGGCTGTCTGGTTTTCCTATCTCGACTGATGATTAATTTATGCCCAAAACAAATGCATCGACATTGTCATATTAAGACATGAATATTACAAGAGCTGGCAGCTGTGCCTCCACGGAGGAGCAAACCCCAGCCAGCGGAGCCGCCCTTTGACCGCTGTGTGCCCTTGGAATCAGGCCTCGCCTCTCAGGGTCTCCATCTCTTTCTTGGCCAAAGGAAGGACCCCCCAGCGGCTGAGGGTCCCTCCTGCCTCGCTGGCCTGTGGCTCGGAGGAGGTTCAGATCATGAACGTTTCTTCAACACCTACTGTGTGCTCAGCGCAGCCGGGAGGGGCGGGGCCCCAGCGGGGAGGGGCCTCCGTCTCGTCCTTGCCCCTCAAGGAGACCCCAGCCTGGGAGGGAAGAAAGAGAATTCGGAGGGTGCTCCCGGAAGGGCACCCCCTGTGTGCAGCAGGCCCAGCTCTTCAGCTCGTCGGCCTCTCCCAGGCCGAGGGAGGGATGGGACCAGTGTTTTTCTTGCCGCCACTGCTGCTGCCACCCCCATTTTACAGGGAAGGCAGGGGAACCCCAGCAAGGCCCTGCTCAAGGTCACTGAGCCAGGGAACGGGGCTGGGGACGCAGCTCCGTTGGGCCTGCGCTCGGTCCACGCCCAGTGCCCTGCGGCAAGGCCGGGGTCAGAGGATGGAGGTCAGTGGCCTGGGGTCAGTCTCCCTTTGCTGACTGCGGGCAAGTCACTTGTTCTGACTGTGAAATGGGCCTGATGGTGGCTCTCGGGGAGGCCTGGGGCCCTACACTGACCACCTCAGGGAGCAGCTGGGTGGGGGGCACTGTGTGGGGTTGGGGATATATGGGCTCAGACTCGTGTCCCAGGAGTGGTCAGAATCCTAGACACGGAGGTGCCCCGAGGTGTTCCTGTCTGTTCCCCTGTCCCTGGGGTCGCGAGCCTCTGCTGGCACCTTCTCCTTTGGGGGATCCACCGAGGGGCTCACCAGATGGGGTATCTCGGGGACCGGCTCTCCTGGGACAGCCGAGCACTCTCCTAGGACGGGGAGGAGGGCCTGGTGCTGCATCCTTTGCCCCTTGCCCCCTTTTAGCCTCCTCCCTCTGGGCAAACGGAGGGGAAGGTGGGAGCTGAGTCACCTCCCGCCTTGGTCACTTGGAGGGAGGAGACGGGGAAGTTTCTTAAGAGCCTGTGGACCCCTGGGAGGCTGGTTTCTGGAGGAGGAGTCCAGGGAACCTGTACCGGTCAGGGTTGGGGTGGGGGCCTTAGGGCCAGGGTCTCCTGGGTGCCCCTTCTCTCCCTGCTCCAGCCATCACGCTGGGGAGGCAGGGGCTCTGGTGTCGGGGACAGACCCGGCTTTGAGTCTTGGCTGCACCATTCCAAACCCTGTGACTAGGCAGGCAGCTGCCCCTCTCTGTGCCCCAGTTTCTTTAACTGTAAAACAGGGCCAACGAGAGGATCTGCCCAGAGGACCTGGTGACAGCAGCCTAGCACGTATTGAGTGCTCATAACGGTTAGCCGGTTTAGCCAGCCGCCTGCTGTACTACGCGCTTTAGGTGTGCCCAGCTCATTTAACCCTCACTGCAGTACCAATAGGTAGGGATTCCATTGCCCCCATCTGACAATGGGGAAACCGAGGCACCAAAGGCTTAGGTGACCTGTCACCACAGCTGCTCTGGGGTGTGTGTGTGTGTGTGTGTGTGTGTGCACGTGCACATGCACGTGAGGGGCAGATTCACACCCAGGGCAGGCTCAGCCTAGGCCAGACTCAGACTGCACCTGCCAGCCGCCCAGGGCTGGGAGCCGCGGGGCCTGAGGCCCGCAGGCCTGTTCCCAGCCGCCAGCGATCTGGGCGGCGGCCAGAGCCATCCTCCTCGGTTAGAATCCTGCAGCCAATCTCCCCGCTGTGCAGACACATAATTATATTTAACATTAAAGTGGAAGCGCGAGGCCGCGGTGGCCGGCAGCCCTTTGAGGCGTGTGCTTCCGCTACAGACCTGCCTCCTCGGCCCAGTTCTGCGGCCCGAGGGCCGAGTGCGGGGTCAGGCCGGGGATGACACGGGGTCTCCCGGCCGGGCCGAGCTGGGAGGGGCTGTCTGGGGATGAAAGGCCGGCGCCCTGCGGGAGGCTCAGAGATCTGAGGCCCAGACAATAGGCCCTGGGAGGATGGGAGGGCAGGGCGCTCAGGGACAGGCTGGAGGAAAGCCTGAGCCTCCAGAGCTGGGGTGGGCAAGAAGAGGGGGTTCACATGGGGGTCGAGTGTGCAGAGAGAGGGGAGGGGCAGCAGAGGGAGGGAGAAAGCAGCAGGAGGTGGGGGAAGCCAAACGGAGCTGGAGATGGGAGAAGAGAGATGCACTTGAAGGGGAAAAGTGATGTATGGATGTGAGTTTGTGCGCCTGGTGTGCAAGAGTGTGCGAGCATGGGAATGCATGAGCCTGGGTCTCTGTGCATGCGTGCACATGTGCAGCTACTACCTGCATGCGGACGTTTGTGGGGGTGCACCTGGTTCCCTGTGACCGTCATGTATGTAGGGGCATGTATTTTGCGGGCCTGGAAGCGGACTCCTGAGCTTATGCGCCTGGCTGCGTGCACGCGTGTGTGCAAGCTTCCTCTGCCCGGGTGTGTGCTCGCCATGCACCTGTGTGCGCGCGCGTGTCCCCGGGAGGACGTGCCTCTGTGTGTGTGTGTGTGTGAGTGCGTGCCCCAGTGCGCAAGTGACTGGCGGTGTAGGGGGGAGCGGGCGCTGGCCCGGAGCTGGGGCGAGGGGTGTGCGCGGCGGGCCGGGGCCGCGGTGGGCGGGGGCAGCGGCGGCGCGGGGCGGGCGTGCTCTCGGCGGAGAGTTAGAGGAGTTGCCGAGCCGGGCTCGGCGGCAGCAGGGCGCGGAGCTGGGTGCGCGCCGAGCCTCTGCCTCCCGCCGCCTCCTCGCCCTCCATTCCTCGCTCCCCGCCTTCCCCGGCCTCGCCGCTGCGGCCTCCGCCGCCTCCTCCTCCCGGGGATCGAGGGCCGGGGGCGGGGGCACAGGAGCGGCCCGAGCCCGCAGGAGGCGCGGGGCGTGGGGAGCGGCCGGGCCGGGCCGGGGATCAGCAAACAGCCGGGCGGGGGAGGGGGTGGGCCGGCCGCGCTCCCAGCCGCCGGGAGGGACGCACGCCAGCCGCGCCGGCCGAGCGAGCGACCCGCGGCCGGGGGCGCCGTCCAGGCGCGCGCCCCCGACCCGCGGCTGGGCCCGGGGACCGCCTCCCCGGACCCTCGCGCCCCTGGGTATGGAGCGCTCCCGGGGGCTGCCCTGCGGCGGTGGCGATGCGGACAGCGCGGCGGCGGCCGGGGCCAGGCGCGGCCGCCCGGAGCTCTGAAGACGCGGAGCGCGCCGCGCCCGAGGCGCCGACCGAGGTGAGTGCGCGGCCGCGGGGCGCTCGGACCCCGGGGAGCTGGTCCCGTGCCCCGAGGCCCCCACCCCGGCCACGAGCGAATGCGAGGTGGTGCGGCGGCAACGGGGAAGGTGGTGCGGGAGGGTTTTCTCTGCCTCTTGTGTTCTTTTCTTGTTCCTCCCTTGGTGAGCCATCCGAGGAAATGCTGACGGCGAGCTTTTCTTCCCCTGCCATGTCTCCGGCTACCGCCGCCAGGGAACTTTGCTCCCCGCTAACCTTCTTCCCTTGGTGGGGTGGGGGGGCGCTTCGGGAAACTTTGAGGAGCCCCCGGTCCCCCTCCGCCCTGGTGGCAGAAGGGGGCTCGGGAGGGAGCGTGGGGAGGCACTTTGCGCGCGGGAGCGGTCCTACGCGTGACCTTCCCGGAGACCCCAGGATCAGATTGGGGTTGCGAAGAGGGGCGCGGGGCATCCGAGCCACCCCCGAAAATGCCACCGGGCCCGAGACTTGCGGGTGTTTGCAGTCATTTCTCTTTGGCCACCTCCTGCGCTCTAATGGAGTACAAATATTCTGGAAATGGTGTGCTCTGCCAGCCAGCGAGCCGACGACTCCAGCGGCTCTTTTCATTGCGTTCAGAAGTCGGCCTAAACCGCGGAGCAGATGGCATAGCCCCTCTGCTGAGAAGCCCCCCGGGTTTCCGGGCCCCGGCTCACCACTGCATGTGGGTGGGCTCTGTGCGTCCTGGGGGGACAACTTTCAAGTGGCAACTGGGTGGGTAGCTCCTTGGGGGCTTCAGATGGGAGGCTGAGGTCCTGAGCGGGTGTCTGTACCGGCTGTTCTGATGGAGTGCTCACATGTCACAAGTGTGTTTAAAAACCTGCATTCTGAATGGGTGTCACAGAAAAGTCTCTTTCTTGGTTGGGGGTGGAATGTGTCTTTGGTTCTGGGAGG
Organism: Choloepus didactylus; assembly: GCF_015220235.1. NCBI lineage: Eukaryota > Metazoa > Chordata > Mammalia > Pilosa > Megalonychidae > Choloepus > Choloepus didactylus. The sequence goes on along the minus strand of NC_051324.1, from coordinate 205,872 downwards.
TTCTTCTGTCTCCCCACAGCCTGGACTTCCCTGGACTTAGGGCAACCCTGCCCCCCATTTCCCCCCGGGGCGTACCCATCCCGGAGCATGGCCTGTGGCCATTTCTAGTTTCTTCCTTGTTCCCCTGCGCCCAGCCCCGCGCCCTGGTATAAAGCGCCGGGGACCTCCTGCCCCCCACCCCTGCGTCCCCGACCCGGGGTCTCAGGCTCCATCTCCCACACGCCGCTGAAACCCGCAGCTGCCTCCTCCAGACCCCCAGATCCCAAGACCCCCTCCCCGCCACTCTCAGGTGCCGGCCGGGACCCCAGCCTCCCCTTGCACTGGGCTGGTGGCTCGCAGACCCTCAGCTGTGGCGTGTGCCCTGGACTGCCGCCACGTGGCCGGAGAGGGGTAGGGAGGGGTGTTTGAGGAGCAGCACCTCCTCTGTCCTACGAGGAGCGCCCCAAGTGGTGCGGGGACCCTCAAGGAGATTCCTCAGCAAATTCACCCTCGGTTATTCTTCCTCCCGTCCCCTCCGTCCGTCTGACTGGGGGCCTGGCCTGGCAGCTCCAGGACGCCGCCCCCGGAGGGCTGGAGTCAGGTGGGGCCAAGGCCCCCAAGAGAGGGGAGGGTGTGAGGGGAGGAGCTTGCTTAAGCACACGTGGGAGCTGAAGTGTAGCTGTGATGCTCTGGACAACAGGGAAAGCCCCACTTTTTACACTGACCCGGTGCTGTGTGTATGCAGTAGGCACTCCATAAATGCTGGACATTGGTGCAGACCTGGCAGGCAGGAACGCCAAGTCCCCAACCACCCCCTTGTCCCCCCTCCCTGGGTGAGGGCCAAGCAGAGCTCCCTCCTCAGCCCAAGTATGAGCCTGTGAAGGGAGAGGGGCCCAGAGAGGGCAGGGCCTTGCTCAAGGCCACACAGCGAGTTGGGTGTGAACAGAAGCCTCTGCCCGGCTCTCCCCAGGCCTGGGGGCTGCCCCTGCTGGGCTTCCTATCCCAGGCCATGGGGGACCCCATAAGTCTGCCCATAGTAGGGCACGGTGACAGTTGGTGGCCCTGTGGCCTGAAGTGACAACGGCAGTGGTGATGGGAGTAGTGGCAACAGTGGCGTCAGCAGCACCCAGTAGTCCAGGCCTCCGGGGACCTACGGCCATGCTGGCAGCCCTGAGCACGGCGCACGGAGGCCTTGGCACACGTCGGGGCAGAAGTGGCTGCATCATCACCCCTTGCCCGTGGCCCTCGCCAGGCTCCCCAGGTGGGAGGCAGCCTAAGGGCTGTGTGCCCACCCCCTGACCCCCCCAGCTCTGGTGGACCCCCACGCCCAGCTCTGACGGGTGCAGCTGGAGCCTGTGGCTGGTCTCTGTCCAGGGATTCACAGTGAGTGACACGTGGACACTCCTGCCCCGTCCCTGGGGGCTGCCCCTGGAGCCACCGCCGGTTCAGAGGAGATGGGGCTGGGCAGGAGGCAGCAGGTGGGTGGGGTGGGCCACGCGGAGGGTGTGGTGGCTGGGGGCTTGGCCCCACGGGGTCGGATGTGCCCAGGGGATGGGCAGCAGGGCAGGGAGATGGCAGCGGGGAAAGGCTGCAGATGAAAGAAAGCTGGGACTGAAACTGGGCCGGGAGGCTTTGGAGCAGCCTGGGAGGTGGGGGCTGGGACTGGGGTTTTTTCCAAGTTCTGGGGGCCTGGAAAGCCCGGACTGGAGCCCTCTCTGGGTGCTGGCGGAGGGCCCGACGCTGCCGGCTGATATAATTTCCTAATGGCCTGACAGTGCAGAGCGTGGCATTAGCTCCATTGTGCAGACAGGGGACTGGAGACCCGGAGGCCCCGGTGGCGGGGGGTGGGGGTGGACTGGAACCCAGGCCCTTGGGGTCTTCCTTTGGCCTCTTCCCCCTCTGTGTGTTGGCAGGCTGGATTGGCTCTGAGCGCTCCAGCCCTGCTCCCCTGCGGCCCCCCAGGCTGCCCCACGCTGGCCATCACCACTTCCCAGGTTGCTGCAGCCCAGGGCCTCGGAAAGCCTGGCACACGTAGGTGCTCAGTAGATGTTTGGGGAGCTGATGGCTGTGCTGCTTTCCCCTGCCACCGGGGCCCCCACTGACCTCTCAGCTGAGCAGCTCGGGGAAGGAAACCCTGTGCTCGGCTTCTGGCCGCAGCGTCTGCACACAGAGGTGCTCAGGGGTGGGAGTCGCTAAGCGGGGAGACAGGCAGCCCGCGGGAGAGGCCGGCGCTGTGACCGGGAGGCGGCCCCTTGACTCCTGGGCTCTGTCGTCTGTGAAGTGGGACCGAAGCCCCCACGGGGGAGCCTGGGAGCACCCAGGGTGGGAAAGTAGACATGGGGGGTTCTGCGGGCGTGAAGCCGAGCCCTGGGGATCCATCATTCCAGTACAACCTTCTCTGTGGACGTATGGGGAAACCGAGGCCTGACAGTGGCGGCAACTTGCTGGCGGCCTCCCAGCTTCCGAGTGTGCCTCTAACCTCCTTCGACCCCTCCCCTGCCATGCTCCACGGTCCGGATTTTCCTGCCAGGATGCGCGAGGCTGCAGAGACTTTGGGGACCCCTGGCTGAACCCCCGTAATTAGCCTTTGGCCCTGCAGCGCTGGTCACGGTTCCATTTGCACGGTCAGATCGGAATGGGAGCCCCTACCCGAGCTGCTCCAGGGCACAGGTCTGCCCTGGCCGTGCGGTTAAAGCTGCCCCCAGGCTGGAGAGCAGCGTCCCGCACTCTGCCCAGGACCCCCAGACCCCCACTCCACCCCGCCCCGACCGGACCCCTGCTGGCTCTGAAGGACTTGGGCTTGGAGAGGGACCCATGACCCAACATGCCATTCGCAGGGTGGATGCCGAGGCGGGCTGCCCGCCGGCCCTCGAGCCTGAAGCCCTCTCGGCACTGGACACGCTCCGGCAGTTTAGTCCTTCGGAGAACTTCCCACTGCGCCTGCCTCACTCGGGAGGAGCCAGAGCCCTCAGGGGCCTGCTCGCCTCACTCCCACCATCCTCTCCCCCCACGCCGGCCCTCCTTGCCGAGCCTCCGACAGCCGGCGGCTCCCACCCCGGGACTTCTGCATGTGCACCCCCTTCCTATCGCCCCCACAGGTCTTGCCAGAAGGTCTCCTCCTCCAGGAGGCTTTCCCTGACTCCCCGGAATCACTGCATCCCCACCCCTGCCCCTGCCCCTGCCTCGTCCCCTCGTCCTGCTTCAGTTTTCTCCTGCAGAACTTGGCGCCATCTGCTAGGATGCGCTTTGTTTGCTTCTCTTGTTTGTTGCTCCTCTCCCCGCTGGAATGTAAACTCCTGGGGCTCTGGGTCTAGCCCCTTCACAGCCATGTCCCCAGGGCCCCCAGCCATGGCTGGTGGACAGTGGGGGTTGCAGACACGTCGGGTGAGGACCTGGGGGCTGGGACAGCTGAGCCTCAGGGAGAGGTGACCCCACCGTCCCAGTACCTCGGCGCCCGTGGGGGGCAAAGCTGGGGTTCGGACCCTCGTCCTGAGCCTTGGCCTGCCTCTGTGGGGGTGAGTGCTCCCCTGGGTGGCTCCTCTTCTCTGTGACCCCCACGTTGCTGTGCCTTCGGCCCACTCAGGATGGTCCACCCTAACCCCCGAGGTGCGGCGCCCTTCCCATTTTAGATTGAGGCACCTGGACACCAGGGGGTGGGTCGCTCAGCCCAGCCCTCCCCGGCCCTTCCGCCTGGGAAGCTTTTCGTCTCCTTCCAGTAGGAGGGTCCTGGAGCACCAGCTGGAGGGCAGCAGGCAGCGTCTCCGGGACGCCCATTGGCCCTGGTGTTGGCGTCTCTCTCATCCCCTTCTGGTCGGCGCAAAGTTTTGCTCTTTCTCCCTCTTTTCCAGCGTGTGCCCGGGATTGGGAAACCAACCAGTGAGCACCATTATCCACTTTAGCCACTTCCCACTTGTCCAAAGAACCCCGAGCCTTTCTGGCTGGCCAGGCCCCTCCGTCTCGCCCGGCCCTTGCTCCCGGCACCCCTGGAGAGACGGGACGGGGGGCCCTGCTGCAGGCAGCAGGCAGCTCCCCAGAGGGCGCGAGAGCCAGGGCCCCGTCCCACTCCCCAGGGAGGGAGGCCGGGACCCCAGCCCCGTGGGAAGGAGCACCTGCAGCTGAGCAGGAGGCGCCGGCTGTGGGGCCCACGGCGTTTCGGAGGCACGGTGGGCCCTGTGCCTCCAGCATCTCCGTTGCAGACTGGCAGAGTGCGGCCGGGGAGTCGGGAGGCTGAGCTGGCCGTGTGTCCCTGCAGAACGGGGGACAGAAAGGCAGAGGTCAGCGGAGGTCGGGGAGGAGCTGTGGGGACCGGGCTGCAGGCGGCCCTCCCCCCGCCGGGCCCCACCCCCCAGTCCCTCCAGCTGCAGCCTGAACCCCCCGAGCTGGCGACGGCAGCCTGCAATTCTCTGGCACTTAAAGCAAAAATAAATCGCTGCCAGCAGCTGGCGTTCTGGGTGGTAGCCGGCCGCGCCCGCCCCTGCCCTGACCCCTCTGCCTGGGCTCCTGGTTCCAGGCCAAGGCCAGGCCTGTGGGGGCCGTGGGGGGCCCTGGGGTGCCGGGAGGGCTGAGGGGAGCTGGGCCATTTGGCCCCTCCACAGGCCCGGAGCCCCGAGAGACCCAGAGGAGAACAGGGGTCTGCCGTGGCCCAAGGAGGCCAGAGGCTGGGGAGGGGGGCCTGCTGGGACCCTGGGCAGTGTGGGGGTGCCCAGAGTGGTGCTTCCTGGGGGGCTGGTGGGAGCAGGGCACGGACACCCTGGACATCGAGAACTAAGGGGACACGGCCTCCTGCCCGGGTCCTGGAGCTGAGGCCCGGACCTTGGGGTGCAGCTCCCAGCCCCCCCTTTCCTGCCACCCTTGGGAGCAGACCGGGGCAGCTGTTTCCCTGCCGGCTCTCGCCCCCCAGTCGGAGAATCCTGGAGGTCTCGAGTTGACAGGCCCCAAGGATGTCAGGGTTTCAGCGTCATTTATGCTCTCAGCAGATACCGTGTGCTTTGCCCTCTGCCAGGCGCTGGGGACGCGGCCGAGCTCAGGCCCCTGCCCTCGTGGGGAAGATAAAAATAAACAAGTGCGCAAACCCTAAGTAATCATAGATTTCAGTCACAGCGTGAAGCACTGAGACAGTCGGGGTAGAAAGGTGAAAGTGCCTTTCTCCTTCTGAAACCCTGGCACACGGGTCCAAGCCTTTGTGCTCTTGAGGTACTGTCCCGACAGAAACTTCTGGATTTTCTCAGCGCTCATACAGACTTGTGAATTGCGGTGTATAAACATGGTTGTGTTTATTTTGCATTTTTTTAATGGTCTCGTTCTGCCTGTGCTGCTCGGATGCTGTGGGTCCCTGTCGGACCCCGTCGGACCCCTGAGCTGGTCGGCCCTGGGTGAGCGTGGGGCTGACTCACAGACTCTCAGGATCGTAGAATCTTAGTCATGGAGCTTTGAACCCACAGAGCCACAGAATGTTACGAGTAGTGGATTCTTTGAGTCACGTGATTTGAGTACAGACGCGGAGTTTGGTGTTGTAGGACTGGCACATCCTCGCCCCTGAGTCACAGCCTCTGCAGGCTGGCCCGGGAGAGGGGCTTGGGCCTCCCCCAGGCCCCTCTGCTGCTCCCGGGCTCCGTGCTGGGCCCCCTGCAGGGGAATCGCCCGGCCTCATTCTCTCTCAGGGTGTCAGCTTCATCGTCTGATAAAAGGGGACCCGGACCCCCACCCCGCCCGGGCTGTCCCAGCTCCCAGTCAACACAAGCCTCAGTTTCCCTGTTTGTGAAATGGGCACTGGCACTGCTGCCCCGTCTGGGCATTGTTTTTCCATTGCATCCTCGGCTGCAGCTCTGCAGTCTGGGGCGGGCAGGGGGCAGCCTCCTCCCCTGCCCCCCGTCCCTGTGGCGGGTGGGGCCGGAGGCTCTGCCTGGCGTCTCCTTGGCCTGCTGGGCCCCAAGCTGTCGGCAGCACCTGCCCGGCCGGGGCCGCCAGGTCCCTCCCTGGGATGCCCTCGGAAGGCGGGGAGGGGGTGCACAAGTCCTGTGGAGTGACCAGGCCCTCCCCGGGGGCTACGTCCAGAGGAGACCCCGGCAACCCTGTCCTCTCCTCCGCCAGCCCCAGCCTCAGTGGCTCCCTGGCCGTCCTGCTGCCTTGGCTCGGCAGCTCCAGGCCAGCTGAGCAGACAGGCCTGTGCTGGCCAGGCTGCCCTCCTGGTGGCCTCCACACCGGCTGCGGCCAGGTGGGCCCGGAGCCCTCAGCTTACCCACCCCAGGAGGAGACGGGGGTCACTGGACGGGGAGGTGGAACCCTGGGAGCTGGGGCTGGGGCCTGGGGGCAACTGGAGCCAGCAGGTGCCGTGAATCTGCAGAACCAACAGTGTCCGGGGCGTGCACTGTGGTGCACCATGCAGGAGTCCTGGGGGCCGGGAAGGGACCGGGCAGGAGGAGTGGGGCGCAGAGGACCCTGTACTGGTTTCCGTGGCCGTGTAACCAAGCGCCACCCCCGGGCGGCTGAAAACAGCAGGATAGGGTCTCCTGCGGTGCTGGAGGCCGGAGGGTGGAGGTCAGCATCCACGGGCTGAAATCGGCTGCGGGCCGGGCTGCCCCTCCGGGGGCCTGGGGGAGAGCCCGGGCCTGGCCTCACCCCGCTGCGGGCGTTACCCCGGTCCCAGCGCCCCTGAGGCTCTCTGCTCTGTCTTCACGTCGCCGTCTCCCCTGTGGGTGTCGGAGCCCCCTCGCCTCCCTCTCATCAGGTCGCACTTAGCGTCCCCCTGGGTGGTCTAGGGTAGTGTCCCCCTCTCAGTAGCTTTAAGCTTTTCTTTCCAAATGTCAGTGTCCCCGTTGCCCGGGCTGCTGTCCCACGACTTCAGACCGGCCACCTGATGGCTTCCAGGACTGAATCTTGGAATAAAGCCCCACGCCGGCCGTGCCAGCTGACCCCTGACTGCAGTGTCCCCCGCTCGATGTGCTCCCCTGGCCTCACACAGGCCGGCGTCTCACCAGCCCCCCAGCCTCTGCACACCCCGCGTCCTCTCAGCCTTTTCCTCTCCCATTTGCGCCAGGTTTCGGGTGGCAGCTTAAATGCTACATCCTGCAGGCACCTGTGCAACCAGCATCCGTTTCCAAATCGCAAACTGTCATGGTGGATATCCCGCTCTGTCTGCATCTTTTGCTTTTTAACTCAGCAACGTGTCTTGGAGACATGCTTCTGGGTGTCGCGCGGGGGCTCGGATGCTGACCAGCGCTGTCCCTGGTGGTTTACCGGCTGCTGTGTGCTTTCATCTCCTCGTCCGCGTGGGACTCCCAGCCCTGGGCCTGGGAGGTGCCGTGGGCGCCACCTGTTACCGTCGGCGTTGTCATTTGCCTTCGCCTGCCGGAGCGGCTGTGAAAACACAGTGCCGTGGGGTGGCTTAAACAGCAGGCACTGGTGCCTCAGGTTCGAAGGTGAGGATCACAGAGTCAAGCCGAGGGCAGGGCTGTGGGGTGCTGCAGCCAGGGCAGCGGGCACCACTCTCTCCTCTCTTCCGGCTGCTTCTGGCTGCAGCTGGGTTTCCTCTTTTTGTAAAGCCCCGAGCCACACGGAGCCCACCTGCTTCCACGGGGCCACCCCTTAACCCTCAGCCTCCAAAGGCCCAAATGACAAACAGGCTCCTGCCCGGGGACGCCGAATGAGACTGGGCAAGTCTTCTGTAGGGGCATGAGCCGGCCCCAGCCCGGTACTGCGTCGGCCAGCAAGGCGTTCTCCCACTGGGACTCGTGTTTCCCGCACGGGGTTGCGTCGTCATCGAGCTGCCTGTCTCCTCCGATGTACTCGAGGTTTCCTTCTGACCCTCATCTGTCACTGCGCGTCCCACTGCTCTAACAACCGGATACATGGGTCCCCTGCCTGGCCCGTCCAGACACGAGTCTCTGGAAATGGCCCTGCTGGGTCAATGTTGCACTTCTGGGATGTTGAGAGCTATTGCCACTGTGCCCTCGGCCTTCGCCTCACCTGCCCCTGTCCCCAGCCTGGTGTGACCTGGCCTTGTCCGGCTGCCCCCGACTTTCAGGCCTGGACAGTCCCGACGGCAAAGGGCAGGGCCTTGATTTCCACCACTTCGGTTTGCCTTTGTCTTGTTTTCGAGGTGGAGCGCCTTTTCACATCAAAACGCCTTTTGGTGGTTCCTTTTCTGGCTCCTGCAGGTTGCTTTCCTGACCACCATCCTTCCCCATTGGCCGGCCCCTTTGGGGTCTGGTAGGAGCTGCAGGAGGCCCCGCCATGACCTGGTGGGTTTCACGTCCAACCCCACTGGGGAGCCAGAATGAGCAGCTGCCCAAAAGCCGAGGCTCAGGCCCAGCTGCCTCGAGCCTTCAGCTGCTCGGAGCCCTGGAGTGGGGTGCTCGGGTACTGGATAACTCAGCGGCAGTCCAGATGTTTTGGGGGCTTTAGCATTTTGCTGATGAATTGCCAGTAAACTCAGCAGCCCGCGGAGTTACTGGGTCCCTCTGTTTCTCAGGAAGTGGCGCGACGTTCCGCGGAGACTTGGCACCCAAGGATAATAATGAAAATGACTGTTTACCCAGCATCGGCTGGAGCCAGGCTCTAGGCTCAGTGCTTCCCTGAACATTATCTCATTTAATTCTCAAAACACCCTGGCCCAGCGGGGGTTGGGGCTGGAGAGGCAGCCGCGGGGGAGGAGGGTGCCTGAGCCTCGGTCGGGAACTCCACTAACCGGCCGGGAGGGAGAATTCTGCAAACCCTGCTGGGATCTTCAGCTTTGAGGGGCATGGGGGGTGCCCGAGCCGAGGCTCTGGGAGATACCTTGTGTGGGAAACATCTCTGGCTTAGGATCGCAGGAGCTGGGCCAGGATGAGCTGGATTTAAATGGGGGCTGAGCTCCTCCTACTTGTGTGTGACTCAAGGCCAGCAGCTCCGCCTCTCTGAGCCTCCCTTCCCTGCTCTGAGACATGGGGCTAAATCTACCCCATTTACACTGTGACTGTGCCAGGACTGTGCCAGGAGTTAGGACCATGAGGGAAGGTTCTCAGAGACCGGCCAGTCCAACCCTCTAATTTTCAGGTGGGGAAACTGAGGCCCAGACAGCAGAGGGATTGGTCCAGGGCCACACAGCTGGCTGATGTGAGCTACCTGGTGTCCTCCGCCCACCAGTGGCCTTGGCTGGTTCCATCTGCCTCATTCTTACTCTCCACAAGCTAGGATGGACAGACAGAGCTTTCTGGAGCACTGCCAGCATGCTGGGAGGCCCACGCGTGGAAAACGTGGCCGCTTCGTGCACCACGGCCCTGCAGAAGCCCACTTCTCAGGCAGAGATGGGCTCCCCTGTTTCCACCTGTCCTGAGGCTGAGCTCTGCACTGCTCTGGGTGTGGAGAGTGGGGATGTCAAGCTGTCAACAAATCTATCTGTCGATATTGATTCACGGCCTGAGAAGGATCCCTGGAAAAGAGGCCCCGGATCTTCGCCCCAGTGGAGAGCCCAGTGCAGCCGGAGACAGTAGAGTGTCCTCTAGAGCCATCCCTGGCTCCCACTCCCAGCCCTCTGGACACCCAGGGAGCAAGGTTTAAAGGGCCCAAACTCCCAAGTCGAGCTGTAGCCCCCCGGTGCTCAGGGCGCCTGATCCGCCCCACCGACTGCCTCGCTTCCTCCACCCGCCTCCTCCTCCTCCTTCCTCCGCCTTCCCCACTCTGCCGCCACTTTCTCAGGTCTGGACCCCGGTTCCATCCTCCTGGGTCCTAGGCCCCGCCCATTCCGCTCCTTCAGCCCCACCCCCTGGTTCCTGTCCGAGGTCCTGGCCCCTCCCCTTCTTCTGGCCCCGCCCCGAGTCCTGGCCCCGCCCCTTCCCTCTTTTGTCCGTGGTCCTAGCCTCTCTCCAAGGTCCTGGAGTCTCAATTGACCTCAAGGCTTCCTTTTAGGCGGAGAAAAGAAAAGTAAAGAGGAGAATTTCCACTAGCTCCTCACGACTCACGCTTTCTGGCACCTGAGTCCCTCGCGTCCTTCCCTCCCACTCCTGCAGGTGGGTTGTCCGTCAGGCCGTCCCCTCTCTCCTACCCGCAGCTATGACTCGAGCTGCCTCCTGTGTCAGCAGTTTCCTGTCTCTGCCGGGCCGTCTACGTCCTGACTCGTTCCTGCAGAAGGGGCTTGCTGTGGGCCCACTGTGAGCTGGACATCACCAAGCCCCCGTGACACCACACGGAGCTGGACGAAGTCCTGCCTTAATGAAGCTTATGTTCTGATGGGACAGACCTTGCATTCCCCATAAATAGACGCACCCTTCAATAGGTGGGCACATGGCCTGTGGGACCCCAGCCCTTCAGTGAGTGGACACAGCAGTGCGAGGTCAGGGAAGGTGAGAAGGTGGCATTGAGCAGAGACCTGGATGGGGTCCAGGAGGTCCTGGAGGGGCTGCAGGCAGAGCTGCTCCCTGGGGTTCTGGAAGGGCCAGGACGTGGCTGGAGGAGGCTGAGCGAGAGGGAGGGTGGGGGCAGCTACTCGGGACCTGGAAGCTGCGGTCATGGTCCTATTATCTTTTAAAGACTCCTCTTGCTTTCAAAACAACCTCTCCACTCCACCCTTCTCCAGCTCCTGCACCATTTCTCTCTTGGCCTTGACCTTAGGATGCTCTTGGGGTCAGGGTCACCAGCCCCTCCCTGGGGCTGTTCCTGTGTCCCCTCAGCCTTTGGTCGCCCCTCCTGGGCTTCTGCTCGGCTCCCCGCTCTCCTCCGTTGGAGGTGGTTGCCTCGCTGGGGAGCCCCATGGTCCGGCTTCTCCGTCTGCTCCCTCCCCTTCCCCCTGACAGATGCAGCCTTCCTGGGTAGTCGTTAGGGTGAGATGAGGTGGCTTACGGGTCCCCGGCACCTGTCTGGCCCACAGGGCTGGGACCCTCCCCGTGTTTCTCGGGGCCTTAGCCTCCCTGTGTCCCAGCACCCCAGAGGCCTCCCACAGGGCTGGGACACAGCAGGCGCTCAGCACTTGCTGGTCCCTGATGCAAATGAGTCTCGTCCAAACTGGGGGCTGGGTTCCCCTGGCAGGGTGGCTCTGCCTGTGCGGTGGGGAGGAGAGGCAGGCGGCAATGACGCCCTAGGCCCCCTGACTCTGTCACCCCCACCCTCCAGTCTGCAGCTGCGCCAAGCGGGAGGCACGGCCCGGTGGGTCCCACCCTGTAATCAGCCTGTCAGCCCCGAGGAGCCGGCTGGAGACCCCCACCAGGGCGGTGCTGGGCCGCAGGACTTGGAGGGGCTCCAAGCCACCTGGTGCTCCTCAGCCTGGGGTGCTGCGGCTGTCGGGAGTGGGGGAAACGGTTTTGTGGACAACAGGCCCCCATTAGACACCTCTCCTGTAACCCATGATCTTGGGAAGACACAGTTGGTTCCCCTTGGCTGCTTGGGGGTGCCAGTCACCCTGCCTTGGAGCTGCCTCGGCTTTCATGTACTCACTGGGACCAGAGCTGAGCATCCCACACACCTTGTCCTTCCCACAGCTGGGTGAGAAAGGAATCCCCTTACCAGCCATGGGTGGGGAAACAGGCCCAGCGAGGGCAGCTGCGTCCTGCAGTTTCATGGCACCAGGAGCCGGCTCCTTCCAAAGCCCGTGGAGTTCTGTGCCTGGGCAGGCGGCTGCCACTTGCCGAGTGCCCACCGTGCGCAGGCCCCGCTGCCAAGGGCCAGAGAGGGAGGCGGCTGTGGCCCCTGGGAAGTGGTCTCTGGGAGCAGTGAGGGGTTGTGGGATGCCCTGAGGGGTGGACAAGGGGTTCCCAGAATTCCCCAGCCCAGCGTTGAATTGCTGGGGCAAGAGGTTTAGGCCGTGTCCCCCTCTACTCTTCTGGGAGGATGGGGCTGGAATTTGAGGGTCCTTCCCCACCCACCCCTGTGCTCGCAGCTGAGCGCACCTGAGCTGGCCATGCCAGGCCTCCATGCACGCCTGGGGGTGGGCTGGGCTTGGAGGCAGGGCTGCCCATCGGGCAAGGGGACCGGCTTGGCTGCACTTTCAGGACCGCACTGAACCAGTCTCACTCCTCCCTAGACACGGGCAGGCGTCTGAGGGGCTTCAGCCTGGGGTCAGGCTCTGGGGTCACCCGGGGCCTGGGTGGGAGCACATCGTGAGTCAAGGTCGCAGGGCTGTGTGACCCTGGGCTAGTCACTCCCCCTCTCTGAGCCTCGGTTTTCTCATCTGATAGCATCGTCTTCCTCGTGGGCCTTTCTCAGGACGAGATGAGGTAGTCGAGGCAAAGCCGCATGAGTGTGAGCCGAGCTCCCAGGCAGGGGCCCCACCCGGAGAGCCGGGATCCAGAGCTCTCAGGCCTGCAGCCAGGGGCGCGTCGGCCCGCGGGAGGTGGGCTGCGGGCAGCTGCGTCCCGCGCCCTCTGCCTGATGGAACACAAATAGCCCGCAGTGTTGTGGAGCGGGGACGGCGAAGCGTCCGTGGGTCGGGCCGATGAACCGGCCGCGGGGACAGAGGCGCGGCGGCTGGGGAATACATCATGGCGCCGGCGGGCTACGGCACGGGCGGCGCGTCCCCGGCCTGCCGAGTGCGGGGCGCGCAGCCTGGGGCCTCGGGCCGGCCCCTCCGCCCCCCAGCGCGCGCTCCTCCCGGCCTCTGCGTGCCCCGTGGCTGGGATTTTTCCTTCTGCTTTGAGCCGGGGCTGTCCTGGGCTCACCCAGCGCCTGCCGGTTGCCAGGGCGACCAGAGCGTCTCCGCCGGGCCTCCGGACGCGTGCACGTGCGCGCCGCGCCTGCGCACACGCCGGGCCCGCGGGGGCGCGCACACACGCTCGCGCGCGGGCCTGGGCAGCCGGTGCAGGCGCCGCTGGGCCCCGGCGCACGTCGCGTCTGCGCACGCGCGTAGGCCGCACCCGCGGGCTCGCGCCGCTCCAGGGGCTCCCGTGACCCGGACGCAGCGCGGGCGCCCGCGGGGGCCCCTCACCGGCGCACCCCTGTCGGGGCGTCCCGGGTCCCCTCCCCAGTGGGGTCCGTTTCTGGGGAGTGCACAGCGGGGCACCGTGTGTGTACACCTGACACCCCTGGGAGGACACAGCCTCGCCGCGACCTGGGTGCCCGCGTTCACACGCGCGACACGCCCCGAGCCAGGTCCTCGGCCCGGCGCTTTGCCCCCGACCCTGCTACTTTCTCTACAGTTAGGCCCGTTTTACAGACGGGACAAGGAGGCCGGTCCGTGATTAATCGTATTAGCGCAGGCCTTAGACGGGGTGGGCGAGGACCCCTGGGCCAGCCCGGGGGCGCCGGAGAGAGGACGGAGGGCGCGGCCGCACCCCTCCGCCTGCAGCTCGGCGGCCTCCACCCTCCCATCTCTGCCACACACCACAGCCCCTGGGTGCCCACCACCTCCCTGGACACCCCGACTGAGAGGGGCAGAGCAGGGCAGGGGCGACACCAGTGCCTGCCCCAGGCTTGCCCCTGCCCAGGTGCAGCCCCTCACTGGCTTTGGGGCAGTGCATCTCCATCTCAGGAACAGGGAGAGCCCCAGACACTGTCTCAAGGGGTTCTGGAGAACTGCATGCAGTAGGTGCTAAATGAAAAGGTACTTCCTGTCCACTCTGGACACCAGAATGCTTTTCCTGGAAAGCTCTGTGGCGGCCCCACCTGCTGTTCCCATCCCCTGCCCCAGGACAGTCTCCCCCAAACCTCCCCTTCCTGGGTCCCTGTTCAGAGAGGGAGGGGCAGTGACTCAAGGGCACACAGCACAGCAGGGTCCGGCCCCTGCCCCACCAGCCTGGGGCCCTCTCACCGGCCCCTGCCCCTCACAGCACCATTAGCCACTGCCCAAGGGGTGGGTCATGTAATCAGGGAAGACTGCTTGTAGGAGGCCTGCCCTAAGCCAAGCCTGTGTCTCCACAGCCCTGAGAAGCTCTGGACTCTATCCCACTCTGCTGTGGACCAGTGGTTTGGGCAGGAGGCGTCCCCCCTCTGGGCCCCAGTGTCTCACTCTGTCCAACAGGAACCTGTGACGGAGGCTGCAGCACCCAATGTGCAGCGGGGCCAGTTCCTGTGCCCTGGGGTTAGAAAAGCCGGCTCGGGAGTTAAAGCAGGCCCGTGGGGTCCAGAGCCAGGCCCGGCTTCTCCACTCGCTCTTGACCCAGCCTCGGTTCCTCGCTGTGAAATCAGGCCGAGAGGAGCCCCCCTCAGCCCCAGGCCTCACCCCTGCCCCCACGCACACCCACGTCCTCACCCCTCGGCCTCTGCGGCTCCTGCTCAGCCTCAGGGCCTGTCCATGTGCCACCCGACCCCAGAAGCAGTGTCCACGAATCGCCTGGCCCTGGTCGTCAGGATCTCACCTCCGGGGTCGGGAGCTGGGCTGGGGGCGCGTCCTGAATGCTATACCTAAAGTTGCACCCCACTTGCACCCTTGTGTGTTCCCCATTTCAAGTCTTCACAGCCCTGGCGCAGCCCGACCCTGCCTTATTCATTCTCTCCCTATCTGTCCGGCATGAAGGCCAAGGGCGACGGGCTCCCTCCAGGTTCACACTGCACCCAGCCGGGCCCGGCAGAGACTCGTGCTCGATAAAGACGTGGAATGTATGAATGAATGCATGAACACATGGGTGGATGGATGAATGGATGCATGGATGAATGAATGCATGGATGCATGCATGAATGAATGAATGGGTGGGGCTGCCCAGGCTGGCCCTGCCATTCACCCCCTCTCCCTTACCCTAAACCTGTGCACTAAGCCACTTGTGCTCTCGGAAGAATGTTCTTGGACACACACGTTAACCCGCGAGGGAAACCAGAAATGTTGAACTGCTTATCAAAATATTTTAAAATTTGCGATGCAGTAATTAATATGCACGTTGCTTCATTAACATTGTAAACGTTGAGGCTCGGTGCAGACTGGGAACAGCTGCAATTTGAAGTGGATGGGAGTGGCTGGTAGTTCTGGCTAGCAGAGTCCGTGAAGTGGGGTACGAGGCTACCTGGGGTTTCTTGGGGCCTCCATTCCCCGTGGACGGAAGCAGCACTTTGAGTCCAGGTCTGCAGAGCGGCCTCACGTGTCCCCGTTGAGCTCTTAGAGCCCTGGCTTCCACCCGTGGACTCCAGGTTCCAGCTCGAGGTGGAGAGCAGCAGCCCCCCCACGCCGGCCCCTCGGCCTGCACCCCTTTCCCACCCCCTGCAGAGCCCCTCGCTTTGCCGCAGCCCTCTTGGGGGACTGGAGAACGTGAGCTGCTCCTGGGGCTGGAGTCTGTTTGCATTTTCCTGGCAGCCGAGGGGCAGGCTCTGCGACATCTCCCAGCTGGGTCCTAGGGGCAGAGGGCCCTGCTTGGCTGGGAGACCCCCTGCCGGCGGCAGACAGCTGACATTTCCTGCCCTGTGGGGACGATGACTCTGTCCCGCCTGCTGGGGCTGCACTGCTGGAGCAGTTAATGAGGAAGAGTGGGGACCCCCTCCTGGGCTGTGGCCTTCGTCCTGCAGCCAGTCAGCGGGGCCCAGGGGGACACTCATTTGACAGAGGGAGAAACTGAGGCCCAGAGTGGGGAGGCGATGAGACAGGGCCCTGCCGCCAGTGGGGTGGAGGCTCCAGGGCCTGCTGCCTTTGCAGTGAGGAGCTGTCAGGGTGTCAGGGGCCCTCCCATGGGCCCCATGGCCCACCCCCCCCAGCCTCCTGCAGTCCCCGGCCCCTGAGGGCAGGAAGACCCAGGCCCCAGCCCCAGGGAGCCCCTGGCTTTGGTGGGGAGGGGACTGAGAGGATGAATAACCTTCCCCCAGCATGGTCTGGTCCAGGGCTCACGAGTTGGGGCTTGGAACCAGGTGTTGAAGGCTGTGGAGGAGTTTGTGGGGGAGGATGGGAAAGAAAGGGCCTTGGGCAGAGGGGCTGGCATGTGGCAGGTCAGGGGAGTGGGAGTCTTTCCTGTGAGGCCCGTCTCTGCGACAGGACAGTCATCTCCACACACAGGCCAGGCGTTCCCGATGGCCCCGGGAAATCCTCTCGCTCTCTGAAGGCTCACCTCCGCCGGCCATTGGTGTGTGCTGCATCTGCTGCCCTGAGGCCCCCCCTCTCCATGCTCCCCTGGCACACTCGGCCCCAGCCCACCACCCCCTCCTTCCCCCAGCCCGCCAAGCAACTGTCCCGTCTTGTCCTTGCTGTTCCCACCTCCAGGAACACTGTTCCCCACATCCCTCCTTGTTGGGATCTCAAAGCAGACGTCACCTCCTCCGAGAGGCCTTCCCTGACCACCTGTCTGGAAGAGGCCCCACCCTGCCTTGAGGTGCAGGATACTTTTTTCTTTTCTCCTCTTTCACCCTTTTTCTTTTTATCTTGCTCCATCAGCCTGCCGCCCCCCATGCAGTGCCTGTGCGTAGTAGGAGCTCAGCAGTGTTGGGTGCTCCGGAGAGCAGCTGGCTGCCCTGGGTCTTGGAGGTGCCTCACTCTGTCTTCCCAGGACCCCCCCCCCCCGCCCCAATCTGTGCAGGCAGCCCCCACTCAGAGGTCCTGCCAGGCCCCCCAGGGAATTTGCTGTTTCCAAATACAGCCAAATTTACAAAATGGGGGGGAAACTAAAAAAAGGAATGCTAAGAAAACAACTGAACAACTGTCTGTGTGTTCTCCCTGCAGACAGAGCGGCTGGGTCATCCAGGGGCCCTCTCTAGACAGGCTTCCCCGTGAAGAAATGCAACCCCGGGGGACCTCCTCCTTGCTGGGAATGAGGCGGGCCTGGAGGGCTCCCTGGAGGAGGAGGCAGCTGGAGCGAGAGGACCAGAGCAGGTCACCCACGGCCTAGGCCTGACCCAGGGGCTCGTAGACTGGTGACCCCAGGCCTGACCGTGCCTCTCACTGTGCCTCGGTTCCTCCTGTCATTGAGGGCTGGGTTACCCCACCGGGAACATTCTCTGATGCAGTGAGCAGAAGCAAGGCACTCGGTTCTTGGGGCCCAGGAAATGTGCTGGGGGAGCTTGGAGGGGAGCAGCAGGGAATGGTGGAGAAATCCTGGAAGACTTCATAGAGGAGGGCATCCTTCCATCGAGCTTGAAGCATGTGTGGAGTTCTGAGAGGCATCCTGTGGTGAGGCTTTCCAGCAGCTTGGACAGAGGCTCTGAGCTGTGGACATCCCTGAGACAGAGAGCCCAACGCTAACCCTCAGTTTATCCCTGCGACGTTCTTTTTTTCTTGTTGATTTCTAAGAACTCTTTATATATTAAGTATATCAACCCCTTTTATAATGAATATTTATCATTTAAACTTTTTTTTTGTTTATGATGAGTTTCGATTGACAAATAATCTTACGTATTTTTATACTGGCACATTTTCCAGTCTTCGTTTTCCTAGTCTTTCCTGTCCCAGGCTGCTTGTCAACTCTTTATCTCAGGTCGTCTCTCTCCTGTGCTTGTGCTGGGTGCTCAGGAAATGTCTGAGAATCAGATGAAGTTGAAGCTGGCGAAATTAGAGCTGTAAAGACAGGAGAAATCACATGCCTTGGCTCACACGGGTCTCTCCACCTGGCTTCTGTCCCCTTGTGTCCGTTTGTCAGGCCTTCCTGCCTGGAGTGGAAGTCCAGCCCTAGACCCTAAAGGGGCCTGTGAGCTCCTTGCAGAGTGAATCCGGGGATCGGAGCTGTGATGATGAGGGCCAAGGGGCTGGGAGCTTCCAGCTGGGCACTCTCCACGCATTAACCCACTGAAACCCAGTGCAGCCCGCGAGATAGCTGTGATTATGTGTCCCATTTTACGGCGAGGGTACGGGGGCTCAGAGAGGTCATGTGGCTTGCCCATGGTCACACAGGACAGGAAGGAGACAGGATTGCAGCCCCAGAATTCTTATACTTTCAAAATGCTGCTATGGCGCCTTACTACCCCTGGGACCGAGTCCAAGCTCATTAAGAGGATATCCAAGGCCCTGTGTCTCTCTGAACCTCAGTTTCTTCCTCTGTAGAATGTGAGAATTCAGAGCGGTGACATATGTGAAGCTTTGGCCCCAGTGTCTGCACGTGTGGGTGCTCAGTACACTTTCACCTTCGTGTTAGGGTGGTGACAGATCTGCGTCTGCCTCTCATCTACACCCACAGCCCCGGGTAGGAGCCTGCGGACCGGGGAGACGGCCAGGGCCACGACACTTGAGGAGCAGAACTGGGACCCGAACCTGGAGCCGTGGGACGCTGAGTCCCCTGCTCTCCGCCAGGCAGCTTCCGACTTCCCGGACGTGACCCCGAGCTGCCCTGGGCCCGCTGCCCGCTCACAGGCAGCCTCGGGGCTCTCGCTGTCCCTCTGTCCCTCCTGGCTCGCTCCCTCACCTGCTGGGCCCTGCTCAGCCGACTCCCCGAGGCCCACTCTTCTTCTCCCCGAGACCCCTCACTGCCTGCCCTGCCGGGCGGGCACCCATGACGGTGGGGAAGGGCAGGGTGGACTGTTCACCTCCACGTCTCCAGCTCTGGGTGACCAGGGGGAGGCCCAGAGAGGGGCAGAGTGCTGCCCCAGGCGATCCCAGCCCCAGCACTCCAGGACTCATGCCCTGAGCACCTGGCAGAGGACTGGCCGGCCGAGGGGCCTGGGCCAAGGACACCCTGTCCACCCCCTCACCCCCCCGCTGCATGTTCTCAGGATAAAAATACCATCGGAAACGTTCCCTGGTGCCTGCCGTGACCTGTGGCCACCCTGGGGGGGGCAGAGCCTCCTGCCCCGGCCTCACCTCTGGGTTCAGAGGGTGGTGCCAGCTCAGCTCCCCCGGCCTGCTCGGCCCCGCTTCCTGGGGTCAGTGCATCCAGGCCCCTGTCTCTGCACCCAGCAGTGAAGGACGTGGCCCCCAAAGGCCAGGGGCTGGGGTCTTGTCCACGCCTGTGCTCTGCTGGCCACGCATGCTGAGGCCCTTCTGTGGGAGGGGGCATCCTGGCTCAGAGGAGCTGAGCAGACGGGCCCCATCCCCCTGGGGTGCACCTGCTCGCGGGGAGCAGCCGAGACGGGTCAGTGGACCGGGTTGTGGTATGTGTGATTAATTTTGAGAACCCAAGATGGTCGGGGCTGGCAGCTGCCGATCTGCCTGAGACCCCATCTGACCCAGGGCGTCGCAGCCCCAAACCCCTCTTCGCCGGGAGAGCTGGGTGCCTGCTGGCCTCGGTTTACCCCCCTGATGGGCTCCTGAGCTGGGGATCAGCTGTGTCGGCTGTGATGACAGCTGCAGCTCCTTCCAGGCCCTGTGCCAGCCACCGGCCTCTCTCACGTTCGATTTCACGCTCACATCCGGCGGGGGGCTGGGGAGGCGTCACCCCGTTTCATGGAGGAGGGGGAAGCCCCGTTTCCGGGGCGTTGGTCCAGGCTTGGCCACAGGACGGGGGTGGCTCTGGCTTGGCCCGGCTCTGCTCTCGCCTGCCAGCGGCCGCGGCTGAGCCGGGACAGGAACAGCGAGCTGGAGAGTGTCTCGTGACCCTTCAAAGGGTTGAGCCGCTAGGGCCAGGGCAGGGGGTGCACTGGGCAGGTCACCCAGAGACCTGGCCTCTCATCCCCGTGCCGCCACCCGCTCAGTGCCTCTATGGCCTTGGATGAGTCATGGGTCTGCTCTGAGCCTGTTTTCCCCTATGTAGACTGGAGTGAACTTCGCCTCCCTAGCAGGTGAGAAATATCAGATTGGATTTGGAGGCCCGAGGAAAGCCCCTGCCAGGAAACGGGGGCAGGAAGGAGGCTGGGAGAGCCCGGGCCAGCCAGTGACCATCAATTGGGAAATGGAGAGCAGACGGCCGTCCACTGCTCTCACTTCTCCCCTTCTCTCCAACCCTCTGTGGCTCCCCAGTGCCCTCCAGCACCAGCCCACCTCCTCTGCTCAGTTCCAACTCCAGGTGACCCTCTCTCAGCCTCAGTTTCTTCATCTGTCAGTGGGGAGAACAACTCTTTCTTCAGGGGGACATGAGGGTTGGAAGTAGCTGAAGCCAGGAGCTGAGCACAGGCAGGCACGCTGTGGACCCACGTGCAGGGTTGTGCAAGGCCAGAGGTGGGAGGGGGCTCGCATCCTGGCGAGTGTGACATCGAGCCATGATGGAACCTCCCAGAGCCTCAGTTTCCCCTTCAGTTTCCCAGGTAGAGCCACAGCAGCTGCTCAGAGCAGGATGAGAGGCTGGGGCTGGCGCTTGGAGGTGGGAGCCTGGGGGGTGAAGACAGACCCGAAGGGTGGACAGACACCACCTGCCATCTTGCCTGAGATCCCAGCTGGGATTTGAGCCCAGGTCCGTGAGCCTCCCAGCCCACAACTGCCCCCAGCCCAGGAGGCCTCTGGCGTGGGGTGACTCACCCACAGTTCCCCCAACCCCAGCCAGAAAAGCCAGTGCGACAGAGGATTGCAAACCAGCCTCGGAAAGGGTGGGGCCCACGGGCTCCGTAGCCCGGAGGTGGGGGAGACAGGAGGGCATCCCCAGGAGCCCCTTTGACAGATGGGGAAACTGAGGCTGGGGACTGCAGGGAACACATTGGTTATGTGTGTGCCCGAGGCACGTCTGGGGCCCCCATGTCCTCAGTTGGGCATCAGGAAGCTTGAAAGTGGAGGCTAAGGGCATGGGCTGGGGGCCGAGCCCCTCGGTGACCTGGGAGAATGACACGTTTGACCTCTCTGGAACGGGGCAGCAGGGGCCCCAAACCTGGGGGGTGGATGGGAGGGTCACATGCACTGGCACAGGTCGGGTATGCAGCAGGTGCTCAGTAATAGCCGGCTGTTACTTTTTTCTGAGGACACGTCCCATTCTGCCCTCCTCTGGTTCTGGAGGCTTGTGACAGACGGGACTTGGCGCTGGGTCCTGGGGCACCAGAGGTGTGGGCAGCAGCGAGCAGAAACGGGGTAGCTGTGGGCATTTCTGACCTTGAGGTGAGGGGCCTGCAGTAACCGGGCTTGACTCTGTTCACTTTAGGATCTTGCAGCAACGGGTTCCTCCCCAGCTGGTGCCCGGGAAATGGCGGCCACAGCTAAATCAGCCTTGAAGGCTGTCACTCACCCCGTCAGCACCGTCACTTAGAAGACAGGATTCGAGAGGTAAGATCGAGTCATCAGTGTGCACCCATCCACCTTGTTGTCCACTCGACCACACCCTCATTCACCCACCCACCCACCCACCCATCCACACATCCATCCATCCATCCATCCATCTGTCTACCCACACATCCACCCACCCACCCACCCACCCATCCACACATCCATCCATCCATCCGTCCGTCTACCCACACATCCACCCACCCACCCACCCACCCATCCGCACATCCATCCATCCATCCATCAGGAGAGCCATCTGTTCAGCCACACCCTCATCCATCCATCCATCCATCCATCCATCCATCCATCCATCCGTTTACCCCTCATGCATTTGTCCACGTATCTGGCCACCCATTTGTTGTCTGTCTGTGTGCCCATCCATTCACCTATCTGTCATTCTCGTCCATCTGTCCATCACTCAGCCACCCATCTGCACGTACATCTGTCTCCTCATCCATCAGTCAATCCACCCGTCCCTCTATCCGCTGCCTCCCCCTCATCCTTTCCTCTGGCCAGGGGCTTTTCCTGGTCTTCCTCTGTGCCGGGGCCTGCGTTGGTCTCTCTGGGGCTCTCAGGTTGGCCGGAGACGGAGCCCGGGCATGGTCAGTGCTGACACAGCGTACAAGTAGCTTCCAGCTCTGATGGGGAAGCCGAGACTGGGGAATCCGGAGGGCTCCGTGGTCGTGGTGGCTTCAGCTGATCCTCAGCCGACGGGAGGGTGTTAAGTGTCCGCATCAGCGGTGGTTCTGAGCTGGGACCACAGGGAGAAACCTGTTAGGAGCTGGGTGCTGTGTCCAGACAGGAGGGCCAGGGCCGCAGGGATGGGTTTGAGAACTGAGGAGGTGACCCCACAGGAGTTGGTGAGGGAGCGGGTCTGGGGGCTGCAGGACAGGAGGGGGCAGGCTGCCGTCAGGCTCCGGGCTGGGGCGTTGGGGAAGCTGTTGAGCGGGGAAGCTGTTGAGCTGTCGGCCGAGCACAGGAGGAGGGGGCGGGGAGGCTGCGGGAAGAGAGGAGCCGCTGGCCACGTGGCGGTGGGGTTTGCACAGGAGGGAGGCTGGGGCCAGGAGCCTTTGCCGAGGCCTGTCGGAGGCCTGGGAGCTAAGGGCGCTAGTGAAAATGGTTTAGTGGGAGCCGAGATCGCCCGAGGCCCTGGCGGGGTGTGGAAGTGACCTGCTATCCACACGTTTACCACTGTGGGCAGCTGGGGCTCGATCCCGCTGGGGTCCCCGAGGGATGGCCTGGAGCACGCACCTGAACTCTCTCCCTGCGGGCGAGGAGGCCGGGGGGTGGGCTGTGCTGTGGGGGGGTGGGGGGCAGGGGCTCCGCTCTCAGCGCCTGTCGACGCCTGGCCCCGTCTCTCTCCTCAGGCCTGGCACTGGCCGGGAACAGCACCTGCATGGCGCTGACCTGTATGTTTGCAAGCCAGTGGGAGACACTGCGGGCAGAGGCTTCCGAGCATCTGGGGGGAAGTCGGCCTGGGAAGGAGATGGGGTACAGAGCTCATCTTCAGAACTGCCAGTCCTCTCTCCCAGGCGTTTGTCTCCCACCAAGCCAGCCTCCTCGCTGGTCCCCAAGTGGGCTCAGCACATTCCCACCTCTAGTTCCGGCTGTGCCCACTAGCAATGCCCCGCCCCACCCGGCACGCTAAGCTGCTCCTCCAGGCCTGACTCTGCTCTCATTTCCTGGGTGACTGAGCAAGGGCAATGGCCCTCTCCCAGCATCTGTAAAGTATGGACAGGATTTTTAAATCTCTTGTGCTGATTCTGATGGCTAGTGCCCAGATGGGGAAAGGTTCCCAGAGCTGTGGTTGATTAATCATGTCTGCCAGGGGTTTCACTGTGAGGTAGTGAGCGCTGCATCCCTGGAGCTATCCAAGCCAGGGTTGAAAGGCTCTGGGTCAGGGGTGCTTTTGAGTTCTGCGATGTGGGGATGCTTGTTTGTCTCATCAATCAAGCTAGATTGCAAGGGCCTTGGGGCCTGGGGGGACGGGGAATTGATTTCACCCCCCGACTCCCCAGACTGGGAGTTGCAGCCCCCAATGACTGTGTGACCATGGGCAAACAACTCAACCTCTCTGTTTCCTCATCTGGAAAAGGGGATAATAGTCATGCATTGTTGTAGGGATTAAAAGAGGTAATTTATTAAAGCTCTCAGGACAGCGCCTGCCGGGTGTGGGAGTTGGGTAAATATCAGTTATTGGGATCACACCTCCGAAGGGGTCCTGGCCAGCAGCAAGGCCCCTGAGCGCTGACCCGGGGCAGGGGACCCGAGTCCCCTCCTTCCGGGGCCTTGTCCACTGCCCCCCTGCAGCTCAGCGCTCTCCCGGCCTGAGACAATGCCTGGTCTTTCCCTGGTGTCCTTCCGGATGTGACTGAAACCCGAGGTGCTGAGACGCTCAGGGCACTGGGCATGGGGTGTCCTGCTGCATCCGGAGGAACCTCCCAGTGACTGTCTCTGGGGCCCCACCCTCGGATCAGGTGGCAGCTGCCAGCCGGCGTCCTCTCTAAAAGCTCCCAGCCCTGGCCCTGGCCGGCTCCCTGGGCGCACTGGACGCCGGGGAGGCGAGGGGGCTGGCAGCGGGGGTGCCACCTCCCAGGGGTCGGCTGTGCCGGTGGCCGTCCGCTGCTGTCCTCGGCCGCTGGCCTCGCTCCCTTCCTCCCTCCAGTGTGAAGCGGCCTCGTCTCGCCCAGGTAGGTCCCGGGACCTCCCCCCTTGCGGCCTCCTTGAGGGTGGTCCTGATTTGCCCTCTCATCCCTGCCACCGAATGGCTTTGTGACCTCCGTGTCCCCTCGGCCTACGACCTCCCATCTACAAAATGGGGAGCCGGCCTCCCTGCTGAGGCTCTTCACAGAACAAACCCGCAATTCCGAGACTCCTCCAATTTCACCATCCGCGCCCACCCCACAGGAGGCCCCGGGGATGGCGTCCCGTGTCCCTTCCATCGGGCCCGGTGGGACGCAGTCGTGTCACTTCTCACCACACCCGGGTCTGTCTTTGTGGCGCGTTATTCACTAAGTGCCCAGTGAGGCGGCCCCACCCACACACGCCCCTCGCACACGCTCACATTCGCACGCTCACATGCGCACTCACGCTCAGGCTCACACTCATGCTCACACTCATGCTCACACATGCTCACATGCTCACACTCACATGCTCACACACATGCTCACAGCTCATGCTCACACACATGCTCACACACATGCACATGCTCACACTCACTCATGCTCACACACGCTCACACTCATGCTCACACACACACAGAGCGGGAAAGGGCAGGAAAGGCGGAGGGACCCTCTGCTCCTCCGCGGCTGCTGGGCTACTAACCCAGTGACCTCCCCCAAGTCCTGGTTTCCGCTGGAGAATTGGGGGAGGGGCTGGGAGTTGACCCCGCTGTGCTCTTTGTGGTCCTAGGGGAAGTGTCAACAGGGTGGGGCCCACCTGTGGGTCTGCGGTGCCTGGGGAGCCACAGCCAGCCAGACACTTGGGCTCTGATTCTTGCGATTCTGTCCCCTGCAGGCCTCGAGCTTCTCGGAGCAGGAGCCAGAGTGGCCATGACCCGCTGGACGTCCCTCCAGGCCTCTGGGCCAAACAAACCCACCCCTTGGGGTCTGGCAGCCTCCCCCTGGAGGGCCCCGGAATCTGGGGCTGAGCCCTCTGCCCAGCCCGGCCCTGGGGCCCCCCACTACTGCCGGCTCCCTGTCTCCTGGCCCAGGTGGCAGCAGCGTCGGTCATCACGGGCTCGGCCCTGGGCGCCCCGAACCCCTGGTGAGGTGGTCGGCTCGAGCAGCCATGGGCGGGAGGCCAGAGCAGTGAGGAGGGGCCATCGCAGACCCCGGGACCCCACGGCAGGAGCTGTTGCATCAGGTGGACATGGGTTCAAGTCTCAGCGCGACTGCATTTGGCTGTGTGACTTTGGGGATGGCACTTAACCTCTCTGAAGCTGGTTCAGGGAGTAGGAGTGACGGTGCACCTCCCTCACTGCGTGCTGAGGATGCTCGGAGCGTCACTGCTGCCCGGCACACCGATCACCCTCCTTGCCATGCGATGAGCTGGCTCTGTCCGTCTGTCAGTTGACAGACACACCTGCCAGCAATTTTACGTGCCAGGCTCTGAGAATACAGCAGGACCCCATGGCCAAGACAGACCCTGGGAGGGTTTCCAGTTTGGAGGGTCATGTGGGCTCCACCCTCACCTGTCCCCAGGTGTTGGAGCAGAAGTCAGAGGCTGTACCCTTTGCACACACACCCAGGCCCTGGCTGGGGCTGGGCACTGATCTTGATGGAAGGCAGGATCCCTGGGTCAGGCCTGGGTGGGCTGAATCCCAGCGTGGCCGCCTCCTCTCTGGGTGATGGGGGCAATCACTTCTGGCATCTGAGCCTCTCAGAAAGGGGCAGCCCCTCGCCCCCTCGATGGAGGGTGGACATCCAGGAGGCGTTCCCGGGCCTGCCCCTCCTTGGGTGCCCGGTGCCTTGTTCTCGGTGGGCCTCAGCGTCTTCCTTGTAGAGCAGGACGTGCACTCCGGGCTCTACTGCTCCACCCAGAGGGTGGGCGTGAGGGGTGCCTGGGGGTCCCCGTCTGTGGGGAAGACCCTTTCCTCGGCCCCTCCTCCACACTGCCGGCCCCGCCCAGCTGAGACCTGCTGCTGCCCGGTCGCAGCCCCGGGGACATTGGGGCCGGATGGTGTCGGGGAGGCCCCCAGCTTGCAGATGCTCGCGGTCTGGCGCTGAGGGGCGGGCCTTCGCAAGTGGGGTGGGTGTGTGTGTGCCTGCGATGGTGGGGGGGCGGGGCCTGCAGCCTGTGGGGCGGGACCTGTGGCGGCGGGGGCGGGCCCTGGTGCTGAGAGGCGGGGCCTGCGGCTGTGGGGGCGGGGCCGTGGCCGTGGGGGCGGGGCCTGCAGAGAGGGGAGGGGCCTGGGCCTGCCCCCCGGGTGGACGCTCTGGGCGGCGGGGCCGCGGGGTCTGTCCCGGGGCTGGCAGCGGCCAGGGTGTGAGCGAGCGGCCGGCGCGGGTCCGTGGTGCGCCCGGCGGCTGCCCGGGGAGCGTGGACGTGTGTGCGGCCCGCGGTGCCCGGCGCTCTCCTGGGCGAGCTGCAGGCAGGAGCGATGACAGGGACCCGGACCCCGCGGCCTCGCCTAGGATGAGGAAGGCAGCGGTCAGGCAGGAGGTGACCCCTGCCTGGCGCGGACTCTGGGCAACGCCCCCACCCGCCACTGGCTGCGGTTCTGGGGGGCCGTGGGTACGGCTCCGGAGGTGCCCATGGGCGCAGGGTGAGCGTATCGTGGTGAGTGTGGTGGTCGAGGTGGGGTGCAGGGTGAGCATCTGGAGGCGCGAGGAGACCTAACTTGGGGTGTGTGCGGGGGGCGCACACACTCTGGGACCCTCCTTGCTTCTCTGCTCAGGGCTGTTCCACGAATACGCAGCGTACCCTCCTCTGTGCCAGGCCCTGTTCTGGTGGGGTGGGGTGGGGGTGACAGACAGAGCTCTTGGCCCCTGGGGTTGTGGGGTGGGACAGGAGCAGACACCACCACGGACGTCTGTCTGTCGGAGCCGGCACTGCTGTGGAGCCGCAGCCAGGAAGGCGACGGGGGTGCAGTGGGGGGCTGGGGGTGAGCCTCTCCGGGGGGTGGAGGGAGGCCAAGGCCCCAGGGGGACCAGGGAGCCGTGGGGATGCCCAGGAGGGGGAGCTCGGGCGTGTCTGAGGACAAGGACAGAAGGGGCCGGGAAGGTATGGGGAGGGGGAGTGAGGTCCAGGGGCTGCGGGGCTGCAGGTGGCAGGTCCTACAGGTCACGGGGGCTTTACGCTGACTCCGAGTGAGCGATGGACATTTCTGAGCAGATGCTCCGACCTGGGCTTTCCCAGGCTCTGTGACTGCTGTGGGCTTGGGGGGCTGGAGGCGCAAGGGGGTGCAGAGCAGGGGGCCGATGGGATGGTCACTGCACAGGCTGGGGCGGGTGAGGACGGGGGCTCAGAGCTAGGGGGCCGTGAGGTGGGTGGAAGCAGGAGGATCCACCGTGTTTTTTGCAAGCAGAACCAACGAGATTTCCTGACAAGTAGACGTGGGTGTGAGAGCAGGAGGGGTTGGGGCTGCCTCCTGGGATTTGGGAGGAGTTGGTTTGGGGTGGGGAGGGGGTGCTGCCCCACCCGGCCCTGACCTGCTCCGTGTCTCTGTTGCAGGAGACCCCCCGGGCCCCCCGGCTGCTGTCCCCCCTCCTGGAGCCAGCCTGGGGGCGCACCAGGGCCGCCCGGTGCCCAGGATGACCGCGGCCACCCGGGCCAACGCCTACAGCATTGTGTCGTCCGAGGAGGACGGGCTGCGCCTGGTCACCATGTCGGGTGCCAACGGCTTTGGCAACGGCAAGGTGCACACACGGCGCCGCGCCCGCAGCCGCTTCGTCAAGAAGAACGGCCAGTGCAACATCGAGTTCGCCAACATGGACGAGAAGTCCCAGCGCTACCTGGCCGACATGTTCACCACCTGCGTGGACATCCGCTGGCGCTACCTGCTGCTCGTCTTCTCGCTGGCCTTCCTCGCCTCCTGGCTGCTGTTCGGTGTCATCTTCTGGGTCATCGCCGTGGCGCACGGTGACCTGGAGCCCGCGGCGGCGGAGGCCCCGGGCCGCACCCCCTGCGTGCTGCAGGTGCACGGCTTCATGGCGGCCTTCCTCTTCTCCATCGAGACGCAGACCACCATCGGCTACGGGCTGCGCTGCGTGACGGAGGAGTGCCCCGTGGCCGTGTTCATGGTGGTGGCCCAGTCCATCGTGGGCTGCGTCATCGACTCCTTCATGATCGGCGCCATCATGGCCAAGATGGCGCGGCCCAAGAAGCGGGCGCAGACGCTACTGTTCAGCCACAACGCCGTGGTGGCGCTGCGTGACGGCAAGCTCTGCCTCATGTGGCGCGTGGGCAACCTGCGCAAGAGCCACATCGTGGAGGCGCACGTGCGGGCGCAGCTCATCAAGCCCCGCGTCACCGAGGAGGGCGAGTACATCCCGCTGGACCAGATCGACATCGACGTGGGCTTCGACAAGGGGCTGGACCGCATCTTCCTGGTGTCGCCCATCACCATCCTGCACGAGATCGACGAGGCCAGCCCGCTCTTCGGCATCAGCCGGCAGGACCTGGAGACGGACGACTTTGAGATCGTGGTCATCCTGGAGGGCATGGTGGAGGCCACGGCCATGACCACGCAGGCCCGCAGCTCCTACCTGGCCAGCGAGATCCTGTGGGGCCACCGCTTCGAGCCCGTGCTCTTCGAGGAGAAGAGCCAGTACAAGATCGACTACGCACACTTCCACAAGACCTACGAGGTGCCCTCCACGCCCCGCTGCAGCGCCAAGGACCTGGTGGAGAACAAGTTCCTGCTGCCCAGCGCCGGCTCCTTCTGCTACGAGAACGAGCTGGCCTTCCTGAGCCGCGACGAGGACGACGACGACACCGAGGACAGGGACGCCCGCGGCCCCCAGAACCGGCACGAGTTCGACCGACTCCAGGCGGGGGGCGGCTCCCTGGAGCAGCGGCCCTACAGGCGCGAGTCGGAGATCTGAGGGCCCAGGCCACGTCCAGCGTCCGCCCACCGCCAGGGCCCGGGAGCCCGCGCGTCCCCAGGCCCAGACTCAGCCGCGTTTCGGTCGCGTCGTGCTTCCCGGGGTCGCCGCGGAGGGTGGCGGGAGAGCGGGCGCGGGGTCGGGGGCTTCTGCCTGCAGGGAGCGCGGCCCCCGGGGCTGGAGACGGAATCGGGTCCGGCAGTGCAGGTTGGCGAAGGCTGCAGTGCCCTGGATGGGGTTTAGCCTTGGGGAGAGGTACCGGTTTCGGCTTTCTCAACCTTGGCTTGGGTAAGACTGTTTACGCACAAAAAAAAAACCCACAGAAAAAAATTAAAATGTGATTCAAAAAAATTTTTTTTTAAATTCGTGGGGTTAAAAAAAAAGGACAATTAGAATTCCGTCAGTGTGCTGGCATGCAGTGAGCCGGACGGAGGTTCCGGAAGGTTCCCTGCTGCAGGACGGGCCCTCCTCCCTGCAGGGCGGGTGGCAGCCCCGGCAGCAAGCACAAGCATCACGCAGCCGCTCGCGGTGCTCCTGGACGAGTTAGATTCCGTTTGTGAGGTGAAGCCGAGGCCATGTTAACGACGACAATAAAAGCTTCCTGGGGTGGGTCGCGGGGGTGTCTGCTTTCTGACTTGCCTTTGTTGGTGGATTCGTGCCCGGGGCAGATACGAGGCCCGTCCTGGGGTCTGCCTTCTCTCCCGGCCCCCGTTCTCGTGTCCAGCTTCGCTTCTGTCTCTGATGTGGCCCACGTCGGGGAGCAGTTGGGATACGGGGCTGTGCGTTGGAGAAGCCGGGTTCCCGCACGGAGGAGACGGAGAACGCCCGGCCCCTTGTTGGCCACAGTGGGATGTGCCTTAGAGACCCCGGGTCCCCCCCCCGGCCCCAGCTGTTCCTGTTTCTATCTGACCCCGTCTTCCTCCTCACCTGGGAGCCGGCCAGGTTGTGCTTTGCTGGTGAACGGCAGGGGAAGGCTCTTAGAAGGTGACAGAAGGAGCTGTCACCCTCCCTCCCTCCCGGCTGCCAGGGAGTGTGTCCCGGTCACAAGAATTCCTCCGGAGGCTGTGGGGATCCTCCTGCCCCACCCCCCACGTCAGGAAGGTTTGTGGGGTCCCCTGGTGTGCAGTTGCCTATTCACTCTGCCGGCCCAGAGCAGGTGCCCCGGCCAGGAACTGCCCAGCATGGTCTTGTTCTCGACGGAAGAGGAGAGGGCCAGTGGGCAGCCGGGGACGGAGCCCAGGCCCTTCCCAGGACGGCTGAGGAGAAAGGTTTTTCCCGTCCAGAGAGTGGGGACTGGAAGGCTCCGGCCTCCCCAGTGCACCTGCCTGGGCCACTTCCAACCTGTGCCCCGAACATAGCTTGGAACCAGAAGGCCCTCCAGGACGTATCCTGCCCAAGGGGAAACTGAGTCAGAGAGTGGAGGAGGGGGCGTCTAAGGTCACCCAGTGAACAAGTGGGGTGCGGGAGGCAGGGGGGCAGGGGTCCGGGGTGGGTTGGGGGGGGTCTTCCCTCTTGCTCCCCAGCTGCAGCTCGAGACGCCCCAGCCCTGAGAGCCGGGCCCACGGGGGTCTGCCTGGGGGTCATCCCCGCAGGGTGGCTGTGGTCAGGGCCCCACAGCCCTGTGCCCCAGTTGAGCCTGGCTCTGTGCACCCCGTCCTGGTCCCAGACTCCACCTTATCTCTGGCTTTAAAGATTCAGCCCAAGCAGCTCCTTCCGTCATCTCAGGGTCTGCTGGAGCGGACTGTTCCCGGCCGGCCACCCCGGGAGGCAGAGTGGGGCGGGAGCCCTTTGGTGCCAGCGCCTTCGCCGTCACCCCCACGCCCGTGCCTGCTGTGCGAGGCCGAGGTCCGGGGGCACACGGTGCTGGCATGGGGCCCTGCTGACCGCCCTGCCCAGGCTCCTTCCGGCAGGTGTGGGCGGCCTCCGGCCCCCTCCCCCAGGGCTGCCAGTGTCCCCTGCCACGTCCTGGCCATCTCCTGGGGCCTGGTCCTGCCCGGGCCGGGGGCTGTCGGCCCCTCAGACCCTGCAGGGCGCTCCCCCACCCAGCTGCCTTTCGTTTCTGGCCACAGGCGCTCGGATGCCTCCGTCCTCACCCCCCCCTTTGTTTCTGCCCCGTTTATTTATTTATTTATTGCTAAAGACCAAAATAGTTTCCCTCTTCAGTGCTCTTGAAACAGGAGGGCGGACGGGGGGCACCGCGGGTGTGAGCCGAGCGTGGATGCACAGGCCGAGGGAGTGCGTGCCTGGGGATGTGTGCACGTGTGATGAGGCAGGGAGTGGGGACGCAGTGTGTGTGTGCCTGGGGGGTTTGCACACACGCAGGTGGGCAGGGCGTGGGTGAGTGGGGAGCTGTGCGCGTGTGCATGCCTGGTGGGTGGCATGTGGCTGGAGTGCCATTCGGGTGTGCACGCATGGGCCACCACCTGGCCTCGCACTCCTGGGCGGTGGAGCCTCCACAGAGGGGCCTGGACAGCCCAGAGCAGGACGTGCAGAGGACGCTGTGCCCGGCACCTCCTCCTGGGGAGACTGAGCGGCTGTGTGTGTGCGTGCGTGCGTGTGGAGTCACAGGTGGAATCGTCTCGTCTGTGAGTGTGAGTGAGATGTGTGCAGCAGCGGCCTTGCCTGGAAGTACACGAGTGTGTGGACTCACCTTATGTGCCAGTGTGCCCGGATCTGTGTGTGTAGCATATTTGCACAGACATACCTATTCACAGTGTGTGTGCAAGCTTTAGATGGGGGAGGGTTGGGTCAAATGTTTACAGCCTTTGGCCGGTCACACACCCGAACCGCTGTGTCCCACTTACACACCCACATGCACAGGTGGGACACGTGTGCAAGGTGGGGCTTTGGTGTACCTGTGCCAGGGCTGTTGCTTTACATGTGTGGGAGTGGGCTCTGACGGCATGTGTTTGCACACGCATTGAGTGGAGAAGGGCATTCATGTAGGGTGCACGCGTGTGCACTGAGCGTGGGACATTCCCAGGGCAGGCATGTCCTGGGATCCCACGGTGCCGAGCTGTGTGCACAGCTGGTGGGGAGAAGGTGCACGTGGTGCCTGCCTCCTGCGGGCAGGGCATGACGGTGTGGCTGTGAGTGTGTGTGAGCTTGTGCAAGTGTACGTGTTTGCATACGGCTCTGAAGGCATGGGTGATAGTGAGTGTCAGAGGTGAGCGGGGTGTGCAGGCTGCTGGGGGGGGTCCGTGTGCACACCTGTGTGTGCTGCTCGGAGCATGGCAGCCCCCCCCGCCCCGTGCTGGTGCTTGCCCACGGCTCCCACCTGCCCGGCCTGTGCCGCCCCATCCCTGCCTCACTGAGGGTCCCCGAGGGGGGCAGGGCCGGGACGGAGGGGGGAGGGGACCGCCATCTGCACGTCCCTGCAGGTGCTGGAACCCAGGTCAGGCCATAGAATGTCAAATCTATTTTAAATGATGAAACCGGAGAATTTTCATGTTATTTTCAATACATAGCGGTATTTAAAGACATAGGCGACGAGTCTAGACCACATTAAATGCATTTTGATCTCTTTGTCCCCTTGTCAAGCTGTGTTTGAAGTTCGGGCCGTCGTGGGTGAAGGGGGCCTGGGGAGGGGGCCTGGGAGTTGGGGTGGGACAGACTGCAGCCTCCTGGTTGACCCTGGGGGCTCCACCGTCCTGCAGCCCACCATGCCGGGCCTGCCTCGGGCTCACGACCCTCGGTATCTTCTCACCGAGACGCAGACCACCAGCGGCTACGGCCTGTCGTTGGGTGACGGCTCCAACCCCGGACCAGCTGGCGTCTCTCCCTGGCCCTGTGGCCTTGGGCGGCTCCTTCCCCTCGGAGCTGGGGACCTTCCTTCTCCAGATGCCCGAGGAGAGCCTGCCCCACGCCAGGCTCCGCACATCTGGAACTCACGGCCGGATGGGAGGCTGGCAAGGAGGCACCTGCACTTTGCTGTCTCTGCTGGGACGGGAGCTGGGGCCCCGGAAGCTGGGAGAGGGTGACCAGGAGACATCTTGGAGCAGTGTCCTCTCGGCTGAGGCTGTGGCAAGTGCCACAGCAGGAGTCTGTCGTTACACAGTTGGGAGGGAGACATCTGGAGTCGAGGTGTCCGCAGGCCGTGCCTTCTCCGGACTCCGCCGTGTCCCGCACAGCTCAGCCTCTGCCTCCTCGCGTGGCCCTCCCTCTGCCCGGCTTTTCCTGCTGGGCCCGGATCTCCCCGGCTTCTGAGGCCTCCCTGATTCGGTTTGGCCTCAGCTTAACTAGTAACGTCTTCAAAGATGCTATTTACAAGGGGCTCACACCCCCAGGACCGGGGTTCGGGCTTGACCATGCCTTGGAGGGGGAGGTTGGCAATGGGCAGAGGGGCTGAGGCAGAGGGACGGGCAGGTGCCCATTGGGGGGAGCTTGGCATTTCGTCTCTGCCAAGGGCGTGGGTTCTGGGGTCTCAGGGGCCTGTGGCAGTGGATCAGGCAGATTAAACCCTGACTGATGAAATACGTCGCAGACACTGCTGCCTGCTCATCTATTAATTTAGCAGTAAACAGGGAGCAAAGACTCGAGAAAATTCCGTGGGAGGAAAAACCCCAGAGGCAGAGAACCCGTTCCTGTGCCCAGCTGCTCCAGCCTCCACATCTGTGCAGGGCCCAGGGGACCCCCCTTCTACAGGATTTAGGTAATTATTCCAGACAGTAGGCCAAGAAGCCCCAAGTCCCTCCCTGGGATGGTGACAAGTGCGGATGCCGATGGAGCAGGAGACTGGGGGGGCTGGCCAGGGTCGGTGAGAGAGGACCCCTGGGTGGGTAGGTGGGCGCCTCCAGTCCTGGAGCCTCCCTGACACCCTGACAGCCAGAAGCCAAGGCAGCTGGGGCTGGGGGCTGGGGTGTCCCCCTTTGTACCACCTCCACCCCCCCACAGGGCCATTGCCCAGCGCTGACCAGAGGTTCAGGGCCAGGATTGGGGCCAAGTATGGAACCAGGGATGGGGGCAGGTATGGGGGCCCCATAGGCCTGGGCTCCTGGCCACATCTGTGTCCAGTGAAGGCACTGCCCCAGCTCCCCAGAGTGATCCCACGGAGCCCCCATGTCCTCCATACCTGCCCCGCAGGACAGACTCCAGGCCACTGGCCTGCTGGTTAATCTCCAGTGAATGCCTTTCCCCCTCTGGCCTCAGTTTCCCCACTGCACAAAGGGGTGTTTGTAACAATAGCTGCCTGCAGACTTGCTGAGGAGAGGGAGTGACGTGTACCCTCTGAGTGCGTGCTCTGCCCTGCTCTGCTAGGGCGTTTGCACCCGTGGTCTCAGCCAGGGCAGTGGAGGCCTGGGGTCCCAGGGAGGGGCTCTGCCAGCTCAAGGTCATGGTGCAAGGTTGCAGAGCGAGAGGGTCACAGCCACCGGTGGAGCTGGGTCTGTCCATGTCCCCCTGGTTCTCCCCAGGCTTCTCTGCCTCCTGAGGGTAAAATGAGTGCAGCTCAGAATCCACTTTCAGACAGTGGACTGGGGTGTGGGGATGTGGGTGGGGGGGTCCGTGAGGCTCCCCTGTGTGTCCTGGGGACCCCCTGCCAGGCTGCCTGGGACGGCCAGCGATCACCTGCTTTACAGGAAGTCAGTTCAGGAACACAGGGGATTTGAGCCGGACCTCGGAGCTCCACACCAGCAGATGACCTCACCCCACTGGGCAGCAGGCCTCTTAGGGCCTGTCCTCTGCTGGCCAGTGGCCGGGGCTGGGGCTGGAGTCACGCCTGGTGGAGGGTCAGCCGGGCCAGGGGCTGTTAGCCCACCCCTTGAAAATCCATCTCCTGCAGGGGAGGCCCCCACGACTCTGGAGACGGCACCAGCCGGCCTCTCCCGGGCAACGGCAGCTGAGAGCAGAGCTGCCCACTCCTTGGACGGCGAGAGGGCAACATGGTCATGGGCCTCTCCCTGGGATGTGCTGGGCCCTGGTCACTGGCAACTGGGGATGGAGATAACTAGTGCAGATGGCAGCCCTTCGGCACTGGAGGAGGGGGCTCCACGAGCAGACCCCAGGCCTGCGTTACAGATCCAACGCCCAGAGGTTTTCAAGACGTTCTGTGACCTGGGCTCCTTCTCAGAATAACACTTCTACATGCATGGAATGAAATACAGAGGGTTCCAAAGGAGACCAACTATAATGACAAGCAGTTTTCAAAATATTAAATATGTTTGTGGTACGGTAACCGATGTGCTTACCGATCCGTTGGTCAGCAAGGGCTGCGGCTGCCCATCGAGACGCACAGGAGCTCCGAGCTGCCTCCACTCAGTGGTGGGCAACACCCCTGCTTGGGGGACGGGGTCCGAGCCCTTCACAGGCCAGGAGACCCTCCAGCTCTGCAGGACAAGGCGCCCTCGAGATGCAACTGTTTTCTCATCCACGTGTGTGGGCTCCTGCGTTTTATCCAGGGGCTCCAGGACCGGCCCCCACACGGAGGACTGGGGGGCAGTCCTGCTGCTTTACGACAGGGGTCGGCAGACGCTTTCTGTGAGGGGCCAGACAGTAAGTCTTTTTGGTCCATGTCAGGGGAGCGGAAGCAGCCAGAGACGCCCATGGCTGTGTTCCAACAAAACTTCGTTTATAGACACTGACACTTGAATGCCACAGGATTTCCACATCACGAAATATTACTCTTCTTTAGATGCCCCCCCCCCCACCCCATTAAAAAATGTAAATAATCTTGGCTCATGGTCAGACGAGAAAGGCTCAGCCACGGGCAAGGGCGCCAGCGCTGGCTTCAGGGACATGTGAGCGTGCGCTGGACCCACCCCAAGAGCTTGTTGAAAAGCAGACAGCTCAGCCTCCCTTTCTTATCTGGTATCCTGGGGAAGGCCCAAAACCTGCGTTTCTAGCAAGTTCCCAGGTGATACTGAGGCCGTCGGTCCAGGGACCACGGCGAGAAGCCAGGGAGCAGCCGAGGAGCCAACCCCAGGCAGCCGCAGGCCCGGTTATGAGCCGCTCCAGGTGGGGACTGAAGGCCTCGCAGTGTCACCGAGGTCCCAAGCTGAGGTGCCCACGGGCAGGGGCCTGGACCTGTCCTCTCCCGGCGGTCGTCTAGGCTGCCAGGCTGCCGAGACGGGCGCCACACTGGCTGGCTCGGCTACGGGGAGCTCTTGTCTCACGGTTTCGGAGGCTGGAACCCCCAATCAGTGCGGGCAAGGCCAGGTTTCTCCCCGAAGCCCGGAGCATGTCGCTTGCATCTCTGCCCACCGCGGGGCCAGCTCCTTCTCCTTCCTCTGCTCCTCCAGGTTCTGCTGACTTTCTCCGAGGCCCACAGAGGCCTCTGGGAACACTTCAGCTGGGTGACCGTGTAACTGAAAATGACACCTTCCGATGGCCCCGCTCACGGGCACTCACGCCACAGGAGCGAGGCTCACGACACAGCATGTCCTTGGCGGTGAAGCCCCTTAAACACCCCCTGCCTCTTGCACGCTGTGGGGATGAAAGGAACAAGGCACAGTCAAAATGGATGTTGGGAATTTGGTGTTGCCCTCCAAGAAGGAGACCCCTGACCCCTTGCCAGCCCACAGCCCAGCTGGTGAGAGACACTGAAGAGACAGGAAGTTCCCTGTTCTGCCGCCATTGAGGCTTGCCGCCGTCTTGTGGTGCCAAACGGTGCTCCAGGCACTGAAGTGCGGGTGAGGATGGCCAGGTAAGTCCCAGATGCACCCTTCTGAGTGACAGCCATCGACTTTAGCCAAGCTCCCACCCTGCTCACCAGCCCAGGGCCATGCTGTCACATGGAAGGACCGTGGGCTTGGGCATCAGCTCACCTGGGTGTGAATCCCAGCTGTGCCAGCAGCCGGCACCTTCCGGGTGACTGTGTGGCCTTGGGCAGGTGGCTCGACCTCTCTGAGTCCAGCTTCCAGGGATGCAAGGTGGACCCAACCACCCTTGTATCCCAAGTTCCATTTGATGCTTTAAAAAAGATGTATCAGGTATCTAGTGCTGTGTAACAAATAATCCCAAACTTCTTTCTATTTTTTAAATTTTTAAGTTTTGCAGTGGTTTATTAATTAGCAATAATATCTGAAACACTTTCCCATCGTTCTCCACCCCCTCTTTTCCTTTCTACCCCTTCCGATGGACATGACAATAGAACTTGATTCTGTATTCCTAATACGTACTGTTTGGATAGATGTGTAATGAAGATAATGGCTTAAATTTATTCAGGAGGTGCTGTGTTCTACGCCCCACACATACTATGCACGTTACTCATCCTTTATTTTTATTTTTTAACCTATACAATCTCTAGTACAATTTAAATAGAAGTGGTCAGATGGACATCCTTACTTTGTCTCTATTCTTGGGGGGAAAGCATTCAGTTTTTCACCATTAAGTATGATAATAGCTGTAAAGTTTCCACAGACGCTTTTAATCTCAGTTTGAGAAAATGTCCTTCTACATCTAGTTTGCTGAGTTTTCTTTTTTAAAAAAGTCAGGAATAGATGTTGGATTTTGTAAAACGTTTTTTATTCTGCATCTATTCAGAGGACCGTATGGTTTTTATATTTTACTATGGTGAATTACACAGATGATTTTTATTTTTCCATAAACCCTCAGCTCTCTTACTCTTCTCTCTCTTCCTTATACTCAACTGGCAAAGCCCCAGTCCTGGTTAAATTGAGCTCTCCACCTACTCCACATATATATATTTAACTTTTTGGTTCTTTGCAGTCTGTTTTTTTAAACATTTATTATGACATAAGATTTGCCATTTTACCCATTTTTAAGTGTATAATTCAGTGGCGTTAATTATATTCACTGTGCTGTGCAACCATCACCACCACCCATTTCCAAAACTTTTCACTACTTTAAGCAGAAACTCTGAGCCCATTAAGCAACAGCTGCCCATTCACCCCCCACCCACCCCTCATAACCTTGACTCTACTCTCTGTCTCTATGAATTTGCCTGTTCTACTTATTTCATAGAAGTGGAATCACACAATATTTTTCTTTTTGTGTCGGACTTATTTCACTTAGCATAACGTTTGCTTCAAGGTTCATTCCTTTTGTAATATGTAGCAGAATGT
Source organism: Choloepus didactylus (assembly GCF_015220235.1). Lineage (NCBI taxonomy): Eukaryota > Metazoa > Chordata > Mammalia > Pilosa > Megalonychidae > Choloepus > Choloepus didactylus. The sequence continues at coordinate 168,403 of NC_051324.1, read as the reverse complement.
CATCACTTTCTGTGGGTGAATAATATGAGTTCTACAATTTTGTTTCTCTTTTTCAAGATTGTTTTGGCTATTGGAGCACCTCACAATTTCATACAAATTCGAGGATCACCTTTTACATTCTTGCAAAAAAGACTGTTGGAATTTTAATAGGGACTGCATTGAACCCATAGATCTCTTTGGGCAGTATTCACATCTTAACAATATGAAGTCTTCCTATCCAGAAACATAAATGTATTTCCATTTATTTAGGTTTTGTTTAATTTCTTTCAGCAATATTTTGTAGTTTTCAATGTATACGTCTTTCATCTCCTTGGTTAAACTTATTTATAGGCATTTTATTCTTTTGAATGCTATTACAAATGGAATTGCTTTCTTAATTTCCTCTTTGGATTGTTCATTGCTGGGATAAAGAAACATGACCAATTTCTGTGCACCTTGAAATTTTGCTGAATTCATTTATTAGCTCCAGTAATTTTCTTATGGATTCTTTGGGAGTTTCTATATACAGGGTCATGTTATCTGTGCATAGAGATGGTTTTACTGCTTCCTTTCTATTTTGTACTAATTTTATTTGTTTTTCTTCCCTAATTCTCTGGATAGAAATTCCAGTACGATATTAAATAACAGTGGTGAAAATGGACAAGATTTTCTGTTTCTCGTCTTAGGGGGAAAGCCTTCACCATTGAGTGTGTTGTTAGCTGTGGGTTTTTCTAAATGTCCTTTATCATGTTGAGGGAGTTACCTTCTATTCCTAGTTTTTAGAGAGAGAGTTTATTTTGAAAGTGTATTGCATTTGTGAAATGCCTTTTCTTTATCAATTGAGATGATCACGTTTTCCTCCCATATTCTCTCAGCGTGGTATATAATGTTGACAGATTTTCCCTTGTTGAGCTATCCTTGCATTTCTCAGATAACTCCCACTTGACCATGCTGTTGGATTCAATATGGTAGTAATTTGTTGAGGATTTTTGCATCTATATTCATAGGTATTATGGTCTATAATTCTTTTTCTTGTCATGACTTTATCTGGCTTTGGTGTCACAGTAATGCTGGCTTCATAGAAGAGTTTGAGAAGGATTGGTGTTAATTCTTCTTTAAATGTTTGGTAGAATTAACCAGTGAAGCCATGTGGCCCTTGAATTTTCATTTTGCATGGTTTTTAATTTCTGATTTATCCTGGAAAATCATCTATGTGATCTCGGAAGAATGTTTTCTTTTGTTGTTGGGTGGAGTGTTGCATATTTGTCTGTTAGTTCTAGTTCATCCATAGTGTCGTACAAGTCCTCTGTTCCCATATTGATCTTCTGTCTATATGTTCTAGCCACTGTTGAAAGTGATGTATTGAAATACACAACTATTAATGTAGAATTGTGTGTTTCTTACTTGAATTATGTTGTTGTTTATTCATATATTTTGGGTCTCTGTTGTTAGGTGCATGTATGTATATAATTTTTATATCTTCTGATGCATTGAACTTTTATTAATATATAATTTCCTTTTTGTTGCCTATAACATTGTTTTCCTTAAGCTCTATTTTACCTGATATTAATATTGCCACCCCAGTTCTCTTTTGGTCATGATTTGCATGGAATATGTTTTCTATCCTATAATTTTCAACTTATTCATGTTGTAGGAGCTAAAATGTGCCTTTTGCAGGCAGCATATAGTTGGATCTTGTTTTCTTTTTTTAAAATCTATTCTGCAATCTTTGACTTTTGATTGGAGACTTAATCCATTTGTATATAAAGTGATTACTGATAAGGAAGGACTTCCTTCTGCCAGCTTGCTCTTTGTTTATGTATGTCATAACATTTTTGTACCTCAGTTCCTCTATTACTGACTGCTTTTGTGTTTAGTTTTTTGTAGTGAATCATTTTGTTTCCCTGTCATTTTCTTTTGTGTTTATTTTTTAGACATTTTCTTTGGGGTTATAGAGATTACGTTTAACACCCTAAGTTTATAACAATCTAGTTTGAATTGACACCAACTTAACTTCAATAACAGATTACATCTTTATGCATTGTGTTCTTAATAACAATTTTAAAATTATTTTTGATGCACGTGTAGTTTAAGTCATGTGTGATATAAAAAGTAGAGTTACACACCAAAAATACATCAATACTGACTTATGTATTTGCCTCTGTGGTTATCTTTGCAGGAGATTTTAATTTCTTCCTATGGTGTGTTACTGTCTAGTGTCCTTTCATTCCAACTTAAAGAATCCTGTTAGCATTTCTTGTAGGTTAGCACTGGTGTCAATGAGCTCCCTCAGCTTTTGTTTATCCATAAATATCTTAATTTCTCCCTCAGTTTTAAAGGACAGTTTTGCTGAATATAGAATTCTTTGTTGACAGTTTTATTCTTTCACCACTTTAAATTTTTCATCCCACTACCTTCTGGCATCTATATATTTTTTTAAGAGAAATTGGCTCTTAAGCTTATTGAGGAGCACTTGTATGTGATGAGTTGCTTCTATCTTGCTGCTTTCAAATTTTTCTCTGCCTTTCACTTTTAACAATTTAAATGTAATGTAACCCTATGTAGATCTTTTGAGTTAGTCCTACTTTGATTTTGTGAGCTTCCTGTATTTGTAGATTTGTGTCTTTCATCAGATTTTAGAAGGTTAGTCATTATTTGTTCAAATATTCCTTCTGCCTCTTTCTCTCTTATCCACCTGAGACTCTCATTATGTGTATGTCGGTGTTCTGGTTTGCTAATGCTGCCTTTTCACAATTGGATTGTGAAATGGATTGGCTTTTATAAAGGAGGTTTATTTGGTTACAAAGTTACAGTCTTAAGTCTATCAAGTGTCCAACGTAAGGCATCAACAATCAGATACCTTCACTGGAGGATGGCCAATGGCATTCAGAAAACCACTGTTAGCTGGGAAGGCACGTGGCTGATGTCTGCTCCAGAGTTCTGGTTTCTAAATGGCTTTCTCCCAAGATGTTCCTCTCTAGGCTGCAGTTCCTCAAAAATGTGACTCTTAGTTGCTCTTGGGGCGTTTGTCCTCTCTTAACTTCTCTGAAGCAAAAGTCTGCTTTCAAAGGCTGTCTCCAAAATGTCTCTGTAAGCTGAAGCTCCTCTCTCAGCTCCTGTGTATTCTTTTAAGTGTCCCTCTTGGCTGTAGCAAGTTTGCTCCCTCTGTCTGAGTTTATATAGTGCTCTAGTAAACTTAATCAAGGCCCATGCTGAATGGGCAAGGCCACACCTCCATGGAAATTATCTAATCAGAGTTATCACCTACAATTGGGTGGGTCACATCTCCATGGAAACACTCAATCAAAGAATTACAATCTAATCAACATGAATACATCTGCCCACATAAGACTGCATCAAAGATAATAGCATTTTGGGGGACATAATACATCCAATTTGGCACAGTTGGTCCATTTGATGGTGTCCCACAGGTCCCTTAGGCTTTGCTCATTTGTCTTCCTTCATTTTTATTACTACTCCTCAGGCCAGATAATTTTAATTGTCTTTTCTTCAAGTTTTCTTATTCTTACTTCTGCTTGCTCAAATCTGTTGTTGAACTCCTGTATTGAATTTTTTATTTCAGTTACTGTACTTTTCAGATACAGAATTTCTGATCTGTTCCTTTTTGCAATTTATATCTGTTATTAACATTCTCGTTTTGTTCATACATTGTTTTTCTGATTTTCCTCAGTTTCCTTGCCTATATTTTCCTTTAGCTCTTTAGCATATTTAAGGCAATTGTTTTAAAGTTTATAGTAAGTCCAGTATCTGGGCCTCCACAGTGATGGTTTCTGTCACTTTATTTTGGTCCTTTGTGAGAGCCACTCTTTGCAGTTATCTTTCATGCCTTGGGACATTTGTTGAAAATGACATTTGACTATCATAATATGGCAACTCTGGAAATCAGGTTCTCCATATTCTCCAGGGTTTGTTTAGCTTTTATTATTAAAGACCGCAGCAGTCCATTTGCTTAGTGACTTTTCAAGCTCTTTTTTTTTTTTTCTCAAGTACTGTGGTCCTTGCTGTGTGTCATCACTGAAGTATCTGGTCCTCTATCTTGTGTTAATCTAGTGTTTTAACAGACATTTCCTTGAACATCAAGAGCTAAAATGTTAACAATTAAACTGAGAAAAACACAAAGAACAACAATAACCAAAAAAAACAAAAAACAAAAAACAAACCACTTCTCTTAGTCTTGGCAAATTGGCTCAGTGCTGGCATATTCTTTCCACACTTAGTCTGGTTTGCATTGAGCCTAGAGATCAGCCCAAGAAACAAGGTTAAGGTCTCCTCAGGCCTCTTCTGAGCATTCATCCTGTCCTGGCCTGTGTGGCTTTCTAAATTCCCCATATTGCCCTAATATCCCAAAGAAACTCTGTCTTTGGCTTTTCTTCCCAGGCCTTATGCAGTCTACTCTCTGCTCGACTGTACCCTTTTGCTCCAGGTGGCTGCAGGTTGACTGTTCACCTTGCAGTGTTTTCCAGCAATGCCCACTGCCTTCTGCTGTGAGTGAGGTATGAGAAAGGTGAAACGGAGATGAGTGCCTTGCATCAGCCCTTCAGGTAGCCTCCCGACCAGTTAAAGCAGACACAGCAATTCACAGATGAAGTCTTCTCTGCTCTCTCCTGAACGGGGGCCCACATTGAGAATGCAGGCTGTTTTCTCCTCCGTGAGTGCTGAAGAGCTGGGAAGGAGGTGAGGTGGGGGACTGAAAAATGCCACAGAACTTGCCTATCATTTTTAAGCTGCCTGTTTCTTGATTCAGCACCTGCTTCATTGCCGCTGTAAACTGGATTCTGGGGCTGGCTGCTGGTGACCCTTGGTCCCGGGTTCTGCTGTCACGTGGAAATGCCCGGGGCAGCCTCTCCTGGCCTCGCTCTTCTCTTCCAGGTTCCCTTGTTGTTCAGCTTCTTGCCTCCATGGCTCTCCCTCTCTCTCTGAGTTTCATTCTACTTGTAAAGGGCTCCAGTAATAGGATTAAGACCCATCCTAGACTGAGGAGGGTCACACCTTAACTGAGGTAACCTCAATGAGTTCACACCCACAGGAATGGATTAAGTTTAAGAACGTTTTTCTGAGGTACAGATGGCTCCAAACCACCACACTACACAAGGATGTGGGGACCCTGGGGCCATCTTGGACTCTGGCTACCATAAGCTGATTCCCAGGCAGCAGTGACTATGGGGCCTGGGCTGTGCTCAGCACCTGGTGAATCCAGTCATCCTCACTTTCCTTCTGTAAGGACCGTGGGCTCAGCTGCAGGCCTCCAGGCCCCCCCAGTCTGTTCAGCTTCGGCAGCACTCAGGCTCCCTGTGCTCCCGTTGAGCTTCCTGTGATCTGCTCCTGAGCCCCGGCAGGAATCTGGGGAGCACTTGGAAGTTCTGACCTCCATGCAAACGGCTCTGCTGATTGGTGGCAGCTGCCCACCCACTGCATTTTCTCCCCTCACACACCCCCTTCCCTCCCTCCACCCAGCCCCTGGGGGCTTCACACTCAGCATGTCTGAGATCTTTTCCTAAACTCACCCTCTACATCCCACCAGACACCACGACCTCTAGAACGTCTTCCTCATCCACCTGCTTTTCTCTAGCCGCATCACTGCGAGCCACGGCCCCTTTCCCAGGCCCCCCCCCCCCCCCGCCAGTCCATCTGCACCATCCGCCAACGTGGTATCTGGAAAAGCAAATCAGAGCATGTCATTCTCCTGCCTAAACCCCCCGTAGCCTCTCACAACTTCCCAAGGCTGCCAGAGACCCTCTGAAAAATGAAAAGCAATTAATTTTGATGGTTGACAATTTTGCAAACATACACATGAAAACACAGGTAAAGTCTTTAACGAACTCTGCCATTTGTATTTACTTTTACAGGAGATTTTTATTTCTTCATTTTTTAACTTCATTTTTTTTTACTTTATTTATTTATTTTCTTTACATACAATCAATATAAAACAGGGAGTCTCTAGGCACACACATCTCTGAGATCAGCCTCCCGCTCCCCTCCCCCATAAGCTTCTCCTGGGCAGAGATGTGGAGCAGCAGCTGGGAAGACAGATGCTAATCAAATGATTATTTAAGAAGGAACTGACAAACCATGAAAAGGACTTCAAAGTAAAAGAGCAGGGAGGTATAAAAATGCATAAAGGGGTCCTGAAACCCATGCTGGGATCTGGGAATGGGAAGGCAGTGAAGCGTGGCGATGGGGGGAGAAAGGAGAGTTCGGGCAGGGGGACTGGCGTGTGCAAAGGCCCTGGGGTGGGAGCGGCCATCCTGGTGCCTCCGAGGACCGGGCAGAGGCCAGGAGGCAAAAGGGGCAGGAGAAGGTGCTCAGCGCTGTAGAGCCATCGGGAGGAGTGGGGGCGGGCGTGTTTTCAAACGTGTTTTAAGCTTTTTGGGGAACACACCGAGAGCGGGGCCCGGATGGGAGCTGGTGTGCAGCTCCTCTGGCCCCATCTGCGTGCCGGGGACCCCTCCCCCCCCAGGACCCCGACACTGTTTGACCATAGGCCGGTCGCTCCTCTACACGGTTCTACTTGACAGGTGGGTGAGCACCCCCTCTGCAGGTGGGTGTGTGGGTTAAAGGGGGAAAGCTGCCCAAAGTCAGGGCCGACAGCTTCCTTCCCTTTCCCCTGAGGAAACCAAGGTGGCTGGGGCAGCTTTGCTGAGCTGGCCTAGATGGGCTTCCTTAGGGTGCCCCAGGCCCCACGTCCACGTCCTGTCCAGCCCAGACCCCAGTCCTTGCCCCGGGTGCCCACCTGACTGCGCCACAGTGGGGTCAGGTGCCCCTGTATTCAGCCCCGACGGCCGGGGGAGCCCCGGGTGCCCGTCATGGTCCCCACAACCTACACAGTGCCCTTGAACCCTCACCTCAGCCCGGCACACGTTCTCCAGGAAACTCCCTGCCTCACAGAGGAGGAAACAGTCCCACCAGGTGGAAGGAAAGGGCCAGCCTCCCGTCCCAAGTGCTCAACCAGGAATCTGTAACTCACTTTTAATTCCCACTTTTCTCTCCATCATGTCCCACTCCCAGTACAATGCCCTGTCTTTTTTATTTTATAAATTTTATTGTGGCTATGAATATATATATGTATATATATACACACATATATACCCAAATTTCCTATTTTAACCAGTTTTAAATTGTGCTGTTCAGTGGCATGAGTTACTCCCACCATCCATTACTAAATCTCTTCTATCACCCCAAACAGAGACCCTACACCCATTAAGCCATAAATCCCCATTCTCCCCTCCCCTGGCTATGGCTGAATATATTCCACTGTGTGGCTATGCCACATTTTGTTGACCTGTTTATCTGTCGATGGCCCTGTCCTTTTTAACCTCTAAAAATTTATGTCTGTTCTGCTGCCCCTGCCACCATTGCTTACTTGGACGACTGCAGTTCTCTTCTTGGCCTCCCTGCATCCTCTTCCCCTTTCTCACCTGGGAAAGTCTTTAGGGCCCCCGGTCTCTGGGTCTGGGGGCTTGGGACTCCCTGACCGTGGAGAGGCTGCCCCAGGAGGCAGTTTGGCTGGACAGAAAGGAGGGGACCTGAGGCCACAGAGCCCATGACTCTGACTGCTGCTGCTCCTCTCTGGGCCTCAGTTTCCCCACAGGTGATCTGTCACATGAAGGATTATGCCTCTCTGTGTTCCCCAAGGTTGGGTCAGGCTGTGCAGGCCCTGGTCACGGGCATCTCCTCCTGTCCATCCCTGGACCAGGGCAGACCAGTGCGAAGGGCCATGGCCATTCCTGCTCTCTGGCCAGGCTTGGCCCAGAGGCTGAGCCGGAGCTCTGTGACCACAGCCTCGAGCCGGCGCAGGGCCCCCAGTCCAGCTTCCAGAGCAGTGCAGTTGCACAGGTCGCCTACTGCACAACCCCAGGTACATCATTCACAACCTACACAAAAATGCACAGCACAGAGGCCTCTGGCCTTTCCTCAGTGTCTCAGGGCTCCAAAGCGGGCTTCTCACATCTCAGCAGGAGGCATCTACAGCAACTGAGGAGCTGGTGGTGTGGGATGGCAGGGGCATATGTGGGGCTGACTCCCACAGCCACAGTGACATTTTTGTGAACTCACTGCCTGGCTGGAAAATGTATGAGAGGGTGGCACAGTGCCACACACCAACACACCACACACTTGCACACATACACCTGTGCATAAACACACACTGAGCACACATAGGTGCAGTAAACACAGGCACACACGCACAGACAGAGTCTGGAATAGCACACAGCAATGAAAAAGAGCCCCCGTGGAGGAATCTCACAGACACAACAGAGAGCAGCCGTTTGGCGCCAGCGGGATGGAGTCCGAGGCCATCCCTCATCTACGTGACGGAGTGGGGAGCAGGCGCGGGGCGGGCGTCTGCCCACGGGAGCAGGTTCCCGGGACTCAGGGTCCCGGGCGGGACGCAACTCGCAGGTGAGGCCCGGGCTCCGCGCGCCCCGCGTCTTTGCGCGTCTGTCTCCGCCTCTGCCTCTGGTTTCCATCTCTCATCCCTGCACCGGGTGGAGAACAGACGCGGGCTGTGCACCCAGCGGCGGGGGAGGGACCGACGGCCGGTTACTGCTGACGGCGGGCAGGGGGCCCGGCCAGCGTCCCCGTGCGCCCAGCCCCGGCGCCCCAGCCTCTGCTCCCGCCACCCCCTTTCCCTTCCGCAGACTGGGACGGAGCACTCCGGAATGTTCTTTCCTAGCACAAGCCTGACCATTTCTCTCTGGAAGCCCCCGGCCCTAACCTGCACTGAGGAAAGAGCCTGGGCCTCGGGGTGCAGCGGGCGGGTCACGGTGGGGTCCCCAGCTCGGCGCCGCCTCCCGCCCGGACCGCCTCGGTCTCCCTGGGAGACCCCCCCCCCACGCCTGGGGAGTCGCTGCCAAATCGGGGGCAGGACAGAGCCTTGTGCCCAGCGAGCGAAACGGGCCCAGAGAGGCTTTCGACGGCCGCACTTTGCTTTCCGGGGCCGGGGCCCGCGGGGCTGCGAGGTTCGGGGTCCGCGGGAGCCCCCCGCCCCCGGCCCGCGCGCAGCGACTGGTCGGCGACGCCACGGCTCCCTCTGGCGGCCGCGCGGGGCACTGCAGGGCAAGGAGGCGCGGCGGGGAGGGGGCGCGGGGAGGCCGCGGGGTCTGCGCGGCGGCCAGGGAGAGGCGGGGGCGCCCCAGGCAGGGGAGCGGGCTCGGGGGGCCGGGCTGACTGCTGGTGCGGGGGCGAGCGGCCGGGGCTGGGGGGCTCGGGGAGGAGCTCGGGGGTCTCGGGGTCTTGGGGTCTTGGGGAGGAGCTCGGGGGTCTCGGGGGTCTCGGGGGCTCGGGGAGGAGTGGTCTCGGCCACGGCTCCCCAGGAAAGTTCGCGATGCCCACGGATGGCAGCGCCGGCTGGAAGTGAGCGCACACTTGCGTCTGACCCCCAAGCCCTCTCCTAGGTGTTTCCTCGAGAGAAATGAAGACTTTCGTTCACCCGAAACCGGTAAAGGGGTGTTTACAGAAGCTTTACCTGTTAGGGCTAAAAACCGGAAGCAAAACAGGTGCCAGGACCCAAACGCCCAGGGGCTCCTGGGGCTTCTCGGAAGAGGGTCGGGGGCCTGGCGCCCCCGGGATGCTCTGAAGGAGGCTCCAAAGCCGGGTGCCCGGTCAGCCACGGTCCGAGTGTCAGAAGGACAATGACACTCACCTGGGAAAGGAGAGGCAAACCGGGTCTGTCCCGGACACCTGGGAAAGGCCCGGAGGTGCCTCCTCGGCCTCAGCGCCCCCTGCCCCCTCCCCCGGGGCCCAGAGCTGAGCCGGAAGGGAGAGGGTCTTCCCGGAGGGCTTCCTGGAGGCGCCGTCCCGCTGGGGCTTTGCTCCTGTACCCGGGCAAACCGCGGCCCTTTGGGCCTCCGTGGACCATCTGTGAAGTGGGGGTGTTGCCGGGGCTGGGGGCCCTCCAGGGCCTGGAGGAGTCAAAAGAAAGACTTCTTAGGGTACCACACACACGGGACTTGAACACGGGCCGGGGGCTCACACGTGCTCGGTGAAACACACTCTCTCTCTTCTATATCTGTCTCTCTCTCTCACGTACACACACCACTAAACACAGGGTTTCTCGCTACACTAAACCAGTGTCAGACCCCCCTCCAAACAGCGTGTCACACATTCTCAGCTCTAAACAGTGTCTCACACACACACAGCCACCACAAAACAGGGTGCATGACATACACCCACTCACACCCAGACCAGTGTCTCATACACACAACACTAAAATCCAGACCGAGGGTCAGAGAGAGAAAGACACATGGACAGACAGATCGACAAACTAATTGAGGGATAGGTAGGTTGAAAGACAGACAGAGAGACAGATACACAGACACACATAGAGAAATATAAAGGTGGAGAAATAAAGAAATGGATAGATAGCTCATCACACAGACGTACAGACTGATGGAGAGGCAGGCAGACAGACAGCTGTCTCCTTTAATATTTGAGTTTTCTTAGCGGTTTGAGAATGAATAAAAGGCACCTGCTGATTTCCCACCCAGCTCTCTTAGACCCTGGGGCAGTGCTCCTGCTGGAGCTTCCTCCGATCTACCTCCCTGCTCCACACTCACCCTTGGCTGTCGGTGCAGCAGCCGCTGAAGCTGCAGTCCGTGCCTCTCCTGGAGGGAACCCCGGGAGGGACCCCAGCTCCTCGGGTACCTGATGTCCCCCTTTACTCGAGCTGGACTAAAGGGACCTCTCTGAGCAAACATATAAAATAAAGATATCTTTGAAGTCCTGTTTTTGTTTTCATCTGGAGTGAAGTGTGTGCGTGTTGGTGGGGGGAGGGAGAGGGTGGAAGGGGAAGGGGAGTGAAATTACGTGGATTCTGAATTAAGGGTTCATGTTGACTGTCTGTTCATTCAGATGCACAGTGAATTAGAGGAACGTTTTTACCGACACTAACTCCTGACTTACAGAATATTTTGGCTTCTGAGCACTACACTTTGTCCTCCAAATAAAATAAAGTGGATGAGTCAATAGTCATCATACAACCCCTGAACCCCTCCATCCCTCAGCAGCTGTTGCGTGATCCTTGACTGACGTGACTTCTGTGCCGTGGGCTGTGGACATGTTGGCCGGCAGAGCCGGGCTCCTGCACGTGGGAACCAGGAAGGCGGCTGGGCCAAGTCACACACCTGAGCGTCTCCCCTTCTCCAACCTCACACCACGCTGCTCCTTGTGAGCCCCCTGACCCAACGCATCCCCTCAGTTACATCTGGAAGACGGGGGGCTGCGTGCTGGCCGCTGAGGCCCACGGGGCACCTTCCGCAGCACAGCTGTTTGTAGCCACATCCACCTGAGGGGAAGGTGTTTGGGGAAAGAGCATCTGAGGGGAGATATCTGTGGACATACTAATCTTTACAATGTGTGGTGCCACATGGATCTTCGTGAACAGAATGTTGCTAGAACTACAAATGGCAAAGGGGTTTCCAGAGAGGCCTTGGAGGGAGATGAGGGACCTGTTACTGGACACAGGGTTTCCCTATTAGAGAAAGCGGCAGAGAATTCAGCTAAATTGTGTTCTACTGTGTGGAAAGCAGAAGGTGTAAGTGATGAAATTGGCTGTTCAGCTGAGATTTCTGAGGAAAATGTGGAAGATATGACCTGGTCTCTCCCTGCTACATAGAGTAAAATGTGAGAGGAGATAAATAAATCCAAGAAGGAATTGCTAAGCAGAAAGGAACCAGCACTTGATGATTGGGGAGATTCTCAGCCTGTCCACATAGCATGCTCTGGAGACTGGGCCAAGTGTCTGGACGATGATTTGCTAAAAGGACAAGGTGTATAACCTGCAGATCCCATTGATTAATCATCTCAGCAGACGCTAGGAATGGGGATACAGTTATCTGGGAAAGATCTGAGGACCATCTTGTCTGATGGCTTGGATCCCCATGAACTGCAGGGGAGACCCAGGTTTTCAAGAATTTTCCAACAGCAGAAACACTGACAGCCTGAACTAGAAGGGACAAAACCAGACAAAATGAAGAACAACTTGAGGCAGAACCGAGGGGCCTCGCTGGGTAGAGAGGGTGGGGTTGCTGCACTGGGGCCACTGCTCCATCAGGCCCACAGGACGGAGCATAAAGCCGCAGAAAATTCCTCTCAAGCCACAGAAAATTTTCCCTGCTGTGTTTCAGACTAGCTTGAGACCTGTGAGTCCTCATTTTCCTTCCAATTTCTTCCTTTGGAATGAGAATAACCATTGCATTTTGGAAATACAGGATTTGTTCTAGATGGAGAGGAATCTTGCCCCAGGATGGACCGTATCCCAAATGTTGCTCATAACTAATTTAGATGAGATGTTTTACTCAGAGTTGATGCTGAGATGGTTAAGACTGTAGGGAAGCTGGGGTAGCTGAATGTATTTTGCACATGGGAAGGACATGGATTTTGGGGAACCAGAGGGCAGACTCTTAGAGGTTGAACTGTGTCCACCAAAAATGATATGTTGAAATCCTAACTTCCACTCCCTCTGGATTTCTTATTTAGAAATAAGAGTGTTGCAGATGGAATTAGTTTAATTACAATGAGGTCATGCTGGAATGGGGCATAATCCAATATGATTGGTGTCCTCATAGGAAGGGGACAAGAGGATGGACAGACACCAGGAGACGGCCACTGAGGGCGAGGGAACAGAGCTTGGGGTGACGCAGCTACAAGCCAAAGACCGATGATCGCTGGTAAACACCAGGAGCCAGAAGTGCAGGGAAGTACTCTCCCACACAGTTTTCGGATGCAGCATGGCCCTGCTGACATCTTGGTTTCAGATTTTGAGCCTCCAGATCTACTGGGACCCAATCAGTTTCTGGTGTTTTAAACGAACAAGTTTGTTGTACTTTATTACAGCAACACCAAGAGCCTAAACAAGTGAGATCTGGGATTTAGGGTAAGTAACTTGCTGAAGGCCTTGCAGCAGAACTTGAAGTGGCCTCGATGATAGGCAGCAGCTGCGGAAGGCAGAATTTTGGTGCAACTTGATATCTGTCTTCTGTGTTATTACCATGATTGTGTTATGTTGCATGGCAAAGGGAATTTTGCGGACATAATTGAGGTTACCAATCAGCTGACCTCAAGAGGGAGCCCTAATCTAATCATATGAGTCATTAGAAAGTGTTCTCTGGCTGGAAGCAGAAGGCGAGGTCAGAGAGATTCCAAAAGTGACTTCATGGCCCCGTTGCAGCCTTGCAGATGGAGAGGGCTGTGTAAGATCAAACGCAGTTGGTGGAGGAGCCGATGGGCCTGGGCTGACGGTCAGCAAGGAAACGGAAACCCCAGACCTGCAGCTGCAAGGAAACAAATTCTTCCAACATCCTGCAAGAGGCAGCAGCAGATTCTTCTCCAGAAACCATGATTTCAGCCCTGCTGGTCCCTGAGCAGAGAACCCAGCTGAGCCCACCCAGACGTCAAGCACAGAATTGTGAGATGATAAGTGGGCGTTCTCCTAAGGCACAAAGTCTGTGGTATTATGGTGGCAACGGAAGGCTAACACAGAAGCCATAGTATGACAGTTGTTATTACTGTCATCTTCAGTAGAGAAGCCAAGTCCAACTCGGCACACGGTTTTCTGAGTCCATTCTGAAGCCGTGGCCATGCATGAGGCTCTGGGGGTCCGGGGCCACTCCTGGGCAGCGTGGGCCCTGAAGACACGAAAAGCCAATTATTGTCCACTGAATCAGCAAATGGAGCAACCATCAAACAGGGCTGCAAGCTGCTCTTGGCATGCAGAAAAACTCTTCCAGGATCTCTTTGTGAATCCACTTCTCCAACTCTTGATTTTTGGAAGCCGTGGAAACAGAGCTCAGGCTCCCGGGGAAAAGCCTGCGGTGGCCTCCGCTAGACAGCCCAGGCAGACGACCCTCGGTCCTCAGCCTCTACCCCTTTGTGGTGGCTCCATCCCAAGACATCCTGGGTAGCCCATCTCCCAAGATCTCCATCTCATCGCTCATTCATTCCTAAAATGGTTCTTGAGTGCCACCTAGCAGTACGCACTAGACACTGGTGATAGGGCAGGGAGCGACATTCACTTATCCCGAAATTAAACACGCCCTTAGATGGCATATTGAACCAAAAGTAAAAACACAAATGAAAGGTGTGCCAAGGGAAGTAGGGTCAAGTTTCCCAGCTTGGGGAGGGCAAGGAGAGACCCAAGAGGGATTGATCTTCCACTGTAACAGGATGGAAGAGGAAAGGATGGTTGGGTTAGAACGATTTTTTTTAAGGTTTGATGAAGAAAAGTTCCAAACATGTCTTATGGTTCCTTTGTGAAGTGAGGTCCAGCACAACTGTTGGGAGGGTTGGTAGTGGTAGGGGGAGAAGCAGAAGATTGGTGAGGAAGAAAACATTTCGTGTAAACTTAAGGATAACAGAGTTGACCGTGGAAACAGTGATGCTAGCCAAGTGTTCTAGTTTGCTAAAGCTGATGAAATGCAATATACCAGAAATGGGTTGGCTTTTATAATGGGGATTTATTAACTTACAAGCTTACAGTTCTTGGGCTGTGAAAAATGTCCAAATTGAGGCATCAACGGGCTGGTAGCTTCTCTGAAGACCGGCTGCTGGTGAGCTGGGGCTCCACTGTCAGGCACATGGCCAGGCACATGGTGGCGTCTGCAGGTGCTTCTCTCTCAGGTTTCGTTGCTTCCAGCTTCGGGCTTCAGTGGCTTTCTCTCAGCTTCTCTGGGGCTTTTCCTGTGAGCTTCTCTCAATTTCATCTTTATGTGTTTTATCTCTTATAAAGGACTCCAGTAAGAGGCTTAAGACCCACCGTGAATGAGGTGGGTCATATTGCAGTTAAAATAACATAATCAAAAGGTTCCACCTACAATAGGTCTACACCCACAGGGATGGATTAAATTTAAGAGCATGATTTTCTAGGGTACATAACAGCCTCAAACTATCACACCAAGGATTGTTAAACTATAGATCAGGTGCCAAATCTTGCCTGCTGCCTGTTTTATACAGCACACAGTTTTTCAGTGGTTGAAAAAATGAAAAGAAACATAATAGTCGTGACACAAGAAATGATATGAAACTCAAATTTCAGTGTAAATGGAAACACAACCACACTTAGTTCATATGTCATCTATGGCTGCTTTTGCAAAATTATGGTAGAATTGACTAGTTGTAACAGACAGTATGGCCGGCAAACCATAAAATATTTAATATCTGATCATCTATAGAAAAAGTTTGGGGGCCCATTATGTAAAGCTCCAAGAAAGCTAAGTGCTAACTGTTCAAAGAGGACACTTACCAAATTGCCTGGAAAAATGATTGACTGATTTCCATGCAGTTTTGGAACCGACCATTAGTCGTAGCACAAAGGTTTATGGTAGCACACTATGCGATCTTGTGTGATTTTATCTAAAAGGGTTCAACAACAACTGACCAGAAACAGTTCTGGAAGAGGCAGGAAGTGGGGTTTTCACAAGGAGGAACAATGAAAGGTGAATGGGTGAGCTCGTTAATGTCGCAGTTGAAGTGACGGACTATGAGGTCTACCGTGTAAACAGAGGTAGCTGATAGACAAGGAGAAAGTGTACAGAGCAGCAGACGGGGCTGTGAAGATTTGCCGTGTGTTAGACCCAAGTTAGAAGAACTGGAGGTTGAGATCAGAGGGTGGGATGCCAGACTAACCAACCTCAGAATGCAGAGAAGCTCCTGGTGAGGAAGTCTGGGATCTGGCCGCACCTGAACTAGAATTTCTAATTGCATTTTCCATCACCTTCATCCAAATCATTCTCCACATAAAAAGGGTCTATTCCAACTTGGGTTCTTTAGATGCTCGCCCACCAGGTATACATGAGCCCTTTTAAAAAGGAGGCAAACAATACCCACCTCAAAGAGTTGTATAGCTTAAATGGGATAATAAATATAAAATCATTAATTTTTTCCACAACACTGAGGTGCAAGAAACATCACACTATTTATTTTTGCAAAATAAAATTGAGCCTGTCTCCAAACTCTCATTTATCAAGTTGGGAAGATACTAAATATCAGTCATTAATGGGGGCTCTTCTTTTCCCTCTCTAGCAAGGGATCCAGTTTCCAAAACATTGGGAAAGATGTTTCGGCCCTTTGTCTATTGTGATTGTCCCCGCAGTGCTCAGTGTACAAGCCAGTGTGGGCCATTCAAAGGCTTGACCGTCCTTCCGCCACGCAGGGCTACCAGTCTATCCCTGCAGAGCCCAGGTCTGTAGTGCTTGAAGTTTAGGCTCCTCGTCACGCTCACCCCATCAGAAGTCTCGCTGCCTCCTAGGGTGCTCCACACAGGGAGAAAGTTCATGATTAACTATGATGGAAACTTCCCATTCCTTCCCCCTGGCTGTGTCGTTGGGCCCCTCTGTCCCTACACACTCAACCCCTGACTTTCTCCCCACTCGTTGCCTTGTTTTCCCGCCTGAGCCATGTGGCTGCCCCACGAGCCATCCCGTCGGCGAAGGCTGTGATCTTTGTGCTCTGCAACAGAGTCATCAAGACACGCACCTGTAGATAGAAGTCTCCTTTCCCAAAACACCCATGGGGAGAATCCATTGTTGAATTTAAAGTTGTTTAAGGACAGATGGACCCACAGACATGGCCCTTCCTTTGGCCCTTCCTCTGAACTTGCCACATTCGTTGACGATCCAGTATAGCAACATCCCTGAGCCACCTGCACTGCTAAAGCTCGTCCGGCTCTGTGTCCCCTGCAGAGGAGCCCGTTTACCTGTGTTCCAAAAGCTAGTGTTGGAGTGACGTCAGAGAACGTTGTGGAGAAGGGAGCCCCAATGGTCTGTCCCTCTACCAAAACACGGAAGAAAACTGGTAAAACCTGCCAGAATAAACTTTTTGGAACTCTGGCAAACGGTTAAAGGTTTAAAGCAACCAAGCAAATGCTAAATGAAGAAAAAAGGTGACTTAAACCTGCTAGGAGAGCTCTGTGGCATTTTAGTTTAGCCTTGTCCCATCCCACCCTCTGGCTTGGTGGTGGTTTAGAAGACAACGGCTGGATTTCCCAGTGTGGGCACCTGGCCCCAGACACAGAGCAGAAGACTTCGTTCCCGGGGAATTGAATTTGTCTGTGTTGTCTTTATGGAGTTTCCCTGAAAGACAGACTCAAGGTACTTACCTTTTTCTCCTCTGATTTAGAACTCTGTCACAACAAAATAAGTGGTTAAGCAGACGGCATTCCTTGAAAACATTGAAAGGTAAATTAATAAGTTACTGCTGCCTGGCCAAGAGATTGCAGTTAATTTGTCTTGAGACAAAAAATAGCCAAGCCAAAAGCCTGGGAGGAAAATCTTGGGAGAGAATTACTTTAGGGAGTAAGTGCTTTCAGAAGCTTTCATGTATAGTAGGGAATATGGAAAGCCAACCACATGCTCAAGGCAAGACGCATTCTCAGAAAAGACCTGTGAGGAACCTGTCACCTCCAGCTGACCTGTAGGCTCGGCTCACGCAGAAAGTAAAGGCTAAGACAGTGGTGCAAATAGACTTGCTAAGCATTGAGAGAGTGCCCAGACACAGAGCCAATTTGCAAAGAACAAAGACCGGGAAAGTATATATTTTTCTTTCATTCCTTTTAGTGGTCTCCAGACATTTAAAGAATCGTCAGGCCATAAGCTGAACACAAGTGAAAGGAACAGAAGCTTCAGGGACCACACACAACAAAGAATATAGTCTTTAAAATATAGTTTAGAAAAGTCACTAAACAAACAAAAGCAAAAACAAAAAAACCAAGCAACTAAACCCACAGTAAGCAACAACAACAAAAATTATGAGGCATGCAACAAAACCAGAAAGTATGGCCCTTCACAAGGAAAACAAAATTAGCAGAAACTGTCTCTGAGGAAGCACAGTTAATGATGGGACTTAGCAGACGAAGACTTTATATCACCTGCCTTAAATTATGCTCAAAGAGCTAAAGGAAACTGGGAGAAAGACGTGGTCAAACAGGGAATATCAATAAAGAGAAAGAAATGATAAAATGGACCAAATAAGTAGCAAATATTGGATTAAAAAAACAATGCTATCTACAAGAAACTCACTTTAGTTCCAATGACACAAATAGGTTGAATGTGAAAGGTTGGAAAATACGTTCCATGGAAATCATCATCAAAAGCATGCTGGGGTGACCATACTAATATCAGACAAAATAGACTATGTCAACAATTGTTACAGAAGACAAAGAAGGAAATTATATATTGGTTAAAGGATCAATTAATCAGGAAGATATAGCAGTTATAAACATAAAATGACTAACAGCAGAGTTCCAAAATATATGAAGCCAAAAGAATGACAACATTTAAGGGAGAAAAAGACAATTCTACAGTAATAGTTAGAGACATTAATAATGTCTTTCAACAATGGGTTGCTTGACCAAACAACTGGGCAAATTGACACATGAAATCAAACTATCACATATGTGTAAATTAAACAATAAACTGTTAATCAACAAATGAGTTAAAGAAGAAATACTGAGGAAATCAGAAAATACTTTGAGGAGAATACAAGCGAAAGCACAATGTACTAACACTTTTGGGATGCAGTAAAAGCAGGGACAAGAGGGAAACTGGTAATGTAAATGCTTACATTAAAAAAGAAAATCTCAAATCAATAATCTAAATTTACACCTTAAGAAATCAGAAAAAGAAAAGCAAACTAATCCCAAAGCTAGTAAAAAGAAGGGCACAATAAAGATTAACTCAGAGATAAACAAAATGGAGAATAGAAAAGCAATAGAGAAAATCAATTAAACCAATAGTTGGTTTTTTGATAGATAAAAAAATTGACAGATGTTTAGCAAAACAAGCCTTTATTTAGTGAAAAAAAAGAGAAGACTCAAATTAATAAAACCAGAAAAGAAAGTGGTGATGTTTTTATCTTACAGAAACAAAATGATTGTAAGAGAATTTTGTGAATAATTGTATGCCAGCAAATTAGAGGACATAGAGGAAATGGAAAAATTCCTAGAAAAAGACATATTACAAAAACCGATTCAAGAAGAACTAGAAAATCTGAAAGACCAATAACAAGTAAAGACTTGAATCAGTACACGGAAACTCCAATAAAGAAAAGTCCAGGACCCAGAAGCTTCAGTGGTGAAATCCACCAAACATTTAAAGAAGAATTAGCAACAATCCTTTTCAAACTCTTTTTAAAAATAGAAGAGGAGGGAACACTTTTTTTTTAAATTTTTATTTTGAAATAAATTCAAACTTACAGTAACAGATGCAAAAATAATACAAACCCCATACACAGAACTCCAGCAAACCCCAACCCCCTCCACCAATACCCCCATCTACCAACTTCAATATTTTGTCACTTTACCATTTCTTTCTTTCCCTCCCTCCCTCCCTCCCTATCGTCCATCATCTATTGCTCTGTCTTCTGAACATATGAGAGCAAGTTGCACACATCCTTGAGCATACACTATAATTCATGTATACATTTCCCATGAACAAGAACATTCATTTATGTAATCACATTAAGTGTGGTTAAGAAGTTCAAGAAATTTAACATTGATATAAAGCCTATATTCTATATTTCATTTTTTTCTTATGTTCCAGTTGTGTCCTTTTGAGCCTTTTTCCTCTATTCTTAGATCCCATCCAGAATCATCTATGGCATTTAATTGTCATTATCTATTTAGACTGCCTTTTTTCCATTGTGGAAACATATATACAGCTTAAATCTTCCCATTCCAACCCCTCCCTAACATTCCATTAGTGGGATTAATCACATTTAGAATGTTGTAATGCCATCACCTTCCCACCATCCATTTCTAGAAATTTCCCGTCATCCCAAACAGAAACCCTACTCTCATTCTTATTAACTCCCTGTTTCCCCTTCCCCCACTTCTCATAACCCCTACTCTACTTTTCATCTCTATGATCATATTCTCTGATACTTTCTTTGTGTTTACTGTGGGGCTTAAATTTAACATCTTAACTCTGTAACAATCTTGTTTTCTTTGATACCAACTTAACTTTAATAGGACACATAAACTATGTTCCTATACTCCTCCATTCCCCCACCTTTATGTAGTTCTTTTCAAAAATTACATATTTTACACTGAGTCCAAAACCACTGATTTATCATTACACTTTATGTATTTTAGATCTTGCAGGAAGTAAATAGTGGAGTTACAAATCAAAAATACAGTAGTATTGGTATTTATATTTACCATGTGATCTTTACTGGAAATCTTTATTTCTTCATGTGGTTCAGTCAATTGTTTAGTGTCCCTTCCTTTCAGCCTGCACAATTCCCTTTAGCATTTCTTATAGGACTGATCTACTGGTGATGAAGTCCCTCAGCTTTTGATTATCCATGAATGTTTTCATCTCCCCCTCATTTTAAACCTCCAGATGTTTTTGAATTTTCTAAGTTTCTGATGGCTATTGACTTCTATTTGTATTCCATTGTGGTCAGAGAATGTGCTTTGAATAATTTCAATTTTTTATATTTGTTGAGGCTTGTTTTATGTTCCAGCCTGTGGTTTATTCTGGAGAAAGTTCCATAATCACTAGAGAAGAATGTGTATCCTGGTGATTTGGGATGTAATGTTCTATATATGTCTGCTAAATTTCTCTATCTCTCTCCTTTCTTTGTTTCTCTGTCAGTAGGGCTCCCTTTAGTATCTGAAGTAGGACAGGTCTTTTACTGGCAAACTCTCTCAGCATTTGTTTGTCTGTGAAAAATTTAAGCTCTCCCTCAAATTTGAAGGAGAGCTTTGCTGGATAAAGTATTCTTGGTTGGAAATTGTTCTCTTTCAGGATTTTAAATATGTCATGCCACTGCCGTTTCACCTCCATGGTGGCCGCTGAGTAGTCCCTAGTTAGTCTTTTGTTGTTTCCTTTGTATGTGGTGAATTGCTTTTCTCTTGCTGCTTTCAGAACTTGCTCCTTCTCTTTAGTATTTGACAGTCTGATCAGAATATGTCTTGGAGTGGGTTTATTTGGATTTATTCTATTTGGAGTTCACTGGGCATTTATGCTTTGTGTATTTATATTGTGTAGAAGGTTTGGGAAGTTTTCCCCAACAATTTATTTGGATACACTTTCTAGACCTTTACCCTTCTCTTCCCCTTCTGGGACACCAATGCATCTTATATTTGGATGTTTTGTTTCATCTATCATATCCCTGAGATCCATTTTGATTTTTTCAATTTTTTCCCCATTCTTTCTTTTGTTCTTTCATTTTCCATTCTGTGGTTCTCGAGGTTGCTGAGTCATTGTTCAGCTTCCTCTAGTCTTGTACTATGAGTATCCAGAATCTTTTAACTTTGGACAACAGTTTCTTTTATTTTCATAAGATCATCTATTTTTTTTTTTAGTTACTCTTGCAATTTCTTCTTTATACTCTTCTAGGGTCTTCTTCATGTCCTTTATATCCTGTGCCATGCTCTTGTTGTTTGTCTTTAGCTCTTTGATTAATTGCGCCAAGTACCGTGTCTCCTCTGACCTTTTGATTTGGGTGTTTGGGTTTGGGTTCTCCATGTTGTCTGTTTTTTTCATATGCTTTAAAATTTTCTGTTGTTTTTGGGCTCTTGGCATTTGCTTTACTTGATAGGCTTCTTTTAGGATATGTAGGATTATTCAAGGACAAATCTCTAATTTGTCAGAACTACAGCTTGGTGGTGTACACTTTAACTAATCAGCAGATGGCATCCACAAATCACCTATTCCCCTCAAGTCAGTTCTCCCCAACTTTGTCTTTGTGGTGTGTGGGGATCTGATTCTTGTGGGGTCCAATTGGTGCACTAAGTTTGGGTGTGTTGTTGGTGCTGTCCGCCCTGAATGTGCGGCGTGTGTCTGAGTCGTTAGGGAGGCAGGGCAGCTTTAATAATTAAACCTCCCAGGTGTTCCCAGAGATTTGAGGCTGTTGCAAGAGTCTAAACCTTCATTTCAGTCTCACCACAGATTGTCTCTGCCGCTGACCCAGAAGTCCTTGGTATTGGTGGGGGTCCCTGGGATTTCCGTGTGGGTTCCTCTTCCCAGCCATGCCCTTCTAGGGCCTCTGCTGAGGGAAGGCTGTGGTATGTCACAAGTGCGTGCTGTCCCTCAAGGGAAGTTCTGGGCCGCTGGGCCGTGCAGGTGCATTCCCAGCCTGCTGTAAAGATGGCTGAATGGGGCATGTTAATTTCCCCCTTTTCGCACAGCTCCACCTTCCCAGCTCCGGGACACTTAGCTGTGGGTGTGCGAAAGGCTGTTATCCATGCCCGATACTGTGGCGTGTGTGGTGTTGCCAGAAACACTTCCCGTCACACTGGGTTCCTTAGTGTGGCTCTGGGCTGTGACTCCAGTGCCGGGCAGGAGTTTTCCCAGCCCGCCGGGAAGATGGCTGCAAGGGGCATGTTTTCTTCCCCTTTTCGCTCCCCCCTGTCTTCCTCGCTCTGAAACAATTAGCAGCCGGTGCATGAAAGGCTTTCTTCCATGTCAGATACTGAGGCATTTGCACAGCCCGTTCCTGCCGCACTTCACTGTGCGGTTCTCACTGCCGTATCTGCAGCTGCTTTTGGGTTTTTTTCAAAAAAGAACTAGCCCGCCTCCAAACACCAACCCATGGTTTCTCCACACTGCAGTGTGGCTGCCAGACATTCAGCAGCTCACTCACTTGTTTCAGTACTCAGACTCCCGGTTTCACCAAGTGCATGGTCCCTGTGGATTTAGCATATCTTGTCCAGCTGGTGCCTCACTGGAACTGGTGTTCTGGGTCACTTTCTGACCTCTATCTAGTATTTTTCACGGAGTTGTTTTTTTGCCCTGTCTCTCCTAGCTGCCATCTTAGGTTCTCGGGAACACTTCTTTTTTTTTTTTTTTTAATCTTCATTTTTTTGAGATATATTCACATACCACGCAGTCATACAAAACAAATCGTACATTCGATTGTTCACAGTACCATTACATAGTTGTACATTCATCACCTAAATCAATCCCTGACACCTTCATTAGCACACACACAAAAATACCAAGAATAATAATTAGAGTGAAAAAGAGCAATTGAAGTAAAAAAGACCACTGGGTACCTTTGTCTGTTTGTTTGTTTGTTTCCTTCCCCTATTTTTCTACTCATCCATCCATAAACTAGACAAAGTGGAGTGTGGCCCTTAGGGCTTTCCCAGTCCCATTGTCACCCCTCATAAGCTACATTTTTATACAATTGTCTTCGAGATTCATGGGTTCTGGGTTGTAGTTTGATAGTTTCAGGTATCCACCACCAGCTACCCCAATTCTTTAGAACCTAAAAAGGGTTGTCTATATTGTGTGTAAGAGTGCCCACCAGAGTGACCTCTTGGCTCCTTTTGGAATCTCTCTGCCACTGAAGCTTATTTCATTTTTGGGAACACTTCTTAACCCATTCTTCAAGTGGAGGTGGGATGGCTGAGTCCTCGGGGAATACTAGAGGTCTTGGTATTCTCAGGCCAGACCATTATAGGTTTATTGGGCAAAGAAGACTCAGAAGAATCTATGGGTTCAATGCTCCACTGTCCTCATATCAGTGCAGATGTCTCCATGCCAATTTTCAGGATTCTGTTCCTTCCCAATTAATGCCCTCACTTTAGCACAAGATACAGGGCAAGGTTGGGAATTCAATTTGCACTGCAATTCTGCCACTCACATAATGGGACTCTGAGTCTGTTTTCATAAATCTTAAGTCTGTGGCTAAAGAAATAAGAATTTCTTTCATGGCACATAGAAACTTTCACATCCTTCACATGGCACATGAGCTGGAAATTTGAAGCCTAGAGCTCATCCTTTTCTTTAATAGCTATATGCAGCTTATTTAGGAACCAGCAAACACCATGCCTTTTAATTCCACAACACTTGGTTAAAGTATCAAACACATTGTCACCCAGAGTCTTGCCTCTTTTAGGCATTTGAAGAGCAGTATTAGTGGTGATGTTGGTGTAACTGTATTGCCAATTCACATCCTGATCATTGGAAATAGAGTCACTAGTGGCTTTTAATCTGATAAAATTAGAGAAACAGTCCCCAAATCTCAGAATCAACTCAGAAGCCTCATCCTTAAGATTCTGTTTCTCAAGAACCACTCATGGTACCAAAATCTGTGGTAGTCGAGGTTGTCTAGAGAAACAGAACTGGCAGGATATATGTCTATAAATATGAGATTTATTATAGGAATTGACTCACATGATTGTGGGGATCAGCAAGCCCAGATTCCTAGAGCAGGCCACGAGTTTGGAACTCCAGTGACTGTTTCAGTGAATTCCCAGGAGAAGGTGGCTGGCTTAAGCAAAGATAGATATTCTTTTTTCTGATTGCTGAAATCACCAGCTCTCCCTCTAAGGCCTTCAACTGATTGGATGAGTCTTCTCTCATTGCTGAAGGCAATCTCCTTTGTTGGTTTTAAATTTAATCAACTATAGAAGCAATCAACTGCCTACTGATTTAAACCCATCTATGAAACAATCAGGCCATAGCTCGCTTGGCCAAACAGGTAGACACCATAACCCAGCCAAGGTGACACGTGAACTTAACCATCACACTCATGATGTATATTCTTTCAGTGTGCTGTCAGATTCTGTTTGCTGGTATTTTGTTGAGGATTTTTGTATGTATATTCATAAGTGATATTGGTCTATCCTTTTATTTTCTTTTGATATCTTTATCTAGCTTTGGTATAAGGGCAAAGCTAGCATCATAGAATGGTTTAAGAAGTGTTCCCTCCTCTTCTGTTTTTAAAAGACCAATAATAAGTGAAAAAGAAGAATTAGCAGAGGTTCTGGATTCAGTGTTGTAGTTTGAGGGGCTAAAAGGCTCTAAGAGTTTGCGTGGGGGGTCGGCTGAGGCATGAACCACAGGGTTCTACCTTGTCTGAAGGAGAAATGCCAGAGCGGCCCTGGCGCGATGTAGATGAGTCTTAGAGGGATTGGGATGCTAGAGAGGATTGATCGCATGAGACCTGCTCACACACCCCAGGAAAGTCCAGAGGACACTCCTCTCAGCAAGACTGTGAGGACTACGTTGGTGAGAGCAGCTCCGTCTTCCCTCAGGAGCTCTGTGGGTCACACGTTATCGTGGGAACTGCTGCCACTGAACCTGGATCCTGTACGACCGGACCCTGCACGGGCAGGAGCCAAGTGGCAACGTTAGTCACCAAAGACAAGGCGGGCGTGGCCAGCAGACCGGCCAGCGGAGTCAAAGCAGTGATCAGATCAGTTTGACTTGCAGAGACCTGGTTGATCATGGGAATTTAGAAGTGAAGTAGATGGGCAATCTGCTAAATTATTGCTTGATCTGTATAAGCAGAAGTGAATAAATGTCTAACTTGAATCACAAAATCAGAGTCACAGCCCTTAGATCAATTTCCAGACCCAGAACCCCATTGCATGAAGGGAAGGCTGGGTCCCCTGGGGGAAGAGCTCTGTTACACGGCCAAAAATTGGTACTATTAATATTCCTCTCAACCTTCCCTAAAGGGACCTATGGGCTGTTCCCGTGGTGACTGTGCATGGGGGAAAGAAAATGATCAGACATTTCAGAGATTATTAGACACTGACTTGGAACTGACATTGATTCTAGGAGACCCAAAACATCACAGGTCTACTAGTTAGAGTAGGGCTCGTGGAAGTCGGGTGGTCAAGGGGTTTTAGCCCAGGTGCATCTCACAGTGGGTTCACTGATTTCCCAAAACCATTCTATGGTTATTCCCCCACTTCTGGAGTGCACAGTTAGAACAGACATACTCAGCAACTGGCAGAATCCCCACATTGGTTCCTTTTGTGGAATGAGGGCCGTTATGCTAGGAAAGTACAAGTGGAAGCATTAGAATGACTCTACCTAGCAAAACAGTAAATCGAAAGCAACACTGCAATCCTGGAGGGACTGCAGAGATCAGTGCCACCACCAAGGACACAGGGGTGGTGATTCCCACCACATCTCCATTCAACTCTCCTATCTGGCCCGTGCAAAAAACAGACGGGTCTTGGAGAATGAGGGTGGATTACTGTAAACTAACCCAGGTGGTGACTCCAATTGCAGCTGCTCTTCCAGATGTGGTATTGTTGCTTGAGCAAATCAACATATCCCCTGGTACCTGGTTTGCAGCTGTTGATCTGGCATATGTTTTTTCCTTGGTACCTGTCAGTAAAGACCACCTGAAGCACTTTGCTGTCTGTTGCCAAGGCCAGCACGACACCGTCACTGTCCTACCTCAGGGTTATCCACTCTCCAGCCGTAGGTCATGATCCGGTGCCCAGGACCTTGATCACCTTCCCTTCCGCAAGACATCACACTGGCCCGTTATGTTGATGACATTGTGCTGATTGGACCTAGTGAGCAAGAAGTAGCAACCACTGTAGTCTTATTAGTGAGGTATTTGCATGTCAGAAGGTGGGAGATGGATCCGATAAAAATTCAGGGCCCTGGACTTCTGGGAAGATGATGGAGCAGGTGAGGCAGAGCAAACTTCTCCTCCATGAAAAAACAGAGGAAAG
The DNA here is from genome assembly GCF_015220235.1 of Choloepus didactylus. NCBI lineage: Eukaryota > Metazoa > Chordata > Mammalia > Pilosa > Megalonychidae > Choloepus > Choloepus didactylus. The sequence continues at coordinate 141,981 of NC_051324.1, read as the reverse complement.
GCAGAAAATGCCCAGGACAGCAGCTCCAGGATACAGGTGGCCAGAGAAGGTCCTCTACAGTACATAGGGGAACTTAGATGAAAAAGTGGAGAAATTACATCTGAAAGGATGAGAAAAGGTTGGGTGAGTTTATTCCGTGGAAACAATTTAATCAAGGGTCTCACCCAAGAAGATTGGGTTAAAGGGTTGTGGCTCTTCTGGGGTCTATAAATTTCAAACCAGCAGACATCTTGGTTATTCAAATTTTGGCCCTTACAGGTGAAGCTTCTGTAAGTATTTATGTGCTGACTTTGCATCTGTGAGAGTGTGATGTGTGGTTGGTCACAAGTTTTCATCAGTTGGGTGACAACTAGCTAGGAGTGCCATTGCTGTATCATATGGTAAGACTGTGTTTATCTTGGTGAGAAATGAGAAATTGTCTACCAAACTGGCAGCACCTTCATATATTTCCACCCATGTTGAATGATATTTCCTATTTTTTTTCTGTATCTTATCCTCACCAACATAAAGGACTACTTCTCTTATACAATCAAAAGTCAAGGAAAAGTATTTTGCTTCTTTTATTCCTAATTGTATTTCAGGTCTAACATTCCTAGTAATACCATACATACCTTTTGAATTATATTAAAACATAGACACATTTTCTTTTAATTTTCAGCTACATGACTAGTTAAATTGACATGGCATATTACTTCAACTATGTTGGGAAATACTCCAGTTTCTAGGCTTCTAGAAATTCCTTGTGATGTCCTACAACTCTTGGCACAAAATATAGCAACCTGTAGAATCACCCACAAAGTAGTCTGCCATTTTTGCTTCACTGATTTTATTACTTCCTCAAACTGTCACATAAGAACTTATGACTGTGAATACATCCTACACCGTTCTGTTTAGAAAGCATCAGGATGAAACATCTAATCTGTGGTCATATTTTCTATGATCCTCTGATCTTTGAATGTTTGTTTTGGTTGCAGATATTTGAATCAATTCTCTTGTTATTTAAATACAAACATGGGAGCAAAATGAAAACAAACATTCTTGGGATTAAGTGAGCCAGACACAATGAATTAACTTATCATTAGATTTAACATTTTTTTTCCTACAAACCACTTTTGAAAATGTTCGGCTATGCTGTGAAATTGACTTGCAAAAATCTGAATCTTGACCTTGCTCTAAAATGGCAAGATTTTTAGAGAGCAAACCCAGGACACAGCCATTCTAAGACAACAGCAGCAACAGTTACAACATAATATATAATAAGTAATTATACACGTGTTATTAATTTAACATACAGTATGTAAACATAAGTGCTTAATTGAAATTCTATATTAACCTGGATTATTTACTTCTCTGTTATAAATGCTATTTTTTTTAAAAAAAGCAATAGGATTAATTGACAGAGGATATTAATAGTGGTTAATAGTAGGAATAATTAACATGTTTTAGATAAAATATACAATATTGTTTAACAAATGCTTACTTAAGAATAGCTTTAGATGTATTGAACAATTGTGAAGATAGTGCAGAGCTGTCCACAGTAGTCCAGACGTCTCATTACCATCTTCTATCAGGGCAGTGCATGTTTTACGATTAATGACCCAGCGTTGATGATTATGATCAACTACAGTCCATTCTTTGCTTTACCTTTTGATGTTCCAGGATCCTACTCATATATACCCCATTACGTTTGGTCCTCTTGTTGTTAGAGTTTATCAGACTTTCCTTGTTTTTGATGAACTTGACGATTTTCAGGAGGCAGGAATTTTGTGGACTGTCCCCCAGTAGGAATTAATTGATGTCTTTCTCCTAATTGGATTGGGATGACGTGGTTTGGGGAGGAAGATCCCAGAGGGAAGGTACCTTTCACGTCTCTTCCCGCCAAGGGCACATCCTCTGGAGACGCCTTTATCTCTATTGATGATAACTTCGACCACCTGGATGAGGAGAGCTTGTGGGGTTTCTGTACTGCAAAGTCTCCCTTTTCCCCTGTCTATACCTTATGCAGTTTTCAGGAGTGTCTATTTGCAGCCCACGCTTCGAGAGTGGGGAGTTATGTTCCACGTTGTTGATAAATTGAGTGTCTATACCAACTATTTGGAGATCTGCCTGAGAGAGTGCAACTCTCCCCCATTTATTTATTTATTTTATCATTTATTTACAACAGGATGGATTCATGGATACTTATTTTGTTCTTTGGGTTATAATGAAATACTAATTCATTTTCTGCTTAAATTGTTTCACTTGTGGATGTTGGAAGTGCTTTCAGTTACCTCCTATTTTTCTTTGACTATCTCATCTGTGCGTGTGCACATGTGTGTGTGTTTTAGTTGTTGACTTAACAATTCCTTACTTTTGGACAGTTCAAGATTCTCTAGATTTATCTTGTACATTTTCTACCCCAATTCCAGAATCAGCAATTTCTCCATGGAGCGCTATTTCCTTTTTTGGAGATTGTCATTGAAAACATAGATCTGGGAGCTAAACGTCCTCTTTGCTATTGGGTATCCATGCTTTTTGGTCTCTCAGCTGATAGTGCACGGAAATTAATGTGGGTATACTTATCTGTGCATTTAAACCTATATACTGTAAATATTTCTATATGGAAATATTTTTAATGCATTTTTATGTGAACTTTAACATATATACTTAACAGTGATAACTTTCAAAGTACTATTTAAAAAGTGGTTAGCAGATTTCAGAGAATGTCGTGGGTCACAGTCCACAACTTCAGCTGTTTCCATTGTAAAAAATAACATGCGCACAGAAAGGTGTTCACTTTCGATGTCCAGCTCAACAAGCAGTTATATAGATAATTTCAAAAATTGTTATGGGTTCCAGTTCCCCAGTCTCAGTTCTTTCCTTATTACACAACATGGAGTATATACAGAAAGGTGAAGACTTTCAAAGCACAATTCAACAAATAGCCATAGAGCAAATTTCAAAGGCTGTTACAGGCTACATTTCCACCACGTCGTTAACCTCCTTCCAGCTAGTCCAACACCCCAGCATCTAAATATATACATATTTATATAAAGTTTCCTTCTAAAGTGGCTGGAACATATCCTTTCCCACTAGCAACAGATGAGAGTTCTGCAGCCTCACCAGTGATAGATGTATTTGTTTTTTGGATTTTTCCCATTTTAATGGGTATGTAGTGGCCTCTTCTTTTAAGTTAAGTTTCCCTAATGACAAGTGATGTTGTGCATATCTTCATTTATTTAGATTTTATTTTTTTTCCTCTATGCTTTCTTGGTGCAGGTTTGCACATATTTTGTTATATTTGTACCAAGGCATTTCATTTTTTTGGTGCTATGTAAGTATTTATTATTATTATTATTTTAAATTCCAATTGGTCACTGCTGATGCTTCTGGTTATTTCCATCCATTTGCATCAAGGCACGGGATTCTGGGCTCCATTGCTATTTGAGCTTATAAAGTTGTGGCACTGAATAATCTGAACACTGAATTTTGGTGATTCTGCAGGAGGCAAAGCTTTCTGACCTGCTCCCTGGCTGCAGATCTTGCCTTCTTTGGTCAAATGGGTGCCTCAGACACCGCATGAAACGCCTCGGTGTTCGGTCCCGCGGTGGTAGCACCAGCTCCACTGAGGGGACAAGAGCCCCCTTAGTGCAAACTCAGGGACACGTTGCCGTGGCATTGGGGCTCGGTGCCTTGTCACAAGGGAGTAAAAATCTCCTCTTGCAGTTATGCTGCTGAGGAAGGAGCCTTGTGTTGCTCTGATATTTTTCTTCAACAGCAAGCACAGAAGCTCTTGTTTTCTGAACTGCTCCTACTTACATTGTATTCTTTACTTTCTCACATAATATTTTGGTGAGACGTATTTTTTTAAATTACCCATTTATTGAGGAGTTTGATGTGTTAAAGTCATAGCATACTATAGTGTATTTAAATCTGAGGATAATTCCCAACAGGGATTCAGTGTCTGGGGAAACCCATATGCAATTGAGAAACGAATATACAAAATATTTGGAATGCAAATGCTGAATTTGGAATATTGCATACATTTGGGATGCAAATAGTGGAATGCATTGGGGACAGGCCAGTGCCTGGATGAGTCAGGTTTGACTCCAATAGGAGCCTGAGCCAAAGGGAAAATGGGTAACCCCACATTCATGCTTTTATTATAATTTTTAATGGTTACTTTTACGAGGTTGAAGTAGTTGAAAAATACTGAAAACTTGAAAAGTAGATGTAATAAAACTCACATGATTTTAAGGTTCAACATTTTGTTTATATCAAAACCAGAAATATTTCCGATTTATTTTCAAATTCAGAAAGTATATTCATATATCCTAAGGCTGGGTGATCTTTCTCCACCTTGATATTAAAATATGAACATTCCAGAAGCCTCAACATGTTCCTTGAATATTCCTTGACTATGTCATTTCAGCATCCTGAAGCCCATAGACAGGTAAATGTTGGTAGCTTAGACTGCTTACAAACAAACACTGCTTCTTTTGCTGCAGATTATCTGCAGGGCCTTCCAGCAAAAGCCCAAATCCACAAGCAAATGCGAGAAGGTTGCCCTACGAGGCTTTTACAACTGACTGGATAAAAGGAATCACCTCATTTCCTGTTAATGCTTATAAATTATTTACCTAATTGGAGGAGAAAGCTTTTGTAAAAGCAGGCATTCCTTGATTGTAATTTTCTTGTTTGAGAGCCAAGTTAAATGGGGTCTTTCCTTTGGATTATAAAACTAATGAAATTATCAACTGTGTGAAAAAAGTTCACAAAAAACTGTATGCCTGTTTTCTGGAGAGAGAAGAAAGCTCTGAGATCAGGAGTGTGGTGACAGCATACTCAAGAATAGCTTTCCCATGAGGATCCAACCTCCTTTATTTTGCAAATGAAATTTTAATCTGAAGATGGTTATTTAACTGGACTGCAGGTATTTGGTAGCAGGCCCACTGAGGGATGTTACAAGACTGTGTACACGGGATTCGCGTGGATTTATAATTCAGAAGCCATAGTCAAAGGGGGAACTTTCCTTATGATTCTGCAGTCGGCTTTTCTGCAATTAGTCCAGTGAGGAATACAGGCAGTAAGTAAAGGACAAACAAATAAACGTATAGTGAGAAGGTTAGACGAGTGACCTGAAGGAAATGTCAAGTTCTCTTCTAGACACAGGGGAAGTAGAAGGAAGGCTCACGCAGTAGTTTAAAGAAGAGCTTTCTTAAAAATTGACATTTTAAATGCAACTGGAGTATTGTTAGTATGGGGTTGGGAGTACGTGCGAGGATATCTGGGTGGAAATAAACAACGATAATAGTCCTTAATGTAGAGATAAGGGAAATCCTTTGCTGTGTTGTGTGGTTGTGAGAGATGGTGTCAATGATAAATTGCTGAGTTATCTAGTGGAGCCACTAAATAAGATTTGAGATGAGAGGAAAAGTGCATTATGTGGGAGGCTGGAAGTAAGTAGCTTTAGCTTGAGATGTAGTTCAGTGTGGTGACCTAAACACGTGCAAGTAGAGACTGTACCTCAGAAATGGAATCGAGACATGAGTTTTAGACGTCGTCACAGTGATAACAGTATTTATAACAAGTCCCTGGGAGATTTGGGACACCGTGATTAGTCCAGGTCGGTGTCCTAATCGTGGCCTGTGGTCTTATCAGGAGATGTGGTGAGAGATGGTGGGACACGGACAGCTGCAGGGGGTTCTGTGATTAAATCGGCTGTGAAGACGAGAGCTGGAACCTGACTGCTTGGGAAGCGGGTTCGGTGCACCTGATGTCCCCCTGTGTAGGGGAACCTGGGCCCAAGGCCTGACTGTGTGATGGGAGAAGGGATGGGCCTCTGGTCCCTGATCTAAAATCTGCCAAATTCAGATAAAACCCAAGTCTAAAGCCTCCACCTCAAGGCGAGTCTGTCTAGGTACGTGACGTTCGTAGACAGGTAGAGCTGTGTTTAAATTACAGATCTGTCAGTTCCTGGTCATGTGTTTTGTCATATTAATAAATATCTTTGAACCCTTTTCATGTGCTTTTTAAATGAGTAACCAATCCACAAATATCAGAGCTATTATGAGTATTAAATAATCGAATGCGTGTACTAACAGAATTGTTTTCTCTTTTTGGAACCTCAGGGTCAAAGAGTTGTAATCCCACATATCATTATCTGCCTGGGCACTACCTTTCATTACTAATGTTGTTTTAGGCTTTAGGGAGTATTTTAATTATGCTGTTACATACTTAAATACTGAAATGAAGAGATGTTCCCATTGATGTATTAGGCAGAGCTCCAGCCCAACATTTCACTACGGTATTTGAAGGAGTCGACTAAGTTGCCCCGAAAACTCGACCCTCCGCTCTGTGTTCCGTGGCCTGTGTGCCCTCGGGACTGAGGCAAGAGCAGCCTTGTGGCATTCATGCTTCTCCGTCCTGTCCATGCAAGGATCTTAGTGTTAGGTCTGCAGAGTGACAGTCACTGAACCCTCCATCCTGGGGTGAGGGCTTGAATTGTTCCACAGCTAAACAGAATCTGAGGTTTTCTGGCCATATCCCAAGGCCTGGGGTGCAGGAGCTGACGCTGCCCAAATCCCACATGTGGTGCCAAGGTGGTTGCGGGCCGTGGATCCGGGCCGGGGTCGGGGAGAGCCCACCAGGGAGGGCACAGGGTTCTGAAGGGCAGAGACGGGGTTGGAGAACAAACATGAGTGCACCTAACCAAGAATTATCAAGTCAGAAATTCAAGACTGATCTACTTGGTAGTGGATACAGGAAACCCCATGTGACGTGAGTCACGTTCTCCTAGGATTTGGTCAGGAAGAGAATTAAGTAACACATCTGAGTATCAAGTCTAATTAAAGCATAAAACCCCATGATTCTCACTGTGTTATGTCTAAAATGGAGAGAGTATCTTCCTCACGAGCAGCTGTAGCCAAAGCCTTCCTGTGTGGTCCCCTGGGAAGGAGCAGGCTCCCGCTGTTTCTCTAGACCACCCTGCTGGGCTCGTGGGAGTCCCTCTCGGTAAAGGGATGTAGGGGTTCATGGCTGGTGTGTCTGGGAATGGTGAGAAAGAAAGGAGTTTCGTGGACTCTGTCTCTTTCCACAGCCTTGCTTAGGTTTCAGACCGTCCCTGGGTCAGAATCCAAAGGAAGACAGACGGCAGCTGAGTTCTAGACAATGACTTGATAGCTCGTTTGCCAGCAGAAACAGGTTTCTCTCTTGCCCTTGGATTTTCTCGTGCTCTCCGGAAACGCTGGTGCCAGTTTTATTTCACTTGGGCACTGGGATGCTATGGCAGGGAAGGGAATGATCAAGGAATAATCTCCTTAAAACACTGGCACTGATTTATGCCATTCTGCTTGAAGGGTATCCTTCCAGAGAAGAGCTGTCAGAGGTTTTCTTTTCTCGTCCAGCCCGTGGCCTCAGTGGGGAAACGCCTCACTCGTCACCCGTGTTCCAGCCACAGTGAGCTTAGGCATATGGTGAACGAGGGGAGAGAGCAGAATAAGAGCAAAAGTTTACAGACCACAGGGGGCCGACTTTGATCACACGGTGCAGTCAGTCCCGTGTCACCGTGTCTGGAGCCGAGGGCTGGCAAGAGAGAATAAGGAACAACTTATTTACTTTGCACATTTAGACTTAGTAAAATTTTTCTAGAATTTACTTGAGCATTTTGATAATTTCAAAAAAAGGTAAATAATATTCCAGTTACCACTTTGTTCCAAATGAACCTGGTTTTTTCTTTGCAATCAACATTTGTTTAAATTTGAAAACTGAGTAAAATGTATGGGGAGTATTTTTTCATGATTTTGGCTGCATATTGAGGAGAAGGAGTCTAATTTACAGAACAAACTTTAAGGTCATGTGTCAACTTTTGAAGACCTGGAAATAGATTCAATTTATAGTCTTCTGTTACCATTTAGCAGAAAAATAGGGTGAAAATAGAAGAAAGACAATGATAAATGATGCTCGGCAGTAACCGGGGAAATTGAGAATGAGAAGCTTCCCCACAGCAGGGGCCAGCCGTGACACCCTTCCCCGCAGCCGTCGCGAGAGCTCTCGGCTCGTGCTCTCAGCCATCCGGACACCTTCTGACCAGTACGCGGGTGGCTTAGGGGTGACAGGGCTGCAGCTGCTGACCCCGTGTTCTTCAAGGAACCTGATGAGTCCTGCGGGACGCTGGGCACTGCTTAGTCACTCTCTATCACTTAAATAATTATCACTTGTATTTATTGAGTGTTTAATATACAGCACGCACTGTATACAGTATTTCCCCAGATCTCCTAACACTCATAACAGGTTGTTAAATGTTTCACGGAGGAGGAATGTGAGGCTCATGTTGGGGATAATCATCCACAGTTGCATTTGTAATGACACAGACCACGGATATTCCTCGCTATGAGTCTGTAGATCCAATTGACAGCATTAAGGAAAGGAGTTTAATTATGTATTATCAAGTTAAAAAATTAAAATTACCAGCATGGAAATGAGAATTACTACTGTATTGGGAGAAGCCCAGGTTATTTCCCAGTGCACCCGAGGTGATGTTCCCTTATAACTAAGTTGTACGTGTGTATGTAACTCTGTGAATAGGTGTAGAGGACACTTTCTGGGCCAGTCCAGAGAAACATTTTTCTGGAACCTCAGTCAGGGTTTGAGCTCTCTGTGCGTACAGCCCCCTCTCCCAGCTCTGTCATCTGGTCACACTCCCCCGGACCCTGTACGAGTCGCCTTGGTTGAACCAGAATGTCCCCGATGTTTCAGGAGCCAGTGGCCTTCCAGGATGTGAACTTCACCCAGGACGAATGGTGTCTCCTGGACGCGTCCCAGAGGATGCTGCAGTGGATGGTGCTGGAGAACGTCAGTCACCTGCCTCCGTCGGTGAGTCTGTTATTCAGCAAACACCAGAACGCTTTCGACGTTTCCCACTTCCTTCACAGCCCTCATTCACAATCTTGCATAGTTTTCACAACTACCTGAAGGGAATTTGTTTGTCTATGTAAAATTACATAAAATTATGTATTTATTTTACATACAGGTAGTTTTCCACCTCATTAGAATATGATCTTTCTAACCATGATTTCATGTCTTTCTTGCTACTTGATCTACAACTAACAAGAGTGCTGGGAACACACTTAACATTTTTTGAATAAATGAATGAAGGGGTTTAATACATACTGTGTAACTATTCCACTCTTAGCTCTCAGCTGGATTTCAAAACAGTAGTAGAAATTATAACCATTGTACTTTTCTACATAGAAGTTAAAAGATTGTTCTGGTAGAGCTTGTGTTTTCTGATTATTTTTGAAAATAAAATTTCATCCACTGTGGGAATATCTACTCCTCCCTGTTGAAAATACAGAGGACCACTGATTCCGTCTTGACCTTGGCCTGCAGAGCAGCAGACGGTGCTCCGGGCCTTGGGCTTGGCGCTGGGTGTCCCTCCTGCTCTGGTCAAGGACCCTCATTATATTACATGTGTGAGAAGCATTCCATGTCCACCTCGTTCTTCCTAAGCAGCCTGCCCTGGAATTGGAAAAAATCTGCAGTTCTCAACTCATAGTTTCCCACACACAGTCTATCTACCAGCTCTGCAAATCGGTTGTGATTTCACAGATGGGGCAGGGAGAGCAGATGTGGAGGGAAGGGAGAGGATTTCCCCAGGACCTGAGCCTAGTTGAGCCTCGTCAGCGAGGGAGCAGAACTCTTACAAGACCAACTACCAATTTTCTTGAGTGAATATTTTCATAAAAGTCTTAGATCTGTGGGACCTGAACTTACTTTTCTGTTTTCTTTTGGCCTCAGAAAAAGAATGTTTGCACCCTCATCGGAGTGAAGGTCTCACATACGTTGGCCTGTTCCCTCAACCTTGATAAATTTTCCTCTCTTTACCGCCCATCACCCCATATTCATTTTTCTGTCTCTTACTTCAGTCATTAAAATATACCCTTTTTACCGAGGTACTAAAACATGTTTCTCCTCACTGACGTACTCCACCATTTTCATGTTCTTTCCCCTTGTAAGGGTCAATATTTGAAACATACTTGCATGGGCTTTGCAGACTTTTCAACATTTTTTTTCCTTTATGCCACTCTGTCAATTTATTTTTTTCAATTATTTTAGGTAAGGAAAATGGCCTTAAAAAACAAAAAGTGGTATCCAAACAATATCCCTGCAGGAAGGACCAATCTAACTTCATGCTAGCGGTGAGTTCCATGCGGGGAGCCCTGGGCTCTGTGTTAGTGAGCAGCACGGTGAGTTAGGGGTGCAGCACAATCACATAACTGACTAGAACCCAATTAGAAAGTCGGGGGTAGTTTAAATTTAGGGAAGAATCAACCTGTGCTTAATGACCTGAGTTCTTATAAGAAGACAATGACATAAACAGGGATCCTAAAGCAGTCTTTGAATCATAATGAAGTCTTCAATATAAGTTAAATAGCTCTGCAGTTGAGATGCTACAAAAGAGAAAATCTCTGTATGCAGGAAAGTGACACTATGTGTGTGTAAATATCATGTATGTAAATACCATGTATGTAAATTTCATGGGGAAGATTTTAACTGGAGATTATAACTGAGTTTTCAGAGCAAAATACATATGCAGAGAAATGAATGGATGAATATATGGGAGATTCTTTAACAGCCTCTCATCTCCTTCCCAACAGCAGACATCTAACGTTAGAAAGAATTCCTTTGAATATACTGATTATGGGAAAGTTTTCCCTCACACTGCCACATTGACTCAATATTTGTTAAATCACACAGGGAAAAAACCCTATAAATGTAACGAATGTGGGAAAGAATTTCACCAGCACACCCAGCTTTCTATACACGAAAGGACTCACACCGGAGAAAAACCGTGTAAATGTAGTAAATGTGGGAAATGCTTCAGTCAAAGGCTAACTTTCACTCACACCAAAGAACACACACAGGAGAGAAACCTTACAAATGTAATGAACGTGGGAAATACTTTAGTCAAAGCATTAACCTCTACTCACCAAAGAACTCACACGGGGACATCCCTGTAAACGTAAGGAACGTGGGAACGAGTTCTGCAGGAGCTCTCAGCTGTATCTACTTCAAAGAGCACACGCTGGAGAGAAACCCTGCGGATGTAATGAATGTGGGAAACACTTCAGCCGCAATGCTTTTATTCCCACACAAAAGGTCACATGGGAGAGAAATCCTACGTTTGTAACGAATGTGGACCGGACTTCAGTCAACATAAGCGGATCCGCACTGGAGAGAAACCACGTGAATGTCACCTGTGTGGGGAAGTCTTTGGTCAAAAATCTAGCCTTAGGTGACATGAGAACATTCACACCAGTAAGCAACCCAATAAAGGAAATGAATGGGGCCAAGATTTCAGGTAAATCTGTCACTTTTATGCATGGGAAAAAAACCTACAGAGAATGTAAAATCCTTCTGTCAGTTTTCTGCCCTTAGACAAAATGACCCCACATTACAGATGTAATGGAGAAGAGTGTTCAGCCGGAGCTCTAATTTTTATATATAGCAGAGAACTTACACAAGGGGAAAAGTGTGTGTCTGTACTCAAGGTGAAATGCCTTCTTTTACAATTTATCCTGTAAGCAACAGAAGCAAACTTGGGTTTGTAATCCCTGTAATATTCAGCTGTAAATATTCAGCTGAGGTCAAGCCTTGGTGTGCACAAAAGAACTCAGAGTAGGAATAACCCCTAAGACAGGACATTAGGTAGGAAAAGGGAGGCTTTTGAGGGAAAATTGATCATTCGTTCTGGAGCGGTAATTCACATAGAGGTGAGAAGTTTTTTTAGCTATTGAACAATTATAGAATATGATTCAAACTTAGAACACTCTCTTAATGTGACAAATAAAGAAAAGTCTTCGGGGATCACTCATTACTCAGTCAACATTAAAGTTCTCACACTGAGGATATACCAGCCCTTACATCAAAAGGAAGAATCTTGGAGCCCCCATCAGAAAACTCAGGCTGGGGGAGAAAAAACAACACACTACAAATATGTGAGTAGGGGGAGTGGATGGAAAAGTTGTACATTTATGCAACTTTTCTGTAAAGCTAAACCTGCTTTGAAAGTAAAATTATTATTTTAAAATGAAACTTTATCTAGAGTCCTTTAATCCCTAATTCATCCAAGAATTCAGAATTTTGTTGAATGATCTGTTACAAACATTCACGATGAAAATGTGGGATTATGATTTGATCTGGGAATGTTAAACAAATTGGTAACAAATAATAAAAATGAGATTAAATTATTTTCAAAATTTAGTAATCTTAAACTATGCAGTAAAAATTGTTGCTCAAATACCTAATAGTTGTTAGGTTTCTATATTTATGTGGCTTTAAACATAATTACAAAGACTTGGCTTGATTAGAAAATAACTTTGTTGACTGATAGAATACACAGTGTTGCATCTTTACTATATTGTGTTAAAATATGTGTATACATGGCAAAAGTTAATGTAAACATGAAGAATAAACACAGTGTTTGTGAAGAAAGTCTGATTTTAAAGTAACACTCCTCCTTTTAAAATGTAAAATTTGTCCACGTGTTCCTACCTGCACTGCTAAAATCGTTCCTCGTCTCGAACAGACCAGCGTAGGAAAGAGGGAGGGGACTGAAGTCCAGGAGACGGGCTGCGGGGTCGGGAGAGGAAGAGACAGCAGAGGGAGAAGTGAGCCCCGGTGCAGTCTGTGCGACGGTGCCTGTGTGCGGGTGATGCTGGAGGGCGCGAGGGGCAGGAATGGACTGAGGGGGAAAGAGAAGGAGGAAGGAAGGAGGGTGCGGGAGGGCAAGCACTCACTTAGGGCAGGGATGGGGACGTCTGGAAGTTCAAGGCTGTGGAGACGCCCAGACCCTCTAACAGACTTCAGCGGCGGAGGAGCAGGTGTCTGGGGTAGGAACGGAAGGGCCAGGGCACGCGCACTTCCTGAAGCAGCGTCCATGTGGGAAGAGCTGATGAAGGGGGAGGACGGGAGGCTGCAGGTGCACTGAAGGGACCTCCGAGCCCAGATGAAGGGAGGAATTGGGTTGAGGACAATGGGGAGGTGCAGAGGAGCCAGATGAATCTGGAGAAAGAGGAGGGGGATTCAGAGAAGCTCCTGAGGGATGTAATCAACCATTTTGGGATAGAACAGAGCCCAAAGTTAGAGGATGAGTGAGAGAGTTGGACAAGTGAAGCAAAAGTTGGGGTAGAGTCTCAAGATGCCACTCTTTATGGGCAAAACCAGCCCCACAGGAGTTCAGTTCAGGGACTTGGGTGTGAAGAAGTCAAGTGACAGAGGGGAGCCGAGGTGGAACCATAAAAAGAATCACTTATCAACTGGTCAACAAGGTGAAGCAGGGACTCTGAAGGCAAGAAATAGGGAGCATAAGAGTAAAAAGGGAAAAAATTCTAGAAATCAGTCACATGGGGGATGGCCAAGCCACCATGGTAGGAACTGTACCTGCACAACCTCATTTTGTGTCAAATTAGATGTGACCTCACAGATCAAGTTCAATGTCTAGTGCATCAAAGCCCCTAAAGGGAGGAAATGCAAGGAAGATCTGTTTGTGGCATAAGAAGCCCAAGCTCCCTAACGAGGTTCCTGCAGTCTCTTATGAGTATCAAGTGGAATGAAGTACTTAGGTCATCTAGAACAGTTCCCTCCACGATAAATTGTAGGTGCTCATCTCCTGTTGTTTCACTATCTTACCTCTCCGAGGGATTTCTGTCTAAACCCTAAACAGCTCTTCCATGTAAATTAGAAATTCAGACTCTGAATTGCAAAGGGACCAAAAGGATATTTTGGTAGGCAGAATTCAAAGATTCCACCCCCTGTGCAGATCCCCTAATTAGATTACCTTATATGGAAAGGGCAAAGGGAATTTTTTAATCTAATTTTACTGTAAGATGATCATTTTCCTCAGTGGGCTTAAAACTCTCAGAACTAAAAGCAGAGACATGAACAGACATTTGCACACCTATGTTTATAGTAGTGTTATTCACAATTGCCAATAGATGCAAACAGCCCAAATGTCCATCAGCTGATGAGCAATAAACTGGTAATGCATATGCTGGAATATTATGCAGCTGTAAGACAGAATAAAGTCATGATGCTTGCAACAACATGGATGAAACTTGAGGACATTATGTTGGGTGAAATAAGCCAGAAACAAAAGGACAAACACTATATGGTCTCACTAATATGAACTAATTCTAATAAGAAAAATCAGAGTTAAATTTGAGAGCACAGATTATCAGGTGATAGAAAAAAGGTGGAGACTGGGCATTTAATCTTTAAGGAGTACAGATGCTTACAAGATTGATTGTAACAGTTCAGAAATGGATACCACAATATTGTGTGACAGTAGCACAATACTATAAGTGTAATTAACAAAGCTGAGTATGAATATGGTTGAAAAAGGAAGGCTAAAGTCATATATGTCACCAGAAGATAAGTCAGAGTATAAAATCTGAGACTATAACTTAACGAAACCTAGTATGGACAATGACAGTGGTTAATTGTACAAATATAAGAAAGTTTTTACATAAACGAGAACAAATGTATGTCACTATTACAAGGTGTTAAAAATGGGTTGGTATACGGAAAAAATACAATGAATGCAAACTAAGGTCTACAGTTAACAGAAATAGTGTAATATTCTTTCATTAGTTACAACAAAGGTAATATACCAAAGCTACATGTAAGTAAGAGGGGGCTATAAGGGAGGGGTAGGGGAGTGTTTTTTTTCTTCTTCTTTTTGGAAGAAATGGGAATGTTCTCATATAGGTTGTGGTAGTGAATGCATAGCTATGTGATTATACCAGGAGCCGTAGGCTGTACACTTGTATGGTGCGTGAATAACCCTGCTAAAAAAATAAACAGAAAACTACATGTGCAGAGGATTTGTGGAGAAAGAGGCATTCCTATTCCCTGTTGGTAGGAAGTAGAATTGTGCAGCCTTTCTAGAGGACAGTGTGGTGGTTCCTCAGGAAACTAAGTATAAAATTGCCACATGATCCAGCAGTCCCGTTACTAGGTATCTACTCAGCAGAATTGAACACAGGGACACGAAGAAAATGGCAGCATTATTCGTGATTGCCAGTGGATGGAGGCTGCCCAAGGGTCCAGTGGCTGACGAGCGGAAGGGCGCACTGTGGTGTACACATACGATGAAGCACTGAGCGGCTGCAGAAAGGAATGCAGTTATGAGGATGCAGTGATGTGAATGATCCTTGAGGACATTCTGAGAGGTAAGTCAGAAACAAAAGGACAAATGTTGTGTGGTCTCACTAATATGAACTAACTATAATAAGCAAACTCTGAAAGTTAAAATCTAAAACATAGATTGTCAGGAGATAGAAAGAGGGCAGAGATTGGGCAATCAATGCTTAAAGATAACGTTCAAAAAGATTCATTGTAAATCTTCAGAAATGGATAGCACGGCCCTGTGTGATGGGAGCACAGCACTGTTAAGTGGAATTAACAAAGCTGAATGAGTGTGGTTGAAAGAGGAAGGTTAGAGTCGTGTGTGTCACCAGAAGATCAGCCAGAGGATAAAAACTGGGACTGTATAACTTAGTGAAACCTAGAGTGGACACTGATGGTGGTTAATTGTATAAATATAAGAAAGTTCTTACATGAACTAGAACAAACATAAGTCACTATTACAAGGTGTTAATAATAGGGTGGCATATGTGAAAATACAATTCTTGTAAATAAAGTTTTATGGTTAACAGTAACATTGTAATATTCTTTCATTAATTGTAACAAAGGCACTATACCAAAGCTAAATGTCAATAATAGGGGGTATAAGAAGCATGGGATTTTATCTTCAGAAGAAATAAGAATGTTCTCATATTGACTGTAGTGGTGAATGCATAACTATATGATAATACCAAGAGCCATTGATTGTACCCTTAGGATGGATGATACGGTGTGTGAATAACACTTAAAAAAATAGTGGGGGAGGGAGCTAAGGAGTATGGGATTGTGCTGGTTTGGATTATTATAGCACCCAAAATGCCATTATTTTTAACGCAGCCTTGTGGGGGCAGATGTATTAGTGTTGATTAGATTCTAAGTCTTAGAGTGTTTCCATGGAGATGAGATTCAGTCAACTGTGAGCAAGATCTCTGATTGGATAATTTCCATGGAGGTGTTACCCCACCCATTCAGGTTGTGTCTGAATTAAATCACTGGAGCCATATAAAAAGCTAACAAACAGAAGGAACTCAGAACAACTGAAGAGGAGCTGCAGCCTAGAGAGGAACATCCTGGGAGAAAGCCATTTTGAAACCAGAACTTGGAGCAGACGCCAGCCATGTGTCTTCCCAGCTAACAGAGGTTTTCCAGACACTGTTGGCCATCCTCCAGTGAAGGTACCCAATTGTTGATGCATTACCTTGGACACTTTATGGCCTTAAGTCTGTGACTTTGTAACCAAATAACCCCCCTTTATAAAAGCTGATCCATTTCTGGTGTTTTGCATTCTGGCAGCATCAGCAAACTAGAGCAGAGGGGATGTGAATAAAGGGGATCAGATTTATTGTTGATATGACTTGAAGCATATTACAAAGTTACAGTGGTCAAAACAGCATGGTACTGGCATAAGGATAGATATACCGACCAATGGAATTGGATTGAGTGTTCAGAAATAGCCTCTCTCATATACAGACAATTGATCTTTGATAAGGCAGTCAAGCCAAAGCAACTGGGACAGAGCAGCCTCTTCAATAAAGGGTGTTCGGAGAACTGGTATCCATTTCCAAAAAAATGAAAGAGACTCCTATCTCACACCTTATACAAAAATTAACTCAAAATGGATCAAAGACCTAAACATTACCACTAAGATCATAAGACTCTTAGAAGAAAATGTAGGGCAGTATCTTAAAGATCTTGTGATAGGAGGCTGTTTCCTAGACCTTACACCCAAAGCGTGAACAACCAAAGAACAAATAGACAAATGGGATCTCCTCAAAATTATACACTTTTGTACATCAAAGGACTTTGTCATAAAGGTAAAAAGACAGCCTACACAATGGGAGACAATACTTGGAAACCGTGTGTGCTGGTTTGAATGTATTATGTCCCCCAAAATGCCATGTTCTTTGATGCAGTCTTGGGGGGCAGACATAATAGTGTTGATTAGGTTGGAACCTTTGGATTAGGTTGTTTCCATGGAGATGTGACCCACCCAACTGTAGGTGACAACTCTGATTAGATAATTTCCTTGGATGTGGGGCCCCGCCCATTCAGCATGGGCCTTGATTAGTCTACTACAGCCCTATGTAAGAGCTCAGACAGAAGGAGCTTGCTGCTGCAGCCTAGAGAGGAATGTCCTGGGAGAAAGCCATTTTGAAACCAGAACTCTGGAGCAGACACCAGCCACGTGCCTTCCCAGCTAACAGAGGTTTTCCAGACACCATTGGCCATTCTCCAGTGAAGGACTTGATTGTTGATGCCTTACCTTGGACACTTTACAGCCTTAAGACTGAAACTGTGTAACCAAATAAGCCCCCTTTATAAAAGCCAATCCATTTCTGGTATTTTGCATAATGACTGCATTAGCAAACTGGAACACCACATATCAGAAAAGGGTTTGATATGCCAAGTATATAAAGCAATCCTACAACTCAACAACAGAAAGATGAGCAACCCAATTAAAAAATGGGCAAAAGACATGGACAGACACTTTTCTGAAGAGGAAATACACATGGCTCAAAAACATGAAAAAATGCTCAACTTCACTGGCTATTAGGGAAATGCAAAGCAAAACCATAATGAGATATCATCTCACACTTAACAGTATGACCATTATCCAAAAACAAAACAAAACAAAACAAAACAAAACAAAACAGAAAATTACAAATGCTGGAGAAGATGTGGAGAAAGAGGCACACTTATTCACTGTTGGTGGGAATGTAGAATGGTGCAACCACTCTGGAAGACAGTGTGGCAGTTCCTCAGGAAGCCAAGTTTAGACTTGCCATATCACTAGGCATATACTCAGAGGAACTGAAAGTTAAGATACAAATGGACATTTGTAAACTGATGTTTATTGGGGCATTATGCACAAAAGCCAGAGACGGAAACAGCCCAAATGTCCATCAATGGGTGAGTGGATAAACAAACGGTGGTACATAAACACGATGGAATATTACATGGCTATAAGACAGAACAAAAACATGGAACATATAATAACATGGATGAACCTTGAGAGAAAGCCAGAAACAAAAGGACAGATTCTGTATGGTCTCACTAGTATGAACTAACATTAATGAGCAAACTTTGAGAGTTAAAAGCTGATTAACATAGGCTTTCAGTGGATAGAAAGAGGGAAGATTGGGCATTTGGTGCTGAAAGACTACAGAATGTTCAGCAGGATTGACTGTATAGATCCAGAAATCAATGTTATAATACTGTACAATGACAGCACAATGTTGTGGGTGCACTGGGTAAGGATGTCCATGAGGAAAGCTGAAAGAGGTGGGCCAGGGGCATGAATGACACCTGAGGTAAAGATAGAAGATAAATACTGGGACTGTTTAACTGAGCAAAGACTGAAGTGGTCAAAAATTACAAAGAAATGTACAAATATAAAAGTATTCCTGCATGTGAGGGAATGAATGTCAACCATGCAGAGTGTTGAATAGGGGAAGGTATGAGGGAAAATATAATCAAAGCAAACTGGAGTCATGGTCAACAGTAACATTGTAATATGCTTCTGTTAAATGTAACAAAGGCAATATACTAAAGCTAAATGTGTGTGAGAGAGGGATAAAAGGAAGGAATATGGGATTCTTGGTAGTGATGCTGTTGTCTGACCTACTATTATATTGTATTGTATGATACTTTATTTTTATTATCTTTTTTATTACTCATTAAAAAAACTTTATTTCATAGTAATCAATATGTTCAAGTGCTGACTGTGGTGATAAATGCACAACTATATGATGATACTGTGAACAACTGACTGTACACTGTGGATAATTGTACGGTTTGTGAATATAGCTCTGTAAAATTGTAGGAAAAATGTAAATGGGGATAAAAGTGCTGGAGAAAATGTGGAAAGAAGGATAAATGTAATTACTATTGGTTAGGAGGCAGAGTGGTGTAGCCTTTCTGGAGGACAGTGTGGTGGTTCCATAAGAAGCTAAGTATGTGGCTGCCACAAAGTCCTGCAGCCTCGTTAAGGGGCATATACTTGGAAGATCTGAGAGCAGGGACCTGAATGGACATTTGCACTCTGGTGTTTATGGAGGCAGTGTGCATGATTTACAATGGGTGGAGGTGGCCTAAGGGTATATCAACTGTGGAACAGAATGGTGAACTGTGGTGTATGCAAACAATGGAATATTGAGCAAGAAGGAGTGAAGTTGAGAGACATGCAATGGGGTGAATGGATCCTGTAGACAGCATTTTGAGTGAAGTACGCCAGAAACAAAGGCAAACACTATAATGCCTCACCAATATGGACTAACTGCAGTGTGTAAACTCATAATTGAATCTTAGAGCACAGCTTATCTGGGGAATGCTTACAGTAATGGTCCCCAGATTGTAAGCTCTTACAGCAGTCACATCTATTCCTGAATTGTAATGGCTATCTCCAGATTCCCAGATGCTGATGCCTTTGTGTATAACCTGATTGATCCCTGGAAATTTGGGTATCTGTGTGACACCTGAAATTCAGAGCTAGAGCTCTGCGTATATGAATGTCAGTATTAGCACATACAGCAACTGTTAAAAAAGCTGAAAAAGAGTCTAGATTTCAACTAGAGATATGAATGAAGCAGATGCAGTTAGGACTAGGGTAAATTGGGCCAAAGGGTAAAGGACAATAATGACTGTGTTTTAAAGCTTCAAATTCCATGTGAGACCAAGGGAAGAGATGTTTAGTTGGTGCAAGATCTATATTTCCTAAACAATTTAATTCATACAATCTGTTCAAATACCATAATTACATGGAACTTTTAATAGGAAGTGAGACTTGGTAGGTTTGCATAGGTTAGTTTGAAATAGCGACACATCCCAAAGTAATTTTGACAGAGAATAAAAATATGTATGCAGCGCCCCACCCCCCACCCCCACCCCCAGGAGCTGGGGAAAAAATGCAGAGGTGTTGAGCTTCCTCACCTGAATTATTGCTGATGTAACATTAAGGACTGTTGATTTGATATGCCAAGCCCTCTATCACGGGGCATGCCCTTATGAAGCTCATTACTGCAAAGGAGAGGCTAAACCTGCTTATAATTGTGCCTAAGAGTCTTCCCTTGAGTGCCTCTTTGTTGCTAAGATGTGGCCTCTCTCTCTCTCTCTCTAACTAAGCCACCTTGGCAGGTGAACTCACTGCCCTCCCTCCAGTGTGGGATCTGACTCTCAGAGGTGTAAATCTCCCTGGTAATGCGGGATATGACTCCTGGGGATGAATATGGTCCTGACATTGTGGGACTGAGAACATCTTCTTGACCAAAAGGGGGATGCAAGATGAAATGAAGTTTCAGTGGCTGAGAGATCCCAAATGGAGTCGAGAGGTCACTCTAGTGGGTATTCTTATGCACTATATAGTTAACACATTTTAGGTTTTAATGCATTGGAAGAGCTAGAAGTAAATACCTGAAACAATCAAACTGCAACCCAGTAGCATTGACTCTTGAAGATGATTGTATAGCAATGTAGCTTACAAGGGGTAACAGTGTGACTGCAAAAGCCTTGTGGATCACACTTCTTTATCCAGTACATGGATGGAGGAGTAGAAGAATGACAAAAAACTAAATGAAAAATAGGGTGGGAGGGTGAGAAGATATGTGTGTTCTTTTTTCTTTTATTTTTTATTCTTACTTTTACTTTCTCTGGTACAAGGAAAATGTTCAAAAAACATAGATTGGGGTGATGAATGCAAAATATATGATGGTACTGTGAACAGCTGATTGTACACTTTGGATGATTGTATGGTAACTTTGGATGATTGTACGGTATGTGAATATATCTCAGTAAAAATGAATTTTTAAAAAAGAGAATAATCCCAGAAATAATACGTTTATTTTCACTAATGAAGTAAAAAACAGTTTTAATTTCATCTCACAAACACCTCGGACAGCTTCCAGGGGATACAATGTAATCACCAGAGACTTCTCGCTCGTCTGGATCCCACGTACGTCTCTCCAACCTTACAGAGTGGACCCACAGTCTGAAGTCAGCCCTGCATAGAAGGGGAACCTTTCTGCGCAGCGCAACACAAGGCAACAAATAGGCCATGGGAGGGTTTGTTTTTAGATGAAACGGGAAAAATCCATGCGGGGTCGGCAATCCAGTCAATGCAAGTTCCCCTCTACTTGGAGCTCAGAGGAGCATGCAGGGGCTTTCCTGCGGATGCACTCCCTCCGGACTTGGCCGGAAACACAGCCCCAGGTCCCCGAGCTGAGCTGGCGCAGGAGCGGGAGCGTCCTCGGAGCTGAAACTGTGCGCGGACGCGTGGATTTCTCGGCTGCAGCAGGAAGGCGGGTGCCTTGGTCGGCAGTTGCGGTCCCTGGCCCTGACCTGGACGTGCGGCGCGCCCGCTGGGCTTCGTCTCCAAGTCAGAGGGTCGCTGGGGGGCGGCGCCGCCCACCAGCCCGGGAAGGAGGCCTGGAGGGCAGCGGCCGGGCGCGGGCCAGGGCTGCGAGGCCAGCAGGGCGTCCAGCAGCGCCCCCGCCGCGTGCACCGCCGCGCCCGCGTGCGCCAGCTGCCAGGAGAGCCAGGCGCGCTGCGCCGCCGCGGGTTCCCGGGCGCCCCCGGCGGGCACTGGCAGGAAGGCGCCGCCCGGCCCCTGCAGCTCGCCCAGGGCCACGTCCAGTGCGCCCAGGCGGGTGCAGAGCCCCGAGACTAGGCGGGAAAGCGGCCAGCTGCCTTCGGGTGACCGGGGTCGGCGGCGCTTGGGGCAGGCGGGCCCGGCCTCCCTGCTCTCTTCGCAGCCTCCCTTGGCCGTGCTCCCCACGGACGCTCTGGCCTTGGTCCCCGGATCCTTGAGGCGCTGGGTGCCGTCTGCAGAACAAGCTGCTGGAGAAGTAGCGAGAGGTGTCACTGAGGCCGCCCGCGGTCCCTCGGGTCTCCTTTCGACCCGCATCGCCCCCTCCCCCGCCCTCCCGCCCCTCTCCCCAACTCTCGATCCCGCGCGGCTCCGCTGGCCCCTCCTGGGCTCGGGTGAAAGCCTTGCTGAGTCCCGGACGCTTCCTCTGCGGCCCCCAGGGCTCCAAGCGCATCTCCCCATGGCCAGCGTCTCCTTCCCGGCCCGCCATGCGGACGCCGAGCGCTCAGTGAGCCCCTTACGCACCCCCCACCCCCGCGCAGCTCCTAAGGGCCCGGCCCAGAAACCTGCCTCCTCGGGAATGGCGTCCGGCTCTGGTGGGGTCCGTCATGGGCTCTCCTCTCCCTTGGGCTTGGCCTGGTCGTCGCTGCCACTTCACTCCGACGTCTCCATTAGCTCTGCGGGGACGGCAAGGAGATCCGTCGGGGCTTCTCCGCCGCTTGTCCCTGGCCTTCTCGGCCAATAGGCTCTGGCCCCCACTGCTGACTGGGTGGAGAGGCATAGAGAGAGAGAGAGAGTGAGTGAGCCGTAACCTACGCGTCTCTGTTCTGAAGTTTGGAGGGAGTTTGACTGCAACAGGGCCCAGATGGGACCTGGAGCACCCCATGGCCCCAGTGCCAAAGTGCCTGCTCTGCCCCAGCTGCTGTCAGCCTCCAGTCCCTCCTCCCCAGCTCCTGGCCCTTTCCACGGCGCTCCACAGGCCTGCGATGCCTGGCGGCTTCCTCAGACCCTCCTTCGAGTCCCCACCCAGAGGACAGCTTGGCTGGCAGAGCCACAGACCCCTCGTATTCTGGCCCGAACCTGTGATTTCCCCAAGGCCCTCGGCAACATGCCCGTCACACTCTCTTGGAGCCTGCTGGATTGCCCATCTCCACCGAAATCTCTCATGCTCCCCGTGCTGACACCTTCCCTCACGATCACACTCCCACCCAGAAGAATCAGGAGCGCTACCTTGTCCCCGCCGGGTGCCGTCCTGGGTGCACAGGGATCCCTCCCTGGTCAGTCCACTGTGGGGTGGATGCTCCACTCCCTCAACTTCCAAGGGCTGGTCCCCCGTGGAGCAGATGCCTCCGTGTGCCCTACGGGAGGAACCTGGCCTCTCTGGGTCCTCACAGCCAGAACATCTGCCACTTGGAGTCACATCCATTGCACGCAGGTCTCCCCACTGAGCCACACGTCAGCACGCCTGAGGAGCAGACTCTGAAATGACCAGGTGGGCAGGGAGATCGCCCTTATATGAGGCCCGGGCCCCCTCCTGGCTTGTCCAATTGTCACTAAGAGACCACACCCAAATATTGCTGAAACTGATTGGCAGTTCCAGTGTCTCCTCCTCCGGCTCAATGTAATTCCAGGTGTGAATAAATCCATGGACTTCCCAGGGTCAGGTGGGGGAAATAGGTGGGTTGCTAGGGTCACAGTCTGGCACGGAATGGACTTTTCCCCAAGCCTTTTCCACACATTTCACCCCTGTACTAATGAAGTACAATTTCATTTCCCTGTATGTGCTACCTACAGGAAGACAGCCAAGAGGATGGCATCCCTCCTGTAGCGTTCCTATGTGCCTGGCTCCAATTGTTTGCACATTGCTCTCACCATTTTACTTTCAGTCTCCACATTAAAGCAATGACTGTTGAGGCCCCTGCATGATTGCATCACCGGCAGTGGCTTGATTGGATCAGGCTCCCTTGCTTTGTTATACTTTCTCCCTAGCTCATTGCTACTCTGTGTGAGCTTAGGAGCCAGGTTTGCCCATGTGGCTTAATACAGGGGCCTTGTGGGCAACCCTGCATGTGCTTTTCCAAAGATCACATCGTACTTTATTGTGTGCTTCCTGGTACTTTCTACCGAGGCATTTATGGGTTTTTGCACTTCAGTGTGCATATGGGTATATATGTGCCATCTGCCAGGGATCTGCAAACTTTTTCTGCAAAGCCCAAGACAGGAAATATTCTAGGCTTTGTGGACCATGAAGTCTCTGTGACAACTACTCAGTCCTACCATTGTGGCAGAAAAGCAGCCATGGAGGGTAAAAAACAAAAAACAAAAGAGCCAAAAAGCAGGAAAGAAATGAGAGAGTTGTTCCACATTGAACCCTTAACAAAACAAGCAGCAGAACAGAGTGAGCCTGAGGGACGTAATTTGCCCACCTCAGCTCGATCCCAAACCATCAAGGTTGTAGCTTTTTATTCTAACCTCCTGTTCTGATTGGCTAATGCTGCCGCTGTGCAGGATAGCAGAAATGGATGAGCTTTTACAACAGGGATTTACTAGGTTACAAATTTACAGTTCTAATGCCATAAAAGTGCTCAAGGCAAGGGATCAGCAAGAGGATCCCTCCAGTGAAGGAGGCTGATGGTGTCCGGAACACCTCTGTCAGCTGGGAAGGCACATGGCTGGCGTCTGCTGGTCCTTCAGTCCTGGGTTGCATTTCAAAATGGCTTTCCCCAAAGTGTCTCTGGGCCTCTGCCTGTCTTAGCTTCTCTGAGCTCTCTGTGTGGTTCTCCCACAGCATTTCTCTCTAAGCATCTGGGCATCCTCTCTTTGCTATTCCAGGGCAAACTCTGGGCTTCATCTGTTAGCTTAGCATCCCCAGCCGTCTTTCTGTCTGGATCGCCACGTGACCGGGTCTGTGTTGGCTCTTAGCTTCTCCTGGGGGCAAACTCTGAATTAGGTATTTTAGCTTCTCTCTGACATGTCTTTCTCACCTTCTCTCTGAGTTCCTTCTCAACGTGAGCTCTCTTAAAGGACTCCACTGATCTAATTAAGACTGACCCAGAATGGGTGGGGTTGCATCTCTGTGGAGATATTTTAATCAAGGGTCACACCCACGGTTGGGTGAGTCACGTCTCCATGGAAACAGTCAAATGTTCCACTCACCAAGACTGGATTAAAAGATCATGGCTCTTCTGGGATCCATAAGAGTTTCCAACTGGCAGAATTCCCATGTCCCAGCATCTCTTATTCCACTGGATCTGAGGATGATGCCATAGGCAAGTGAAAAATGCGAACAAGCCTGTGCCAGGATCATTGCTTTTTCTGTTTCGGGAAGTGTGGGCTTTCATGCTGAAACCGGGGAATGCAACTGACAACACATCACTGAACACAGCTACGTGCCCATCTTGGATGTTTGTCCAGCCTGTCCTCATAACCACCCATGACAGTTGCCATTCACAAATATGGACAATGGTCTCAGAAATAAAAAAATAGGGAGCATGGACTTTGCGCTTGTACAGTTCCTGATTTCTATTCCAAATCCTCTTTTTATGTTACATTTTGTGATTTGGGAATGCCTTGGAGCTAGTTTTCTCAGTTATCACCTGGGAATGTGTCTACTGTATGAGGTTAGGAAAGCAACAAAAAGAAAAAAGACATGTTCTTGTCAAGCACAGATTTGCCATCAGAAATAGTAAATCACTGGTGGGCAGCATTATTTGCTTTCTGTAATGGGCCAGGGTCCTTCTGCTGTGTTTTCCAATTATCTCTAACCAGACCACACCCAAATATTCCTCACCCTATTTGGCAGTTCCAGTATCTCCTATGAGCTCAATCCAATTCCATGTTGATTTCCATGGATGTTCTGTGATCTGGTGGGGGAAATAAATTGGTGACCAGGTGAAACACGCTGGCATGGAGTAGAATTTTCCCCAAGTCTCTTCCAAACTTTTCTTCCCTTGTATTAATGATGTATGGTTTGATTTCCCTGTTTTTTTTCTACTGAAAGGAAGGCAATGGAGAGGGTAGAGTCCCTCCTGAAGACTTCCTTTGTACCTGGCTCCAGTTTTTCACATATCACTCTCACCATTTTCCTTCCAGTCCATTTGGGAAGCTGTCAACCTCCAAATTAATCCAATAACCTTTGAGGCTCCTGCATGTTTTCATCACGGGCTGTGGCTTGATTGGGTCAATCACCCTTGTTTTGTTATATTTTCTCCCTTGCTCATTGCAACTCCATGTCAGTTTAGGAGCCAGGTTTGCCAATGTGGCTTAATACCAGGGCAGTTTGGGCAATTTTTCACGTGTATTTGAAAAGATAACAAAGAGAAGTAGTTTTTCCACCTCAGCTTGTTTCCAACACGTCTTGGATTTGGTTCCCTCTTCCCAGTTTCTCTGATTTGACTGGATTTGACGATGATGACATAAGGCAAGTGAGAAATCCCAACAAGCCTGTTCCAGTTTGCTAATGCTGCCAGAATGCAAAACACCAGAAGTGGATTGGCTTTTATAAAAGGGGGTTTATTTGGTTACAAAGTTACAGTCTTAAGGCCATAAAGTGTCCAAGGTAACACATCAGCAATTGGGTACCTTTACTGAAGGATGGCCAGTAGTGTCCAGAAAACCTCTGTTAGCTGGGAAGGCACGTGGCTGGCGTTTGCTCCAAAGTTCCGGTTTCAAAATGGCTTTCTCCTAGGAAGTTCCTCTCTAGGCTGCAGTTCCTCAAAAATGTCACTCTTAGTTGTACTTGGGGTATTTGTCCTCTCTTAGCTTCTCTGGAGCAAGAGTCTGCTTTCAATGGCCGTCTTCAAACTGTCTCTCATCTGTAGCTCCTGTGCTTTCTTCAGAGTGTCCCTCTTGGCTGTAGCTCCTCTTCAAAATGTCACTCACAGCTGCACTGCACTGAGTTCCTTCTGTTTGTCAGCCCATTTATATGGCTCTACTGATCAAGGCCCACCCTGAATAGAAGGGGCCACACCTCCATGGAAATATCTCATCAGAGTTATCACCTACAATTGGGTGGGGCACATTTCCATGCAAACAACCTAATCCAAACCTTCCAACTTAATCCTCACTAATTTGTCTGCCCCACAAGATTGCATCAAAGAATATGGCTTTTTCTGGGGGACATAATACATTCAAACCAGCACAAAGCCTGTGCCATGATCATTGCTTTTTGTATATCAGAATGTGTAAGCTTTCATGGTCAAACATGGGAATGTAAAATGGGACACATTCTTGAACAAAACTAAATGAAATATCATGCCAGGAAAGGAGAATCAGATTTCTGGGTCAAGAGTCTCGTGACTTCAATCAAGAAAATCCCCTAAGAAAATAGTCCCATCAAAAAGGAAGATTTGGATCCCATTGAAAAGTATTCCTGTAGCAGTAGAACTGGTCTCAGGTCAATGGTTTCACAGCCTGCATTACATCCTCCAAGTCTCAGGCATGTCCCAATTTTCACTTTCACATCCGAGGTGATTTCTTCCTCCTCTGGGGCTGACTCGTCTTCCAACCCCAGGCTGCCTCCTGAGTTCCACTCATCAAGGCAGGGGACTGTCTGTATTTAGGTTACAGATGGAAATCTTCTATCTTCCATCTTCTCAGGAGGGAGAAGCATCTTTCCAAGGCCCCATAAGGCTGCCCATCTGCTTACACCTTCTGCGTAAACTTATGTACCAATCCCTGGCCTGGCCTTGGTTTAGAAAAATCATGGTTCAGACAAAGACTGTTGTAACATTCAAGGAGGTTTGAGTCTGACTTTGGGGAGCAAAGAGAGTAAGTTGCCACCACTATTGTGTACTCATGCCTTTCCAAAGTGTACAGGAAATGGAGGATTTCTCAGACAAGGTAAGCTTCTGTGTTGACTATAATTAATATCCCTTCACTGGAAGATGTCATCTGTGTGGAAGGATTGGCCTTTGCACAGAGACTTGAAGGGCAATGGCCACTGAGTCATGCTTAGGATCCCCCCCGGCAGAAGTTGCTGGAGCAACGAGGACATGGACTAGAGTACAAGAGTCACTCAGTCCTCTCCAGATGCCTCCAGCCCCCAGTCTCCTATCCCACTGTCTCTACTTCTCCAGAATTCCATGTGGACTCCAGGGTCTCCCAACTTCCGGATGTCCTCCCATGGGCACCCAGTACAGCAAGTCAGCCATCACAGTGGGGACATTCCAGAAAATAGCCACATGTGTGTGTGTCTCTGTGTTTCTGTGTCTTTCTCTCTCTCTCTCTCTCTCTCTGTGTGTGTGTGATTGAGAGAGAGAGAGAGAGAGAGAGAGAGAGAGAGAGAGAGAGAGGGAGAGAGAGGGAGGGATGGAGGGAGGGAATGTTCTGTATCTGTAAGTCAACTTCCCCAATTTGCTCTTACTCCTATTAAGAAAATAAAAGCAGCATCCACGACTCCCTGATGGTCTGGTCCCGTTCTGGACATTTGTCCAGCGTGTCCCCAGAACCACACATTATAATTGCCATTCGCAGATGGGGACAATGGTTTCGGAGAAAAAATAAATAAAGAACATGGACTTTGGACTTGTACAGTCCCTGATTTCAATCCCATGTCCTCTTTTCCTGTGATCTTTTGTTAATTGTGAATGTCTTCGAGCCAGTTTTCCCAGTAACACCTGGGATTGTGTCTACTGTATGAGGCTGAGAAAGCAAAGACAAGAAAGCCACGTGTTCATGCCAAGCACAGAAAAGATGAACCATTGGATCATTCGTTTCATTATCAGGTGTCACTGAATGAAACAAGATGCCAGAAGCTACAGAGGTTTGCAGTGAAATCAGAAACCACGAGTTGAGAACATGAGTTTGTGGAGCTCAATATAACCGTAAAAATAACGTTCTTGAAAATGAGAAGCCTAAGTTCCTTCACTCGCCAGCGGGGCTGAGGGAGGGGCTGTGTAAGCGGGTATTGACTGCAAAGGGGCATGACGGAAACATTCTGTCTCAACGGTTGTTGGGGTCCAGGTGGGAAGGCCATTGTCAAAGTGTATTGCTGTGACAGGTAAATGGCGTTGCATCCATGCATGTAAATTAAATTTATATGTCATTGTTAAAAGAAAAATAAAAGGTAAAAAAGGATAATCCCAGAAATAGTACATATATTTTCATGTATGAAGCAAAGAACATAAAGTTTCAATTTCATCACTGAGACACTCACTGCAAGCCCCAGTGAACACAGCTGAGTCATGCCCATTTAAGGCTTGATCCCAGTAGATTTCCTAGGTAGGTTCCTCTGGGTGAACCACAGTCTCAATTGGAACCCCTGAAACCACTGATCTTCACAGTGCTTGACAATAGAAGAAATACTTTCCATAATTCCCAAGATATGAATATTTTAGGTTTTCTGGGCCATGCACCGTCTCTCAAGCCCACTCAATTTTGCTGTTGTGGCAGAAAATCAGTCATAGACTGTAAGTAAACAAAGGAGTGGCAGTTGTTAAAAAAGTATTTTTTTTCACAAAACAAGCAGCTGCTGTAATTTGCCAGTATCTCCTCAATATAACACATCAAGAATTGGGGTCTAATGCATTTCTCTTTTTATCTATCTCTGTCTCTGTCTTTCTCTCTGTCTCTCTCTGTCTCTCTAATTCCCTTACAAGAAACCCAAGGCCAATTCCCTGTGTCTGGAGGGTCCTGCCCTTACATCCTCTTCCCCTGCCCGCCCAACACTGGTCTCTGGTGATGACATCCAAGCGCAGACTCTCCTGTCAGGGAGGGTCCCAGTAATTCCCAGCATTGCTGCCTCGCTCCTCTCTCTCCTTTCCATTCCCTGAACCCTGTGGGTGGTCCAGGCACTTCTGCCCCCCCTGCCCTGTGGAACCTGATGACAACCAGGGGCAAGCCAGGTGTGGAACGGCACGGTGGGTGTGCGTGGAAGACAGGCTTCGGACTCGGGTGAGAAAAGGGATATGAAGCGAGGAGCCCTGCGCGCCCGGCCAGGCTCACACCCCCTGCTCTTCGGCCAGGTGAGGACCTTACCTTGTCTGCCCCTCAGTTTCTATACCTGCCACACGGAAGTAATTATCTCAGCCCTGAATCCTGTACAGGATTTATGGGGGCAAAGTGAGTAATGGATGAGAAGGTACTTTACAAACTAATATGCCCTAGCACGGTGCCAATCTTTTAAAATTTTCTTAGCATTATTCAAAGTTATTAGAGACTCTTTTTGTAAATGTTATGAAGAAATATCTATTTTTTAAACATTGCAAAGAAATATCTCCCATTCAGATGACCAGTCATCTCAGAGCTAAACACTGTTAATTGTTTTCTTGTGTATCCTTCCAGAAATTTCCTATGCATAATGCAAATCTGTGTGTATGTGTGTATTTGTGGTAGCGTGCTCTATGCCAGTGCTTCCAAGCAGGAATACGATGAAAGCCACACATGTGTTTTCAATTTTCTAAGAGTCACTATTTTAAAAAGTAAAAATTAATGGGTAAAATTGTTCATAATGATATATTTCACTTAGTTTAATATATTAAAAATATATCTTTTCAACATGTAAATGTAAGACACAGTGAGATGTTTTGCCTTCTGTTTTCATACCAAGTCTTTGCAATCTGCTTACAGCACTCACTGCACCCCTCACTCCAGACATGTGGCTGGTGGCAACGGAATCAGACAGAGCAGGGCTACTGTCTGACGTGCACCTTGATTTTTCCAGTTGGCCATTTGTTTTGAAGCTTGGAATGGTCCATGTCAGCAAACACATGTATCCCTCACTCTCCTTCTAGGTGCACCACATTCCTTCTATGACTATGTATTCATTCCACCTAGATCTGCTATATAGGAAGTTTCCAGTCTTTTGATATTGCAAATGACAGTGTTGTGATCATCCTCACAGAGATGACTTTGCATACAGGTGCAAGCAGATCTTCAGAGAAGATGCTAGAATTGGAATTGCAAAGTAAAAAGTCTTGACTATTTTTCCTGATTTCTTAGTGAGCTTAAATACAGAAATCTCTCTACTCTCAGTTCCTATCACCACAAGCCCTCTTCCCCTTCCCATGTGACTCACCATCTTTTCTTTTTGTATTCCTTTAAAGATTCTTGAGCTTTGTTCTGGGCAGCACTTTGGTGCTGATGAGTCATGCTTTTAATCTTTGCTAGGTGGGCCTGGAACAGCCTTTAGTCTAGGGCCAATGACTCCCCCTGCAGAGGCAAAGTCCCCTGATCTCTCTGCCCAAGGACCCCTGAAATGTGAGCTTCTTCCACTCTGCCCAGGGCAGACATGATGTCCCCCCAGCCCCAGGTGAGCTCTGAGAACTGTGCTGTCACATGCTGTCTTCTGAGGCCTTTGGGTGACACTTTTACCCTTGTGCTTTATTCAATGGAAGAATTGAGGGGATCCCTCTGCAGAGCTCTGAAGTTCTCTGTCTCTCTGCAGGTCTTTCCTCTCCATGCAGTTCTGTCCCTCCTGCCTGCAAATGGAGCCTCCTCTCCTTCCCAGGCTCCCAGCCCCATGTCCTGACCTCAGGGACACTGCTGGGCCCACCTGGGCTGCACTGAGCCTGCAAATAGCCTCCAGGCTACATGCTGGGGATAATGACTGTGTTTTTCCCCCTTCTCTGAGGATCCCTACCCAGCACATCTCACTTTCTAGCGACTGAAATCTGTGGTTTCACATATCCTGTTTCTCACATCTGTGTGTGGGTAAACATATTGATCTGTTTTACAGCTGGGAAATAGATTTTTAGGGGGATGTTTTGGTTTGCCAAAGCTGCTAGAATGCAATACACCAGAAATGGGTTGGCTTTTACAATGGGGATTTATTAGTTTACAAATTTACAGTTCTAAGGCCATGAAAATGCCCCAATTAAGACATCAACAGTATGACACCTTTTCTGAAGAAAGGCTGCTGGCCTCTGGGGTTCCTCTGTCACATGGGAAGGCACATGGCCAGAGTCTGCTGGTTCTTCTCTCTTTTCTGGATTTTCTACATATAGAATCATGTCATCCACAAACAGTGAAAGTTTTACTTCTTCTCTCCAATTTGGATGCCTTTTATTTCTTTTTCTTGCCTGATTGCACTAGCTAGAACTCTCAGCACAATGTTGAGTAACAGCCGTTGGCATTGTTGTCTTGTTCCTGATCTTGGAAAGTGTTCGGTCTTTCCCCATTGAGTGTGATGTTAGCTGTGGGCTTTTCATACATTCCCTTTACCATGTTGAGGAAGTTTCCTTCTATTCCTATCCTTTGAAGTGTTTTCATCAAGAAAGTATGCTGAATTTTGTCAAATGCCTTTTCTGCATTTGACAAAATTCAATTGAGATGATCACACCATTTTCTCCCTTTGATTTATTGATGTGGTGTATTACATTAATCGATTTTCTTGTGTTGAACCACCCTTTCATACCTGGAATAAAACCCACTTGGTAATGGTGTATCATTATTTAAATGTCTTGCTGGATTCTATTTGCAAGTATTTTGTTGAGGATTTTTGCATCTATATTCATTAAAGTGATTGGTCGGTAATTTTCTTTTCTTGTAGCATCTTTGTCTTGTTTTGGTATTAGGATAATGTTGGCTTCATAGAATGAGTTAGGTAGCTTTCCCTCCTCTTTAATTTTTTTGAAGAGTTTGAGTAGGATTGGTACTAATTCTTTCTTGAATGTTGGTGGAATTCACATGTGAAGCCATCTGGTCCTGGACTTGCCTTTCTTGGGAGGTTTCTGATGGTTGATTCAATCTCTACTTGTGATTGCTTTGTTGAGGTTTTCTATTTCTTCTCGAGTCAATGTTGTTCATGCTTTTCTAGGAAGTTGTCCATTGAATCAGAGTTGTTTAATTTGTTAGCACATAATTACCCATAGAATCTTCTCATTATCTCCTTTATTTCTGTGGGGTCAGTAGTTATGTCATCTCTCTCATTTCTGATTTTATTTATTTGCATCCACTTTTTTCTCTGGCAGCCTTGCTAAGGGTCCATTGATTTTCTCACAGAACGAACTTCTGGTTTTGTTGATTCTCTCTATTGTTTTTCTGTCCTCAATTTCACTTATTTCTGCTCTAATCTTTGTTATTTCTTTCCTTCTGTTTGCTTTTGGGTTAGTTTGCTGTTCTTTCTCTAATTTCTCCAGGTGAACAGTTAATCCCTCAATTTTTTCTCTTTCTTCTCTTTTAATATAGGCATTTAGGGCAATAAATTTCCCTCTCAGCACTGCCTTTGCTGCATCCCATAAGTTTTGGTATGTTGTGTTCTCATTTTCCTTTGCCTTGAGATACATTCTTATTTCTCTTCTAATTTCTTCCTTAACCCACTAGTTGTTTAAGAGTGTGTTGTTTAGTCTCCATATATTTGTGAATTTTCCAGCCTTCCTCCTGTTATCAATTTCCAGCTTCATTCTGATTCAAGAATGTGCTTTGTATAATTTAAATCTTTTAAAATTT
The DNA here is from genome assembly GCF_015220235.1 of Choloepus didactylus. Taxonomy (NCBI): domain Eukaryota; kingdom Metazoa; phylum Chordata; class Mammalia; order Pilosa; family Megalonychidae; genus Choloepus; species Choloepus didactylus. The sequence goes on along the minus strand of NC_051324.1, from coordinate 108,848 downwards.
CTTAATACCTGCTTTTTGCCTAGGATTTCCTTGTTGATTGACTTTTTTCTCTGTTCTTTGACATTTGGTGCAACTTTTTCTAGAGCTCTAGCACAGCTTCTGTTTAGCTGATCAGAGTTTTTCAGCTCTTCTTTTTTTCTGATTCTTGCTCTGCTTTATGGAAGATTTTGGATTGTTCCCCTTTTTTGTGCAGTTTTTCACCCTCAGGAAAAAGCTTTCTCTTCCCTCTTCCTCCTCAGAGAATGTTGATCTGCTTTTTTTTTTTTTTTTTTTTGCCTCTATTTATTTTTTTTTGTATTTAAAATACTGTTTATTTGTGATTTAACATTTAATTAGCATTACATCTAAGAGCAATATCAGATAACATTTATACATTTTTCCACAGGACACAGAGGCTCATTGGCTCATTCTTTATGCCAAAGCAAGTAAATAGAGGCGTTAGCAAAAGGTGCAAATAGTTTACTGTTGCATTTTAAAAATATTTATGCACACTGCATTCATTTAGATATATATATTTTTAAAGTTATGAAAAAGCATAGTTCACAGGTTATTGTTTCTACATATGTTGTAATACAACATAAATGATGTAGAACATAAAAAAAAACCCTCAAACACAGAGTTAAGCAACTGAAAGTTTCCACTAAGAGATTAAAACACTGATTCCAGTAGTTAGAGAGATCTAGAGTGACATTTCCAGGATCCTGTTTCAACCTTATATTATCATAAGCACACAGTCAAACAGAATCAGCCCAGAACACACCATAATCAATGTGATTTTTTTGCATGCCAACTTACCCTCCAGAAACACTTTATTTTTTCTCACTGGCCCTTTTGGATCACTGATTTTACATTGATTTGTGAGATCTTTTGGGTGAAGCAGGGGAGAACTATATTAAGTCTAGGTTTAATTTGGTATTTACATTAGAAAGAAAGTTAACTGAAAAGATAAAAAAAAGATCTGTAAAAATCAAGAAGTGGTAGTTTTTTCACTAAGGGGATTTTATCCACTGATTTCTTCTGGTGCTGCCCTCTAAAGATGAACAAGTTAGAAGGATTCAACCCTTTAAAAATTCAAATCTCAACCAAAAAATACATTGATTCAGGCAGAGAAGCAGAATTCTAGAAATTGAGGACTTATTTCCAACAAATTACACTTCACATCCTATAGTGAATATGAGTCATTATCAAACTAGAACTCTTTTTTTTATGTCCCATCTTTTGTTCCTTTAATTTTTCACTTCCTTCTCATTCCCCCCCCCCTTTCATTTAGTTACCTCATGAGATTTTTTCATTCCTTAGCAATACTAAGAGAAAAATATGTTATAAAACTTAAATATGAATCCAGTTATAGCGTTATACACTCTTTTGATACCAAGTCCCTGGATTCTTGCTTTATATTTAATATACTCAGTACCAAGCCACCTCAAATATGCTCTACTGTTAAATGATTGGCTAATATGCTTATGACACTTTTATATTGAATGGTATACAAACATCTAAACATACAAAAATTGTTTTGCCAGAGTTAAACTAAATAACCCATGTTATGTGTACAAAATCCCCTTTGTTGAAAAATAAGGGGCTTTCTAAACTAATAAAAAAGGAAGTTTTCAAAAATTATATTTTACTAAAATGACTTTTTTTTTTTTTTGGCAAAGTTACTTCAGGTGAGGAAATTTTATACAATGAATAAAATTCCAAATTAATCTTTTCTCAAATTAAAAAAAAATCATGTGCCAGTGTATACTAATGCTATAGATTCTTGTCTTAGACGCTTTTAAAGCATTCTATTAATACCCATTGAAACAATGGGGACCCCAAAGGTACAGTTAATAATCATGATAGAAAATTATAATCTGATTACCAAGTGAAGCAGCTGTTGAGAGATAAAAATTCTCTTGCTTGCTCCCTGGTAATTTTTCTAACAGATATTATGGAGATGGCCTGAAGTAATTCAGACAGGTATCTGTTTGTGGTGAACTATAGTAACTTCTCATGAGGGCAGAGCTAATTAAAATCAGCAATTGTTTAAAAAGTCAGTCATTTTGGGAACATAAAATGAGAGATGAATTTAAGAGATTTTTTTCATATTACATTTTTCTTTTAGTAAAACCTTTTTCCAGTTCTTCAAGTCCAGTTTGCTGTATACCCCCTAATCTGATCTCCCACTGCATATTAATGATCAACTTAACTGTGGTATTTAAATGTGCAATGCCACACTGTAAAAATGATAGCAATTTTAAAAACACTTTACTTAGGCTTCAACTTTCTCCTTTTTTTTGTTCTTTTTCAGAAAAGAGGGAGTGCGGAATTTCTTCTTTTTCTTGGATGGTGATTTTGAAGGTGAGCCTTCTGGTGACAGGATTTCTTCAATTTTTTCTGGAGACTTAATGGTAATCTCAATGTTTTCCATAGTCGTGCTGGTAGTTAGCCTACTCACTCGCTCAGCAAGCTCATCTTCAGCATCATGCATAGCATCCTTGCCATTCACTACCATGACAGGCACTTCCATGGAGATGAAGCTCTTGGAAAACAGCTCATGGTTTTCTTCTAATTTTTCAGGGACATTTTGCGGTGACTGAGTTTGAGACTGAATCTGTGAAACAGATGACACGTCATCTGAGAGTAAGTCCTGCTCAGCATCTTCCAGGCCTTGCTGTTTATGTTCGATTGTCTTCTTATACTCCTCAAGTTCTTCTTCTGTGAGATGACTGAAGGGGTTACGAGCTGGTGGGACACGATCATCATCTTCAAATTGCATGGTTGAAGGAGGCTTATCCACATCAATTCCAGCAAGCAGCTGAGACTGTGGTCCTGCTGTTTTTAAGTAATATCGGTTTTGTTTGCGAATCTTATTTCTCTTTTCTAGTACCTCGTTTGGGTTTGTGTTTAAAGGAACAAACTGATTTGGATAGGTGTTCCACCACTAATTTTAGAGGAGTCCTCTGCTTTCATCCATTGGATTTGGTCCTGGGACTGGTTTCCCCATTCCGAGACTCCTCATTGCCTCTATGTGTTTTTAACACCCCCTTTGTTACCTCTAGCAGCTTATACTTGGAGGGCTGACTCTGGGAGGAGTCAGGTTTTCCCAGACAGGACAGTTCCAGCTGAAGGGGGTGTGGATCTGTATGAGGGTTCCCTGGATTTGAGACCCAGCAGGATACCAGTCCTTCCTTTGAAGGCTCTTGATTCTGTGCTTTTCTTGTCATGCCCAGCAGATGGTGCTTGTCAGCCCCCTGCTTCTCACAGGCCTAAAATGGCACCGTCTTTAACTCTCAGCAGATTCTGTTTCTGCCAGCGGCGTGGTTGAGACAGAGGCTGAGGCTGAGGGCAGGCTTAAACTGTTTCTGTTTTCCAGCTTCTGGAGTCTGAATTCTCTAAATAACAGTCAGTATCTGTTCTGGGCTTTACACCCCACCCCCTCTTTTTTTGGAGGGGATGGAGGAGCCACTCTTCAGCACCCTGTTCCTGCAAGCTGGAAAAATTACACACTTCTCAAACAGCCCCACTTCCACCCCTATCCAGAGCCTGTTAGCGACAGGCTGGTGTTTTTGTAGGTTGATACTGTTTCATTTTTGTGACAGGCTGGGCTCCACTTTGTAGGTTGATACTGTTGCTGATATCCCAGTCCCTGGGTTCTAAATTTTCTGCATGAGAGCTGCCATTTGTGTTTGGCCCTGCCCCCCTTTTCCTGGGGAAGATGTGCTCTGTAAGGAACTATATCCTCCACTTGATTAGTTACTTTGATTCTCAATCAAACCCTACTTCCAACCTTGCCTGGGGCAGGGCTGAAAATGGAGCCTGCAGCTGCTTTATTTAATAGGCTGTTTAAAAAAAGAAATAAAATTAAAAAAACAAAAAGCTGATTTCAGATCTGGTCCCCAGTCCACCCACCAGTTTTGCCAATCAAGAGCCAGAGTTGGTACCCGTCTCTATGTGCCCCTTTTCTTGGGGCAAAGCCCTTTTCCAGTAATCTGAGCTCAGCCAACTCCAAAATCCTCTGCTTTATCATCAGCCCTGCCTCTTCCCTGATGGAAGTGGGACTGATACAGTCTTACCAGTTTCTTTCTTGTTAGCATTGTAGATTTACCTGTGCTTAGAGTCTGAATTTTTAAATCAAATCCACAATGGGAGCATGGTTGAGCCCCGCTTTCATAGCTCCTAGTAGAGAGAGCTTTTATTTCCCACCAGGAAGTGACTATGAGTCAGCCTACCATGCCAGTGGGGGGAGGGCACCAGCCTCCACAGCATGGAAGAATTTACCTCCAGTTCTGTGCTACAATATATCAGTTGTGGCCCTTCCACTGTTCCTGGCTGGTGTGTGATGTGTGTCTGGTTTCCAAAGACCCCCAAACAGTTGTTCCAGACAGTTCCTGGCTACTTACTTGCTGCCCTGGAAGATGGACTCAATCCCACACCTCACTTTGCTGCCATCTTGGCTAGACTACTTGATTTGGATGACTTTTATTTCTTGTCTAATTGTTCTGGATAGAACCTCTAATGAAATGTTGAATGAAAGTGGTGACAGTAGGCATCCTTGTCTCGTTCTTGATCTAAGAGGGAAAGCTTTCAATTTCTCACCGTTGAGTACAATGTTAGCTGTGGGTTTTTCATATTTGCCCTTTACGATGTTGAGGAAGTTTCCTTCAATTCCTGCCTTTTGAAGTGTTGTTATCAAGAAAGGATGCTGGATTTTGTCAAATGTCTTTTCTGCATCGAGATGATCATGAGTTTTTTTCCTTTTGATTTTTAACGTTGTGTATTACATTAATTGATTTTGTTGTGTTGAACCACCCTTGCATACCTGGAATAAAACCCACTTGCTCATGATGTATAATTTGTTTTAATGTGCTGTTGGATTCAATTTGCAAGTATTTTGTCGGGGATGTTTGCATCTATATTCATTAGAGAGACTGGTTTATAGTTTTTTTCTTGTGGTATCTTTAGCAGGCTTTGGTATCAGGGTGACGTTGGCTTCATAGAATGAATAAGGTAGTGGTCCCTCTTCTTCAGTTTTTTGGAAGAGTGTGATCAGGAATGGTGTTAATTTTTTTATGAATGCTTGTTAAAATTCACCTGAGAAGCCATCCAGTCCTGGGATTTTCTTTGTTGGGAGGTTTTTGATGATTTATTCGATCTCTTTACTTGAGAATGGTTTGCTGAGGTCTTCTATTTCTTCTAGAATCAGTGTAGGTTGTTTGTGTGTTTCTAAGAAGTTGTCCATTTCATCTAAGTTGTCTAGTTTGTTGGCATACAGTTGTACATAGTATTCCCTTATGATCTTTTTTATTTCTTAGAAGTCCATGGTAATGACCCTTCTCTCATTTTTCATTTTGTTTATTTGCATCTTCTCTCTTTTTGTCTTTGTCACTTTAGCTAAGGGTTTGTTGATCTTATGATCTTCTCCAAGAACCATCCTTTGGTTTTATTGATTCTCTCTGCTGTTCTTTTGTTCTCCACATCATGAATTTCTGCTCTAGTCTTTGTTATTTCTTTCTTTCTCCTTGCTTTGGAGTTAATCTGCTGTTCTCTCTCTAGTTTCTCCAGTTTCTCAGTTAGATCTAGGGCTTTAACACTTCCTTCTTTTTTAATGCAGGCTTTTAGGGCTATAAGTTTTCTTCTCAGCACTGCCCTCATTACATCCCATAAGTTTTGATATGATGTATTATTGTTTTTATTCTTCTTGAGATATTTACTGATTTATCTTGCAATTTCTTTTTTGACCCATTGATTGTTTAAGAGCATGTTATTTAACTTCCATATGTTTGTGAAATTTCTGGTTCTCTGGTTGATATTGATTTCTGGCTTCATTCCAGTATGATCAGAGTAAGTACTTTGTATAGTTTCAATCTGTTGAAATTTATTAAGGCCTGTTTTGTGCCCCAGTAAGTGGTCTATCCTGGAGAATGTTCCATGAGCACTTGAGAGAATATATATCTTGCTGTTTTGGGGTGCAATATTCTATATATGTCTGTTAGATCTAGTTCATTTATCATATTATTTAGGGCCTCTGTGTCTTTATGGATCCTATGTTTAGATGTTCCATCTATTGGAGAGAGTGGTGTGTGGAAGTCTACTAATATTATTGTAGAGACATCTATTACTCCATTCAGTTTTGCCAGTGTTTGCCTCACATATGTTGGGACACCTTGATTAGGTGCATAAATACTTAAGATTTTATTTCTTCTTGGTGAATTTCCCCTTTTATTAATATAGTGTCTTCTTTAATTTTTGTATTTAAAGTTTATTTTTTTCTGGTATTAGTATAGCTGCCCCAGCTATTTTTGGGTTACTGCTTACATAGAATATCTTTTCCCATGCATTCACTTTTAACCTTTTTGTATTTTGGGGTTTAACATGAGACTGTTGCAAGCAGCATATAGTTGGATCACATGTTTAATCCATTCTACTGAGTTGTGTCTTTTGATTGTGGAGTTCAATCCATTAACATTTAATGTTATTACTGTAAAAGTCATCCTTACTTTGACCATTTTATCCTTTAGCTTTCATTTGTCAGATCTATTTTTTCTTTTTATCCTTTCAGTTACCCTTACTGATAAACATCATCTCTATACTTTCCTCTAAATCTGTCTTGTCTTTTTTTCTTCAGTTGGCAGAACTCCCTATAATATTTCTTGCAGGGCAGGTCTCTTGTTAACAAACTCAGTTTTTGTTTATTGGTGAATATTTTAAGGTCTTCCTCACTTTTGAAGGACTGCTTTGTTGGATAAAGAATTCTTGGCTGCAATTTTTTCTGTCAGTATGTTAATGTGTCATACCACTGAATTCTCACCTCCATGGTGTCTGATGAGAAGTCAGCACTGAGGCTTATTTGGCTTCCTTTGTATGTGGTGAATCACTTTTCTCTTACTGCTTTCAAAATTTTCTCCTCTTTGGCATTTGACAGTTTGATTATTATGTGCCTTGGAGTGGGTCTATTCAGATTTATTCTATTTGCGGTATGTTGGGCTTCTTCAATTTGCATATTTATGTCTTTTATAAGGGTTGGGAAACTTTCAGCTATTATGCCCTCAAATATTCTTCCTGGCCCTTTACCTTTCCTTCTACTTCTCGGACCTCTATAGTGCATTTATTTGTATGCTTTGTATTGTCAATTATTTCCCTGAGACCCAGCTCAAATTTTCCCATTTTTTCTCCATTTTTCTTTTGTGTGTTTGAGTTCACTTACTCTGTCCTCTAGTTTGCTGATCATTTCTTCTGTCTTTTCAAATCTCCTGTTGTGTGTCTCTAGTTTATTTTTAGTTTCAAATACAGTATATTTCATTTCTGGAAGATCTTCTATTTTTCTATGTATTCTTTCTAATTCTTCTTAATGCTCTCCTAGTGTCTTCTTAATATCCTTTATCTCTTTAACCATCTCACTGAAATTATTTAGGAGATTTGTTTGATGATCTTTGATTAATTGTTCCAAATTCTGTATTTCCTCTGATTTTAAAATTTATTCATTTGGCTTGCCCATATCTTCTTGTTTCTTAATGTGTCTTGTAATTATTTGCTGGCTTCTGGGCATTTGATTATATTGATAAGACAATTTTGAAAGTTGGTTTCCCTTCTGTATAAGATTTTGTTGTTGACTGGGTTCCTGGTGAAGGTTCCCTTTGGCATTTCATTCATTAGTATTTCATAACTAAACCACCATCCTATGCAAAGAGTGCAGCCCCATAACAAAGGGCCCACAACTTTTCAGCTTCTCCATTTTTTTGCAGTGGTCCCTTGTCATGGATTCATCTCTTTACACCTCAAGCTAGTTCTTGTCTTTAGAAAAGGTCTAAACCTTATCTGTTCATGATTCAGTAGCTTGGGCTTCAAGCAACCTCCCAATCAAATAAGAGTATTGGGTAGACATTAGTTTTAAAGTAGGGAGCACTCAAGAGAAGAATTACATTTCTACATTTATATTTACTGAAGGAGCACTGAAGGTAAAAGGAACAGGCTTACAAAGCAAAAATAAATGGATACATTACCAAGCTTGGGCACTCCAACCCCTCCAGTTGCAGCCAGATGTGAGATGAGTTCCTTCCAGCCAAAATCAGAGGGTATATATAGAGCCTTTGACTGAGACTTCAACCTCAATCAGAGGAATTTTTGACTAAGACTTCAACCTCAATCAGGGGAGTCATATTCTATTTTAATGCTTAACAAGCTGTTGGATCTAAACTCAACCTTTATCAAGATCAAAGAATGGTATTCACAGCATTACTGGAGATTTGGACTGGACTTAACCTTGAATGTCTGTGGTACTTTATTGAAAATATTTCTACTAATTGAGCCATGACTTCTGTAAGAAAAAACTCATGTTTTACTTATAGTAAAACTAAAAATTAAAAGTAAAATTGCTTATTAAATTTATTATTTCATTCTATAATTAGTTTAGCCATTACATCATGTTGATAAGCATACATTGATCAAAACTGTATTCAGCCTTGTTACATTGCTTATGACTAACTTATGATTGAAGTAACAGCTATAGCTCCGTCCTGTTTTCTTTTTATACAGAAGACAAGATGGTTACGTTATCTATATCTAGGAAGGTTGAAAAGGCATTTTAGATTTAAAAAAAAATTCACAGCTTTTACCAGGCTCTGCATGACTGTCTCTCACTTTTCTTTTTCTTGCTTGGGCCTGCTTAGCTTCCCCTTCAGGTACAATTTTCTAATATAGGACTCAAAAGATAGGAATCATCTGTCCCAGTTATTGTAGTAAGGCCTTTCCACTTTCTATCATTTGGAAATTATACAAAAAGTAGTATAAACGTTCTGTTAGGTAAGCTTCAATAGCAGACGGAATAACTGGCTCCCCACTCTCAGGACATAAGGCATCAGGTGGTGTATGAGAGCAGAAGGTGCCGCAGCTTTCTGATCCTGCACAGGGAGAAGGAGTCAGTGTCTTCATCTTCGGATTCCTCAGTGGAGGTGCTGTCCTGCAACACCTTCCCGGGTCTCCTGAGCCGCAGAACTGCTGCTCTGCACGGTTCCCACAGGTTCTCTAGGTGCCTGTGGTGGTGGAGTGAATCCTGTCTGCTCCTATTTCACCGTCTTCCTGGAAGTCTCTGCCACTCATGGGATGTTTTAAGTAATAAACTTCTTTATACAGCACTTATAAGTTTACAAAAAAATTTCAGAGAAAATTCAGAGTTCCCTTATATGCCTCCCCCAACCACAGCTTCTCCTTCTATTCACGTCTTGCTACTAGCAAACCAATGTCGATAAATTTTTAGTGATTGAAATCCATAGTCAACTTTACAGCTCATTCTTTGGCTGCACGGCTCTGTGGCTTTCACAGAAGCACGATGGCATTCAGCAATACAGTACCACACAGAATAACTCTCACTTCCCTAAAAATTATCCTCTGTTCCAACTATTCATCCTGCCCAACCCCAAACCTGGGACAGACTCAGGTTTTCATGAGATTCATATAGTTAGAATCCTAGGAAGGACACTGGTAGGAATTAACATCCTTGCAAATATTATTTTGAAAGATACCCGAATTTCTGAGGTGTCTGCTGTTTCCTCTGGAAGGTCCTTTGACCTCTACTGACGGGGAATTTGGGTGGTCAGCTCAGCTCCTGGACAGCTGACTGACACTGGAATGCATTTGCTCTGGGAAAAGGGGCCTGTGTGTTTCCTTCAGTAAGCTATGGAGGGTTCATAGGCCCTTCTTGATTTCCCTGCATACAATAAACTGATGATCCTGCACAACTTCTCACTTGAATGACCAGGTGAGAGCTGGCATCTCATTCAACTCAACACAGTACATGAAAGAACCAAACCTCAACCTCCAGGCTGAAGTAGAAACAGGATTTAATATAATACCCAAGTTTAGTATTTGCTATTTATAACAAACATTGCCCCTCTCCAATAATAATTCAGTAAATACCTCATCCACCCAAATGCTTCCCCACTAACTCTGCCTCCAATAGTCTCACAACCCCAGGAAGCAGTGGTGTGTGGCCCTCGCAGGGCTTGAGATTTGACACCCAGGGGAGCCAGCTGGGTCCTCCCTCCCTCACTGGGTGAAGCCTTGGCTGAGTGAAGAGGGCCTCTCCCTTCCCCGGGGATGATGGACTTGGGTGTACACTCCTTCAATCCTGGTAGGTCGTGATGGTGGTGTGTGTGGTGCAGCCTGAGAAATGCAGTGGGGTGAGGTGGGGCCAGGACTCCTGGGAAGATCATGGGTGGGGACCCATGGGCCAGAGGAGAGGCAGTGCCCTCTAAGTCAGTGAGTGGTCGATGCTAGTCCAGGTCAGCCTATCAAGGGGCAGTGTCCTCCAGGGCTGAGACTGGAGTTGAGGTGGGTAGGCCTCGGCTGACTGGCCGGGAAGGAAGTGCTCGCATGGCTCGGCCTATTCTGGTTGGGGATGGCTAAGCCACCAGACCAGCAGGACCTGAGAAGTGTGACCCTGAAGCCAGCAGGCATCAGGGTCAGTTACCAGCTGCCCTTTGGGAACTTGATTCCCTACTCCTTCCTCCACAGAAGGGTTGAGAGGGCTTCATTCTTTGACCTTGCTCTCCACGTGAGGGCAAAATCATAATTGGCTGAAGAATCTATGGCATTGAAGACATTAGCCTTGCCAGAATCATCAGCCCTGGTGGGGAGGGTGGAAAGGTGGTCATCTGTGCTCGTGAGGGACCTCAGACCACCCACACCTTGTGGACTCCATAAGGGCTCGCCTGTGCCAGAGACATGAGTCACCCAATCCAGGTCAAGGACCACCAAGGACCCCTGTGAACGACACTTGCCTAAAGGCAAGGCTCAAGAAGCACTGAACCCAACAAATCTTGTTAAAAAGTGACTGACTCCACCACTGGCGACCTCAGCTGAGAGCTGTCAGAAGGTCTTCCCATCTGGAAACCCCTCTCCCCAATCCTAGATGCCTTCACTGGTGGGGCTCTAGGAGCTGAAAGAAGCTTCTAGTATGCAGAAATCTCCCCTGAATCCCACACTCCTCAGGACAAGGTGACTGAGGCCCATGGAAGGGCAGGCTTGCCCAGGATCCTGAGCAGGGGGCCATGAGGACCTCTTGCCCTGGGGTCCCTCACAGCCAGCAATGCCTTCCTCTCTGACCCCACTTTCCACCTGTCTGCTCCGGCCTAGGCCCTGCTGTGATGCAATGCTGGGCTGGACTTCCTGCCCCTGCCTTGACTGTGTGGCTCCTCTAGGTCTTATCCCCTCTAAGCCTCATTCTTCCTCATCAGAAAGATGGGGTCCCACCTACTCTGCCGATCTCACCAAAATGGTGCTGGAAGATAAGAGGATTTAGAAACCCAATCCAGGGAGTCAGAACCATTGCCCTTGGCTGATGGTTGAGAAGGTGTGATCAGTTCACCAGAAGGGAAATAGTCACCCTTTGTGGTGCACGGACAGCCTACGCTCCCACATGGAGCAGTTTCCCCTCCGACCGGGGATGAGGAGCAGGAACGGAGGGCATGAGAACTGCGCCAAGGACCCAGCCCAAGGCTGCCTGGCTCCAAGTCTATGCTGTGAATACCGAGGTGGCTCCCTAGAGCCTCCAAAGGGGATTTAGGGGACTTTGCTTTGTTTTCACATCACAAACACATGGATTTTAATATTTAGTATTTGTGTTCACAGCCATCATGATCATTTTGGATGCACAACTTATCCCATCCTTGCCAGAGGGTGCCCTGCAGATGGAGACCTGGGCTTAGCTTTGTGCCCACTTGGCCAAGCAGAGAGGACTTCCTCTTGTCCTCACTGACGTCAGATTTCCACTAGGTCCCCGACTGCCTGTGCCACACCCTGGGAAGACACGACTGGGTGGTGGAGCCATTAGGGGGACGGTCCTGCAGGCACTGAGGGCTTCCTCGGGGCCGGGGTGTGTGTGTGCAAGATGCTCAGCATTCTGGGCACTGGGAGTGAGGTGCTGAGGCAGCCCCCTTACTGCTGTCCTCTCCAGTGAGCCTCCCAACTTACCCCAATGCTCGGAAATCATTTGCAGCAGCTCGTAGTCCTCTGGCTCCAAGTTGTACTTGTCCGTGGCTTTGTGCATCATGGCCAGAGCCTTATCTCGGCAGGTCAGCTGAGGTGTGCTGGGAGGCTGGCTCCCTCAGTGGCAGTGGTCAGGGCCCCTCTGGAGGTGTCTCAGCCTGGAGCAAAGGGCTCTGAGCCTCCAGTCAGGCCTGGGTATACAGAGGCCCCACTGCCCTCTTCTGCTCCCCTGGGAGACCTCCATGGAATGAGGGGGATTTTCCAATTATTCCTTCCCCATCTCCTACAGGAACTGCACATGTGTCTTAAAGCTCCCACCCCCAGGGGAATAGCTCCTTTCCTCTGGGCCCTCAGCCTGCACAGCAACATGGGCCTCAAGGGCCCCAGGGACAGACACCACCACACAAGAGGGTGCTGGGGACAGATGTGGCCAGCCTGGGCCAGTCTCTGCCAGCTCCTCCCACCATACCTTGGGCATATCTCTTTGCTCCTTGGGATCTGGGCCCTCCAGGATAACATCACGAGTAACTCAGAGAACAGACATTGAGTCCAAGCCTGGACTCACTATGTGCGAGGTCTGTGCTGGGGCAGGGGACAGACCCCAGCTGTTCCCTCCAAGTGCCTGGGCACAGGCAGGACTCAGGCGAAGGAAAATACAAGTGAGAGTTTAGTTACAACCACCCAAGCTCCAGGTGGTAAGAGAAGAGCAGGGCAGGTGTGTAACATGGCCCCCCAGCCACCGAGTTTGCAAGTGGGGGCTGGGGTGGCTTGATATGAAAATCTACCCAGGATTGGTCCCCTCCGGGCCACCTCCCTGGAACAGCCCCTCTCTGTCCACCCGGGTGGCAGCTGCAGCCTCTAACTGGCTTCCCTCTGGTCAGCCCAGGGCCCAATATGACCCAGCCCCTAACACCTCCGCAACCTCACTAAAGCCCCCTGGCTCCTGCCCTGTCGCCTCTGGCCTCCTTACTACCTCCTCATACGGGCCAGGCATGCACTGAACTTGGGCCTTTCCAGCCTGTTCCTCCCAACCCTCTGCTCAGGGGTTGCCCCAAGTGAGGCATCAGGTGAGGTCTTCCCGGGCTGTCCGACCTCAAGGTGCAAGCTTCAAACCTTCGTCCACCATCCTCAGCCCTGACCGCCGTCAAACACCCCCTTTGCTCCCTCTGGATCTGGCTGGATGTCTGCCCTTCCCATCCCAGTAGTCTGCTGACTCCAGGAGGGCAGGGAGGGAACATGTCAGTCATTTCACATTCACTGTCTGACCGGGTGAGGGGTCCCCAGGGATACCTGCCCACCCAGCTCACCAGGGTGCTCTTGTCAATGTTGCCATTGTCCACGTCCAGGATGACACGGAGGACCCAGCAGTCACCCACCTGCTTGTTGTGGAGCAGCAGCGATCCCGAGGGTCTGTGGGTGCTCAGAGGGGCCCTGAGCAGGGGGCAGGCTGAGGAGCAGCCAGTGCTGCTGGAGGCTGAGGTGACACCAGACGACTCCAGGTTGAACCCCCAATCTGTAGGGGGACAGTGGGATCAAGAGCAACCCCGGAGCCTACAGGACACCTGAGGCCAAAGGCAGGCTCCAGGGGAATTCGAGAAGCTCTGCTTTTGAGTCAGGGCTCTTCCACCCCTTTAGTGGTTATGGAGAAGGGAATGCAGACACTCGAAGGGGGGCCAGGGGAAAGCCCTTCAGGAAGAAGGGGCACCAGGCAGTTGCTTCTCCCAGCCACCACAGCATTCGGTGACAAGGCCCATGCTGATTTCCAGATCAGGCTTGGAGATGTCAGCCATGTGTCTGGTGAGTGAGGCAGCTGTGTCCCCACTGCTGAGGTCAGGGCCGAGCTGGAGCTGGACACTGGACTGGGAGGTGCCACTGCTGTTGGGCTCAGTGCTGGGTTCCTGGTGGCTGAATGAAAGGGCAGCTTATCTGGAGCCAATGCCAGGGACACAGTCCACACCCTCGTGTGCCCACTGTCCTCTGGGCTCCAGGCACCCTGCCAAGTGCTCCAGCTGACCACAGGAGCCCTGATCTCCAGCCACCGGGAGATTACTCAGCATCTGTGTTTTCATTGAGGGACACCTGGGCCCAGAACAATGGGGACCCAACCCTGCCACAAGACTGGCTGGGAGTGGAGGGAGCACCCAACCCTAAACTGCTGATGTCTTGAGCCCATGTTTAGCCCGCAGTGACACTGAGGGCCTGGGCAGCTGCACTTGCCTGCCCTGGGTCAGGGACTCACTTGATGGTCTGAAGCTTTAGAACATTTGGGAGGTTTGGGTCCTGGAGTGTGTTGGTGGCTGAGAAGGCCTGGGGCTCCAGAGCACAAGACCGATGGTAGCTTCAGGGCAGATGGCTGCTGTGAGGCCACCAGGAGCCATAGCTCAGGGCTCCCTCCCAGACTCTGATCAGAAGGAGGAGTCTGGGGGTCCCAGGGGTCTCCAGACTACAGGTCTGAGGGGGACCCAAAGCCATGGAGCTTCTGGGCCTGGCCTGCAGGGAGGACGGCCCCTGCTGCTGCCCACTTTCTGCCCTGGCTTTACTGCTCAGACTCACTGAGCTGTTCCGTGGCCCCAAACCAGGCCCCAAATTGATTGTAGGGTCAGAAATGGATACAGGAGCATCCTGCTAGAGGCGCTGGATCCTCAATACAACCTGGTATTCCTGGGGCCAAAGGCAAGGATAAGATGGAGAGGAGGCCCAAGTGGGTTCTGGGTGGGACAGGGGCTGCTGTGGTCCAGGTCTTTGTTCACAGGGGGCCCTTCCTCCCCTGCACTCTCATCCTAGACCCCCAGTTCTCAGCACTGGATTCTCACAGCCCCTCCTCCAGGAAAATGTCCTTGATGCCGCCTCCTACTCACCCCCCATGTGGCAGGTTGACTTTGTCTCTGAGTCAAATTCTCCCCATAAAAATGCTGAAGACAGATGGGGTGACAGGTCTGGCCCTGGTGGGTCTCTGACTCCCAGCCCCCTTCCGCCCACACCCCTCCCCTGCAATGATGCTTCCAGCTCCTCACCGTCAATGGTGTCTCACAATTGCTCAATCTCCCCTGGAAGACATACAGCCCAGCTCCATCAGAAAGGACCCCCAGACCCGACCAGCCCCTTACCCCCTCTCCTGCTGCACTTTTGGGAAGGGCCATCGGGGAGCAGGCCAGCCCACCCAGGACTTGGACCTATTCAAGAATCGGCGCCAGAACAGGGACCTTCCAGCCTACCCACATCTGATGACAGATGGACAGACTGTGCTGTCCGACCACAGAGGAACCACATTCACTCTCCCTCGTGGCCATGCCTGAGGGAGAGGCCAGGCCCAGCTCAGCCACCACCATCTGAAATTTTGAAGTCAGGAGGGGATGCAGGAAGGGGATGTGGGCTGTGGTTTCCGCCCACCCCTGCTTCCTCATCTGGAAGGTGGACATGACACCGCCAGCTCCCAGCGGTGTGGTGAGGTTCCTATGGATGAGCTGTGCCCAGTGCTAAGAGCTCAGGACTCAGGCAGGTACTCTCTCCCACAAACCTCAGGGTCCTGACACCCCCCTGCCCTAGCCCCCAAGCCCACTCACTTCCCAAGATTCTGGGGGAGCTATTTGCAGGGAGATCAGCTCTGAGAGGAGTATCCACAGATGGGGAACAGTGGCCTGGGTGACAACCGGGGGCATCAGGTGGGGGGTGAGGAGCCCAAGCTCTCTGGGGTCCACCCAAGTCCCCTACCCAGAAAACTCCTCAGTCTCAGGCTCCTACCCCCACCAGACCTTCCACTGTGGACATCTGGGACTCTCAGCCACCTCCCACTGAGTATGCTTCCCAGCCGCATGGACTCCGATATTCTTTCTAGTCCCTTCTGAAGCTTCAACAAATCACAAAGTTTATGTGGTCACTGGACCCTCACATCCCCAAATCCACCTTGAACCAGGCCCTCCCAAGGCCTTCCTTTGACAGGCTACAGACAGAGCCTCTTATATACTAACTAGTCAGGCCACGGTCTTCAGGGCCCAGAGGAGGCCACATCCTGGTGTGGGGGCACCAGGAGGCAGTGGTGCAAGAAGGGGCCTCTATGTGATCCTGGAGGCCAGACTCTCCGGCCCCTCCCTGGCCTCAGGCACATTGACCCTCTCCCACAGCTTCCCCTTCTCTCTCTTAGGTTTCATCTCCAGGGTGGAATCCTTGGAAGATGCCTCCTGCCAGGGTTGAGGATGACGTCAGTGAGGCCATCCTCCCCTCACCTCATTGTCCTTCCTGCCTGACTGGGGCCTTGGAAAGCCTGCCTGCATCAGCTGGCAGAAATGCTGCTGCCACCAGTCATGAGCTCTGATCGGGGATGTGGATCCCAGTTCCTGTACTCACTATGGTGTGAACCTGAGCAAGTGGCTTGGCCTCCCTAAGCCTCTTTGCTCACCTAGAAAGTGCAGGCGAGAACTGCACGCCACAGGATTCAGTGTTACAGCCTGTTATAGGGGTATTCTCTCCAGCACCTTCTCCACCTTGGAGCCTTGGGAAAGCCTGCCCACATTCCTGTCCTCCCTTGGACCTCTGTCCCCATCATGAGGAAGGCACCACGTTTGGTCCTCACTCCATTTCCAGATGAGGAAACAGTGGCACTAGAGGGCAGTGACTTGCCCCTGGTCCTGCTGGGAGTTGGAGGAGTTACTGGCTCTGCTCTCTCTATTCGAGCCTGGTCTGAGCTAGTCACCTCACCACCGAGCACTGCTGCCCAGGGTTCAAGTCTCCCACCCTCACTGTGTATGGCCAAGACCCCAGCCAGACAAGCCATGGAGGGAGAGGCCTGGTTGAGCAGCAACTGCCTACCCCAGCCCACTGGAGTCTCTGCCCCACAGTCTCTGCCCAAGATCACACCAAAGGACTTTCCTCAAGAAGCCCCTTGGGAAGTTCCTTCTGTAAAGAACTCTGTGTCCCTAAAGAAGGGGTCTTCTGATGGGTCAGCCCAGGTTGGCCATGTAGACAGAGGCTGTCAGCAGCACTGGGCATCAACATTTTGCTTCCTCTTTTACATGGAAGTTTCTGAATATAGTCCAGAATGAGCTGCCATGATTTCATAAGTCTTCCATATAATTCTCATAACCAGCTGGGACATATGTTACTGCTGACAAGGCCTCAGGTTGAGAATCCTAAGCTGGGATGTAGACCTGCTAAATCTTCCATTTCAGCATCTCCCCCTGAAATGGCCCAGGTTCCTCCACCACACCAAATGACCAGGGCCTCCTGCCCCCCAACTGTCCCCAAGCTGTGCCTGGCCAAACAAATCCTTCTTCCTCTTAGTCTAGAAAAGACCAGAATGGAATTTTTCAAAGAAACTTTCACTGTGAAACTAAGAGCCACACAGCCCGCCCTGGTGGCACCGTCTGCCTCCAGTTTACCTGTATCAGCAGGTCCATATTCAGGGAGGTTTCCTTCATATTTTGGCTACATGGTTCAACTGGGTGATAGTGGCATGGATGGTGGGCACCAGGTGCTCCTCACTCTTCTTGGAGTGCTGGGAACAAATGTCCTGCAGACAGTCATAGGCCAGCACTTTGCAAACAGCTCCTGGGGAGGACAGGAGTGTCACCTGGCCATGTCACACCCCAACTCAGGGCCTGCCATCCCCAGGCCAAAGCTTAGTGTTCTAGCTGCAGCTTTGTAGATGGAGGGTGTGGCTTGAGCCTCATGGGGCTCTCTGGGTTGGGTTCTCTGACCCTTGAGGGTACTCAACCTTTGTGAGACCCAGGATCCAATGCTGGCCGGGAGGAGAGAGCTGCATTTTCCTCCAGTCCATCCTCAACACCACCAAGCACTGGATGGGGACTCCTACCCCACATGGTGAGGCAGCAATTTGCACCCCTCCCTCGAATCTTGTTCAGATGCACATTCCCTGTCAGTGCTACATCAAAGGCCTTAGTTTGGAGGCCTGTCCTCATGTCCAGGACACATCAGTGTCTATTCCATATGGAGGCTGTGGAGGCCTTCTGGACAGATGTGTGGGTGAGCCCTGGACCAGACTGCTCATCCAAGAGATCCCCACCACCTCCCAATGGGACAGAACCTGACCAGTTCTCATTGCTTCTAACTCATTTATTCTCTGTAGTCTCTTGGTGTGACAGGTGTGGTTCATGTTCTGCTATCTCCTCTCCAGCTGGGGAACATGAGGCCTTAGGAATTAGAACTTGACAAGGTCACCAGGCTGGAAAACCATGGAGCTGGGATTTGGACCCAGATCACTGTTCCCCAGGTCAGGGAATGGCAAGTCATGGACAGCAGATGCCAAAAACTTTCCCCCTGACTCCACCCTGCTTAGCCCAGGTGCTCACCATGTCCATCCATGCCAACTGTTCTGCCACCAGCTTGGGAAGGTATGCCAAGAGGAGATACTTTACCACCCCCAGCCCATGCTCTGGGGTCTTGAGTGAGCATCAGGAAGCCTCTTGTGTAGTGAGAGCTGGCACTGATTTCAGCTCCCCAAGTGGCACTGGAGGTGGCACCAGTATTACCTCCTGCTCTGCAACTGGTGCCACCACAGCTGGTGATGTAGAAGGAGCTAGTTCCAGAGATGGCACTGGTGCTAGGTCTGAAGGTGGCAGTAGAGGTGCGAAGCAAACCACATCTTGCTGTGGAATTGATGCTACTGGTGGTGAAATAACTGGCTCCAGCTTCATAGTTGGTGTAATGGTTGGGTTTATGTGTCAACTTGGCCAATGATGGTACCCAGGTGTCTGGTCAACCAAGCACTGGCCTAACCATTACTGCAAGGACATTTATGGCTTGTTAATAAACCAGAAGGCTGGTTTATTAGATCATCAGTCAATTGGCTTCAGCTGTGACTGATTACATCAACAAAGGGCACGTCTTTCAAAATGAGAGAATGCAAGCAGCTGTATTTAATCCAATCAGTTGAAGACTTTTAAGTGAGAAAGACAGAAGACCTTCACTTCTTCAGCTAACCAGTGAAGTGTTTCCTGAGGAGTTCATCAAAGTTGCCAGTTCATTCCTGAGGAGTTCATGGAACACGTTCATTGAAGTTGCCAGTTCACTCTTTGAGGAGTTCATCAAACATCTTCATTGGAGTTGCCAGTTTGCTGCCTGCCCTGTGGAATTTGGACTCAGGCATACCCACAGTTTCATGAGATACTTTTTTTTTGCCCCCATTATTCTACTCATCCATCCATAGATTGCTTTTATAAAATGTTATTTTTATAGATATCTCTTGATGATTCTGTTTCCCTAGAGAACCCTAACTAATACAACTTGGTACCAGGAGTGGCTCTTGAGAAACAGAATCTTCAAATGGGCTTTTACAATTGGTTTTTACACTGATTAGATTCAAAGGCACTAATGACTCCATTTTCAAAAATCAAGATGGCACTGACAGTCCATGGCGTGAGTTGGCAATGGAGATACACAAAATATCACCATTTGATTCTCCTAATCATATTCTTGTATGAAGCAAGGCTCTAGGTGACAGTGTTTTTGACACCTTAGCAGAGTTTTGCAGAGTTAAAAGGTTAATGATGTTGGCTGGTTGCTCTTAGGTATGCTGGATAAAGTTTTAAGAGAAAGGGATGATCTAAAGGCTTCAAATTTAAAACTTAAGTGCTGTATGACAGACGTAAAGGTTACTGTGTTTCCTGAAAGAAAATCCTATATCCTGTGGCTGCAGACTTGACATTTCTAAAAACTGGACCCAGAGTCGCATTGTGCAAGTAGCAGATTTACAACATAAACTAAAAGCTCAACCTCACAGGGTGTCTGCTGTTAAAGTAAAGGCATAGATTGGAAAAGAATGGGATCCTGAAACTTGAGATGGGGACATATGGATTGATAATAATGACAGTGAGGATGTTGGAACCCTGGATTCTGCTGAGTCTTTGTTAGATATGTAGTGGTCTGTTCTGAGGAAACAGCCTGCCCATCTCCAGTCTCTCCTGAGGAGACAGCTACCCAACCTCCAGCTTGCTTTGAGGAAAAAGCGTCCCAAGTTCCAGCCTGTCCTGAGGAGCTTGCCATCCAAATTTCACCTAAAGAGATTAACCCTTCAGTGCCTGCTAAACCTGTAATCACCTCCCCTGAGGAAGCAGCCCTCACTCCTCTGGAGAGATTAATGCTGTTTCACCAGACGAAACTGCAACAGAATGTCCTGAGGTAAATGTCTTGAGGGATACTTCTAATTCTTTTCATGACCCACCCCCACCACCAGTCTTTGCTTCAAGACCTATAACTAGACTAAGTCCCAACAGGCCCTGAAGGGTGAGGTACAAAGTGTAACCCATAAGGAAGTGCTATACTCCAAAAGATCTGTATGAGTTTTCCAACTTATACAGAAAGAAATCAGGGGAATATGTGTGGGAATGGATATTAAGGGTGTGGGAGAATGGTGGCAGGAATATAAAGTTGGGTCAGACTGAATTTACTGATATGGGCCCACTAAGCAGAGATTCTGCATTCAGTGTTGTAGCTTGAGGGGTTAGAAAGGGCATTAAATGTTTGGGTGGCTGGCTGAAACGTGAATCAAAAGGTGGCTGACATTACCTGAGGTTGAAATATCAGAACTGCCCTGATACAGTGTAGAGAAGGGGATTCAAAGGTTGAGAGAGACTGGAATGTCAGAGTGGATTTATTATGGAAAAACTTCTTTCACATCCCTGGGATGTTCAGAGTACACACCTTTTACCAGGACTGTGAGGAATAAATTTATGAGACTAGCTCCATCATCCCTGAGGAGCTCTGTAGTTGCCCTTCTCTGCAGGTCAGATATTACTGTGGAAACTGCTGTTGCTGAGCTGGGGATAATCAGAACCTCAGTTGGCAAAAGCCACATGGCAGCAGTTAATCATCAAAGACAAGGAGGGCATGTCTACCATAAAGGAAAACAGGCTAAAGGGAGCAGTCAAAATAATCTGACTCATAGAAACCAAAAGCACTGACTAGTAGATCACGGAGTACCTAGCAGTAAAATAGATGGGCAGTCTACTAAATTCTTGTTTGAGCTGTATAAGAGAAGAATTCTAGATCAAGGGAACAAAAGTCTACCTTGAATTACAAAAACAGAGTGTCACGGTCCTTTAATCAATTCCCAGATTTGAGACAGTTTACAGATCCAGAGTCCCTTAAATGAGGGGTAGGCCAGGTACACTTGGGGAAGGACCTTGTTACACTGCCAAAAATTTATACTGTTAATCTTCCTCCCAGCCTTTCCCAGGGGGACCTGTGACCTTTTACCAGGGTAACTGTGCATTGGGGAAAAGGAAATGATCAGATATTTCGGGGAATATTAGACACAGGTTCAGAAGTGACATTAATTCCAGGAGGCCCAAAATGTCACTCTGGTCTACCATTCAGAGTTGGGGCTTATGGAGGTCAGGTGAGCAATGAAGTCTTACCTCAGGTCTGTCTCCCAGAGAGTCCAGTGGTTATTTCCCCAGTTCTGGAATGCATAACTGGAATACACATATTCAGCAACCGGCAGAATCCTCACATTGGTTCCCTGACTCATGGAGTGAAGGCTCTTATGGTGGGAAAGGGTAAGTGGAAGCCACTAGAACTGCCCCTGCTTAGCAAAATATTAAACCAGAAGCAAGACCAGGTTCCTGGAAGGATTGCAGAGATTAATGTCACTCTTATGGACCTGAAGGATGCAGGGGTGGTGATTCCCACCACATCCCCATTCAACTCCCCTTTTTGGCCTGTGCAGAAAACAGATGGGTCTTGGAGGATGACAGTGGATTTTTGTAAGCTTAACCAGGTGGTGACTGCAATTGCAATTGCTCTTCCAAATGTGGTATCATTGTTTGAGGAAATCAATACATCCCCTGGTACCTGGTATGCAGCTATTGATCTGGCAAATGCTTTTTTTCTCAATAGCTGTTAATAAGGACCACCAGAAACAGTTTGTATTCAGCTGGCAAGGACAGCAATATACATTCACTGTGCTACCTCAGGGGTATATCAACTCTCTAGCCCTATATCATAACATTGTCTGCAGGGATCTTGATCTTTTCTCCCTCCCACAAGACATCACACTGGTCCATTATATTGATGATATCATGTTTATTGGACCTAGTGAGGAAGAAGTAGCAACTATTCTAGATTTGTTGGTAACATATTTGTGTGGCAGAGGATGGGAGATAAATCTAGCAAAAATACAGGGGCCTTCTACCTTAGTAAAATTTCTAGGTGTCCAGTGGTGTGGGGCATGTCCAGATATCTCTTCTAAGGTGAAGGATAAACTGTTGCATCTGCCCCTCCTTTGACCAAAATAGGGGCACAATGTTTAGCTGGTGTCTTTGAATTTTGGAGGCAACATATTCCTCATTTGGGTGTGCCCATTCACTGAGTGACCAGAAAAGCTTCTAGTTTTGAGTGGGGACCAGAACAAGATGAGGCTCTGCAACAGGTCCATGCTGCTCTGCAACTGCTCTGCCACTTGGACCATATGATCCAGCTGATCCAATGGTGTTGGAAGTGTCAGTGGCAAACAGAGATGCTGTTTGGAGCCTTTGGAAGGCTCCTATAGGAGAATCACAATGCAGGCCCTTAGGAATTTGGAGTAAAGCCTTACCATCCTCTTCAGATTACTCTCCATTTGAGAAACAACTTTTGGCTTGCTATTGGGCCTTAGTAGAGACAGAATGCTTAACCATGGGCCACCAAGTTACCATGAGAACTGAGTTACCTATCATGAGCTGGGTCTTGTCCAACCCACCAAGCCATAAAGTTGGGCATGCACAGCAGCACTCCGTCTTAAAATGGAGATGGTATATATGAGACAGAGTGCAAGCAGGTCCTGAAGGCACAAGTAAGTTACATGAGGAAGTAGCCCAAATGCCCATGGGCCCCACTCCTGCCACATTACCTTGTATTTCACAGTCCACAGCTATGGTATCTTGGGCAGTTCCTTACAAACATTTGACTGAGGAAGAGAAAACTTGGGCCTGGTTTACAGATGGTTCTGCACAATATGCAGGCACCACCAAAAAGTGGACAGCTAGAGCACTGTAGCCCCTTTCTGGGATGTCTCTGAAGGACAGTGGTGAGGGGAAATCCTCCTAGTGGGCAGAACTTCAAGCAGTGCACCTGTTTGTTCACTTTGCTTGGAAGAACTGGCCAGAAGTGCATTTGTATACTGATTCATGGGCCATTGCTAATGGTTTGACTGGATGGTCACGGACTTGGAAGGAACATGATTGGAGAATTGGTGAAAAAGACATCGGGGGAAGAGTTATGTGGATAGACCTTTCTGAGTGGGCAAAAACATGAAGATATTTGTGTCCCTTGTGAATGCTCACCAGAGGGTGACTTCAGCAAGATTTTAATAATCAAGTGGATAAGATGACCCATTTAGTGGATACCCAGCCACTCCTGTCATTGCCCAATGGGATTGTGAACAAAGTGGTCATGGTGGTATGGATGGAAGTTATACATGGGTTCAGCAACATAGACTTTCACTCATCTAGGCCACTCTGGCCACAGCAACTGCTGAGTGCCCAATCTGCCAACTGCAGAGACCCACAGTCCCCTATATGGCACCACTCTGAGGTGATCAGCTTGCTACCTGGTGGCAGGTTGATTACATTGGGCCACTTCCATCATGGAAGGGGTAGCCATTTTTTCTTACTGGAATAGATACATAATCTGGATATGGGTTTGCCTTCCCTGCACAAAATGCTTCTGCCAAAACTACCATCTGTGGACTTACAGCATGCCTTATCTACCATCATGGTATTCCACACAGCATTTCTTCTGGCTAAGGAACCCACTTCACAGCAAATGAAGTGAGGGGATGGGCACATGCTCATGGAATTCTCTGGTCTTACCATGTTCCTCATCATCCAGAGGCAGCTGGGTTGATAGAACAGTGGAATGGCCTGTTGAAGACTCAATTACGGCGCCAACTAGGTGGCAATACCTTGCACGGCTGGGGCAGTGTTCTCCAGGAGGCTGTGTATGCTCTGAATCAGCATCCACTCTATAGTGCTGTTTCTCCCATAGCCAGGATTCACGGGCCCAGGAATCAAGGGGTGGAAACAGGAGTGGCACCACTACCTATCACTCCTAGTGATCCACTAGGAAAATTTTTGCTTCCTGTCCCTGCAAGCTTAAGCTCTGCTGGTCTACAAGTCTTGGTTCCAAAAGGAGGAGTGCTTCTGCCAGGAAACACAACAATAATCCCTTTGAACTGGAAGTTAAGGCTGCCACCTGACCACTTTGGGCTTCTTATGCCTCTAAATTAACAGGCAAGGAAGGGTGTTACTTTACTGGCTGCAGTGATTGATCCTGATTATCAAGGGGAAGTCACACTGCAACTACACAATGGAGGTAAAGAAGAGTTTTCCTGGAATACAGGAGATCCCCTAGGGTGTCATTTAGTACTACCATATCCTTTGTTTAAAGTTAATAGAAAGCTGCAACAACTCAATCCAGGCAGGACTACCAATGGCCAAGAAACTTCAGGAATGAAGATCTGGGTCACCCCGCCAGGCAAAGAACAATGGTCAGCTGAAGTGCTTGCTGAGGGTAAAGGGAACATGGAATGGGTAGTGGAAGAAGGTAGTGATAAATATGAAATATGACCACATTATCAGTTACAAAAATGAGGACTATGATAGCATGAATATTTCCTCCTTGTTTTCTCATGATATTTAAGAAATCAATTTTAAGAGTTAATGTCACCCAAGGGCTTGCATCCTATTCTGGAGAGATTTAGTGTGCTTCAGTTGTACCCAGGACAGTGGAGTATTGTTAGGTAAAATATATATCTGTTATTGTTCTCTACTTAGAGATAAAGTATGGCTTAAGGTGATGTGTATAACTGCCAAGTTGGCAAGGAGTGGACTGTGATGGTTAGATTCATGTGTCAACTTGGCCAGGTAATAGCACCCAGGTGTCTGGTCAAGTAAGCACTGGCCTCATCATTATTGCAAGGACATTTGTGGCTGGTTAATAAACAAGAAGGCTGATTTATTAAATCATCAATTGGCTGCAGCTGTGACTGATTACTTCAAACAAGGGCATGTCTTTCACAATGAGAGAATGCAATCAGTTGGATTTTATCCAATCAGTTGAAGACTTTTAAGTGAGACAGAGGACCTTCAATTCTTCAGGTAACCAGTGAAGCATTTCCTGAGGCTTTCATCCAAGTTGTCTGTTCGTTCCCTGAGGAGTTCATTGAACACATTCATTGAAGTTGCCAGTACACTGCCTGAGTAGTTCATCAAACATCTTCATTGGAGTTGCCAGTTTGCTGCCTGCCCTATGGAATATGGACTCTTGCATGCCCAGTTATGTGAGACATTTTTATAAAATCTTATATTTATAAATATCTCTTGTTGATTCTGTTTCCTTAGAGAACCCTAACGAATACAATGTGCCAGAAGGGCCATAAAGGGGACACAAAGAACTACCAAGGAATGACAAAGGAGGGGGCAGGGCCAGCCCACCCATAGGGCAACATCTATTTCATTACCAAAACATGGGATGGACAAAGCAAAAATGGATGGGATCCTTAAAGAAAAACTGCCAATGTTATGAGGCAGGTGGTCCCTCTAGGTAAGAGATTAAGGCTGTATTAAAAGCCATAAAAGAACAGGGGGAAGAGGGTTCACAGACCTGCAAGGGTTAAGAAGTCTGAAGAGTGTCCAGTGAGTCCTAGACGCAGCCCAGGAAAGAGGGCAACATGGGTTCTAACACAT
This sequence comes from Choloepus didactylus, assembly GCF_015220235.1. Classification (NCBI taxonomy): domain Eukaryota; kingdom Metazoa; phylum Chordata; class Mammalia; order Pilosa; family Megalonychidae; genus Choloepus; species Choloepus didactylus. Next base: position 83,202 of record NC_051324.1, on the reverse strand, counting down.
ACTTCCACCTGGGCACGGACAGTAAAGAAGACAAGTCTGACTGTGAGCATGATGACTTGGATAGGAAGGATGCTCCTCCACTGCCTGTATCCTGATTTTACTTACTTTGCAAAGAATGCTAGGGATGGAGCCAAGGACTCTGAGTCCCCACCAGGGATAAGAAGCCCTGTGTCCCCTTGGTGGTAGATGGAGAAAGGGGCACACAAACCTTCACGGATCTCTTAGACACAGGTGCCTAGGTGGCAAAAATCCCAGGCCTCTGCAAATTAACAAAATGGATGACAAAAGTCATTCCAACTGGTGGTATGGCTTGGTTCCTGGAGGAAACTGCAGAACTCAAAAACGAAGAGTTTTGACATAAGACAAAAAGCATCACAAAGACATTCTGGATATGGGACAGCAATTTTCATGCATAATGTGGCAGATGGAACCACTGTTGTAGCTGTGGAGAAACACCTCTGCAAACTGTTCAGATATCCAACTGGACTCCAATCAGATCTGGGTTCCTCATTTGTAGCAAAAGTGACCCAGAAAAAGGCACACTCCCACATTGCAGTGATGGGGTGAGAAGACACTGGAATGAACAACTCAACAACTACATAAAAGTCATCAGGAAGAACTTATCGGGTGGTGACCCCATATGAAGGTATTTGGACACTGAACACTGCAGTGTAAAGAAAACAAGGCACTGGAATGCAGGTTGGGAAATACTGAGCTTAGATAAAATGGAGGACCAAGAAGTTCCCTGTTTAGGCTACAAATGCAAAATCCAAATCTCAATATATCCAACTTCTCCTTCTATATTCCCAGTGGAATGCACTACCCAGGGCTGGTTTGTAGTCTGGGCTGCAGTACTACCAGAAAGGTCCCCTGATTCTAAATTGGAAGTGATGCAGGTGCCTTCCTCTTGAAAATTGGACATTCTGAAAGCTGGACAATCCCTACACCTTCAATGTACATTCATGCCCTTGTTGGGTATGATATGTGTTCTTGTTGGCAAAAGTCTTTCTGCAATAAAATACTAACCTACAGAAAGACACACTGACAGATTCTGGATTCTGGGGAATTCTCTACCCAATGAACCCCCAATTCTCCATGACTGATGCATTTTAATACACTTAAGTAGTTTTGTTTTAAATTCCATCCTGAATTTTGATGGCAATATTAAATGGCATTTTAAAAAAATCATAAAAATCCACTTCTAAAGTGTGTTTATGCATGTTTGTTTGCATCCTTGCCATGAACATATTTAATACTAATAGTTAAGAAACATAATTTTGTGTTCTAATAGCTGTGTTAACAAAGTTATTTTCTGATTGATTCAAATCTTTGTATTTACAAGAACATGAAAACAAAACTACAATGTGGCTAACATATTAGATTTTCAGCAAAAATATTTGTGGCTTACATATATGCAAGTACTGATCCCATTTAATCTTCACAATACTTTTTAAAAATTCATCATTTAGTATACCCATGTCACTTCATAATTCTACATTATCCTACATAATTTCAATAGTAAGTCTTGTTCAAAATTCTTGACTCTTTGCAGAATTGTGTGCTAAAGGGTCCATATAAAGTATTTCATTTTCCACTATGAATTTCCTGATGTGAAATCTAGCTGAAGATGTTCCTAAATTGACTATCAGATTGCTGTTTCTTCAGCATAAGAATATTAATGCCAAGGAATGAATTATCACTCTAGACATGCCTTCATGACACCCATAACAGTTTTATATAATGTGAATTCTTACTTGCCCTATAAGTGTTGCTGTATGAATAAATGATTTTGTGTGATTTTTCATGAATAAAACCTCCAGCATGTATGATCTGGCACTCCCCCAAGGGGCTTCATCCTCTGTTAAAAACTTCTTGCTCTATTAGTTGAAGATTCAATTTCATTATATTTATGAGTTCTCTCATGTATATCATCACATTGTCTATCCAATGCTTTGCTACACAGCTGACATTTATATAGGTTCTCTCCTGTATTAATTGGCTTAAATTGATAAAGTAGTCAGGATGACTAAAGGCTCTACCAGGTTGATTACAAACAGTCTTCTTCAATATGTGAGTACTCTAGTAGGTTTAAATGTTAAATAAAGGGCTTAAATCTCTTCCAAATTCAAAACATTGATAGCATAAGTTCTCTCATGTAATCTAAGGTCAGAATATTGACCAAAGCCTTTCATATATATAGTACTCACAGGGTTTCTCTCCAGTTTGAGTTCTCTCATGTTGTTCTTAGGTTACAAAAATAAACTAAGGTTTCCCACATAGACAATATTCTTACAGTATCTCTCTAGCATGAGTTTTCTCATGTTGTCTCAGTGTAAAACGCTGAGTGAAGACTTTCCCACATAGATGACATTCATAGGGCTTCTCTCCAGTGTGAGTCCTACTATGTCGTCTAAAGCTAGAATTATGGGTGAAGGCTTTCCCACATAGGTGGCATTCATAAGGTTTCTCTCCCGTGTGAATTCTCTCATGTTTTCTCAGGGCAGAACACTGAGTGAAGGCTTTCCCACATAGATGACATTCATAAGGTTTTTCACCAGTGTGATTCCTCTCATGTCCTATAAGGCTAGAATGATGGGTGAAGGCTTTCCCACATAGGTGACATTCATACGGTTTCTCTCCAGTGTGAGTTCTCTCATGCTGTCTCAAGGCAGAACAATTAGTGAAGGCTTTCCCACATAGATGACATTCATAAGGTTTCTCTCCAGTGTGAGTTCTCTCATGTCCTCTAAGGCTAGAATAATAGGTGAACGCTTTCCCACATAGATGACAATCATAGTGTTTCTCTCCAGTGTGAATCCTTTCATGTTGTCTAAGAGTAGAATTATGGTTGAAGGCTTTCCCACATAGATGGCATTCATAAGGTTTCTCTCCAGTGTGAGTCCTCTCATGTCGTCTAAGGCTAGAATTATGGGTGAAGGCTTTCCCACATAGATGACATTCATATGGTTTCTCTCCAGTGTGAGTTCTCTCATGTTGTCTCAGAGCTGAAGAGTAAGTGAAGGCTTTCCCACACAGATGGCATTCGTAAGGTTTCTCTCCAGTGTGGGTTCTCTCATGCTGTCTTAGGGCTGAACATTGAGTGAAGGCTTTCCCACACAGATGGCATTCATAAGGTTTCTCTCCAGTGTGGGTTCTCTCATGTTGTCTCAGAGCAGAACTCTGACTGAAGGCTTTCCCACATAGATAGCATTCATATCGTTTCTCTCTGATGTGAGTTCCATTGTAATATGTAAGACCAGAACTTTGAACAAACAATTTACCAATTTGATGACAGTCATATGATTTACTTCTTTTGCAAATTTGTGTTTGTTGACTGAAAGGTGACTGATCACTGAGGGTTTGTCCAAATAGATTGCTGAAGTAGGGTTTCTTTCTCTTGAGAGTTAATACATGTTGAGTCACTCTGGATCTGTGAGTTAAATCTTCTGGCAATTCACTACATGTAATGTTATTCTTTTCAGTATGAGATTTCTGCTTCTGGCAAGTAGATGAGAGACCACAAAAAGTTAACCCATAAAAATCCATTCATATACATACGAATTCTAATCATTACTGACAACTTCCAATTATATTTCCCAGATAGTTAATTACTATGTTATTCTCTTTCATGCACAGAAATCTTCTCTTTTGTAGCATCCCAACAGCAGAGCTATCACATCAATTTCGAAGACTTTATAATATTTCAAAGATTAGGTATATGAGCCATGTTTATGCAATTATCTTTTTATAAAAACCCAGGTTATACTTTTGGGGCTCAAGTTAATTTTTCCCTACATTCAAACTACCACAGAATTTTTCTAGATTAACGCTTAAAACCAATTACTTTCAGTTAAGTGATTGTACAGAATTCCTAATTTATTTCACTCCCAGGTAACTATTTGGAAGACTAGGGTTCACATTCATGAGGCTTACCAATGACAAAATGGTAGATGTGTGTTTCCTGCAGATATGTTGCATGAATAGCATTTCCTGTTTTCTAAGTCCACTTTCCTTGCCTGAAACAATTGAAAAAACAATTACTTGCTAGACTAGAATTAGGGAAATGAAAATGTTGAAAATTCCCACATGGCCCTATATTTATGTCAAAGATGCCACTTATCTATGAAACAATATCAAAATAAGGAATATTCTACACAGTAGATAATTTTATATAACATTGACAATTAGAAAAGATTTTCAAGATTGAAATACAAGAAAAGTTATTAAAAAGATAATACGGTGAATGGTAAAGAAAAGGAAAACCATCGAAAAGGAGGACCAGGAAAAGTGTCATTAATTGAAAGTTTAAATCCAATAGTGCATAAATATCCACTTCCTCGAAGCCACAGACACTTGAATACAGATTGATAAGTGAACCAAATAATGACCACACCTGGGGAAAATTTCCCCAATATAAACATCTTCATTTCAGAAAATATAATTCACTTAAGGAAATCTTCAGTTGTTATTTTCAAGAAACTAATCCTCACTGATTAGGCTCCTCCTTGTCATGAAGCACAGGACCCTAGAACTCCGCACTCCACCATCTAGACCCAGGAAGTACAGTGCACCCCGAACAGAATAGATCCCAATAGACCTACACCAAAACACTTACTGATCAGATAGTGCAATGTCAAAGACAAAGAGAGAATTCTGAAAGCAGCAAGAAAAAAGCAATCCATCACACACAAGGGAAGCTCAATAAGACTTTGTACAGATTTCTCTGCAGAAACCATGGAGGTGAGAAGACAGTGGTATGATATATTTAAGATACTGAAAGAGAAGAACTGTCAACAAAGAATCCTATATCTGGCAAAACTGTCCTTCAAAAATGAGGGAGAGATCAAAATATTTTCAGACAGACACTGAGAAAGTTTGTGAATAAGAGACTGGCATTACAAGAAATACTGAAGGGAGTGCTACAGGCTGATACGAAAAGACAGAAGAGAGAGGTTTGGAGAAGAGTGTAGAAATGAAGATTATCAGAAAGGGTAAAAGGAGAGAGAGGAAAAAATAAGACATGATGTATAAAATCTAAAAGACAAAATGGTAGAAGAAAGTACTGCCCTTACAGTAATAACACCAAATGTTAATGGATTAAACTCCCCAATAAAAAGACACAGATGGGCAGAATGGATTAAAAAACATGACCCATCTATATGCTGTCTACAAGAAACTCACTTGTAACACAAGGACAAAAATAGGCTGAAAGTGAAAGGCTGGAAAAAGATATTTCATGCAAACAGCAACCAGCAAAACATGGGAGTAGCTATACTAATATCAGACAAATTAGACTTCAAAAGTAAAACAATTGAAAGAGACAAAGAAGGGCACTATATATTAATAAAGGGGTCAATTCATCAAGAAAACAGAACAATCATAAATATTTATGCACCAAGCCAGAGTGCCCCCAAATTCATGAGGCAAACACTGAGAACACTGAAAGGAGAAGTAGATACCTCTACAATAATAGTTGGAGACTTCAATACACTGCTTTCATCAAAGGATAGAACATCTAGACAGAGGATCAATAAGGAAATGGAGATGTTGAATTGTATGATAAATGAACTAGACCTGACAGACATTTATAGAACACAACACTCCACAACAGCAGGATACAAATTTTTCTCAAGTGCTCATGGAACATTCTCTAGGATGAACCACATGTTGGGTCACAAACCAAGTTTTGACAAATTTAAAAATATTGATATTATAAAAAACACTTTCTTAGATTGGAATGGAATGAAGTTGGAAATAAATAACAGGCAAAAGAATGGAGGTTAAACAACACCCTCTTAGAAAATCAGTGGGTAAAGGAAGAAATTACAAGAGAAATCAGTAAATACCTCATGGCAAATGACAATGGAAACACAACATATCAAAACTTATGGGATGCAGCAAAGGTGGTGCTGAGAGGGAAATTTATTGCCTTAAACCCCTGTATTAAAAGAGAGAAAAAATTGAGGAACTAACTGTTCACCTGGAGGAACTAGAGAAGGAACAGCAAACTAACCCCAAAGCAAACAGAAAGAAAGAAAAACAAAGATTAGAGGAGAAATAAATGAAATTGGGAACAGGAAAACAACAGAGAGAATCAACAAAACCAGAAGTTGGGGTTCTTTGAGAAAATCAACAAAATCAATGGACCCCTAGCTAGGTTAACTGAAAAAAAAAAAAAAAAAGTGGATGCAAATAAATGAAATCAGAAAAGGGAAAGGAAATATAACTACTGACCCTGCAGAAATAAAGGAGATAATGAGAAGATACTATGAGCAACTATATTCTAATAAACTAGACAACTTAGATGAAATGGACAACTTCCTAGAAAAGTATAAACAACCAACATTGACTTGAGAAGGAACAGAAGACCTCAACAAACCAATCTCAAGAAAAGAGACTGAGTCAGTCCTCAAAAAGCTCCCAAAGAAGAAAAGCCCAGGACCAGATGGCTTCACATGTGAATTCTACCAAGCATTCAAGAAGGAATTAGTACCAATCCTGCTCAAACTCTTACAAAAAATTGACGAGGAGGGAAAGCTACCCAACTCATTCTATGAAGCCAACATCACCCTAATACCAAAATCAGACAAAGATACTACAAAACAGGAAAATTATAGACCAATCTCTTTAATGAACATAGATGCAAAAATCATCAACAAAATACTCACAAATCAAATCCAGCAACACATTAAAAGAATTATACACCATGACCAGGTGGAGTTTATTCCATGTATGCAAGAAAATCAATTAATGTAATAAACCACCTCAATAAATTAAAGAAGAAGAACCACATGATCATCTTGATCAATGCAGAAAAAGCATTTGACAAAATTCAACATCCTTTCTTGATGAAAACACTTCAAGGGATAGGAATAGAAGGGAATTTTCTCAATATAATACAGGCAATATATGAAAAACCCACAGCTAACATCGTACTCGATGGGGAGAGACTGAAAGCTTTCCCTCTAAGATCAAGAATAAGACAGGGACGCCCACTGTCACTATTGTTATTCAACATTGTGCTGGAAGTTCTAGCTAGAGCAATTAGGCAAGAAAAAGAAATAAAAGGCATCCAAATTGGAGAGGTAGAAGTAAAACTTTCACTGTTTGCAGATGACATGATTCTATATGTAGAAAATCCAGAAAAATGTACATCAAAGCTATTAGAACTAATTAATGAACACAGCAAAGTGGCAGTCTACAAGATCAACATGCAAAAATCTGTAGTGTTCTTATACACAAGTCATGTGCAAGAAGGGGAAGAAATCAAGAAAAAAAATCCATTTACAATAGCAACCAAAAGAATCAAGTATTTAGGAATAAACTTTACAAAGGCCACAAAAGACCTATACAAAGAAAACTACAAGAAACTGCTAAATTGAACAGGACCTAAAAAAATGGAAGAACACACCATGTTCATGGATTAGAAGACTAAATATAATTAAAATGTCATTCTACCTAAACTGACTTATAGATTCAATGCAATACCAATTAAAATCTCAACAACTTACTTTGCAGAAATAGAAAAACCAATAACCAAATTTATTTGGAAGGGCAAGGTCCCTCAAATAGCCATAAATATCTTGAGAAAGAGGAACGAAGTGGGAGGTCTCACACTACCTGACTTTGAAGCATATTACAAAGCTACAATGCTCAAAACAGCATGGTACAGGCATAAGGATAGATATACCAACCAATGGAATCAAATTGAGTGTTCAGAAATACACTCGCACATCTATGGACAAATGATCTTTGATAAGGCAGTCAAGCCAAAGCAACTGGGACAGAGCAGCCTGTTCGATAAATGCTGTTTGGAGAACTGGATATCCATTTCCAAAAGAATGAAAGAGGACCCCTAACTCACACCTTATACAAAAATTAACTCAGAATGGATCAAAGACTTAAACATTAGTGCTAAGACTGTAAGACTCTTAGAAGAAAATGTAGGGCAATTTCTTAAAGATCTTGTGATAGGAGGTAGTTTCCTAGACCTTACACCCAAAGCGTGAGCAACGAAAGAACAAATAGACAAATGGGATCTCCTCAAAATTAAACAGTTTTGTACATCAAAGGACTTTGTCAGAAAGGTAAAAAGGCACCCCACAAATGGGAGACAATATTTGGAAACCACATATCAGATAAGGGTTTAATATCCCAAATATATAAAGTGATCCTACAACCCAACAACAGAATGACAAACAACTGAATTAAAAAATGGGCAAAAGACTTGAACAGTTTTCTGATGAGAAAATACAAATGGCTCAAAAACATATGAAAGAATGCTCAACTTCACTGGCTATTAGGGAAATGCAAATCAAAACCATAATGAGATACCATCTCACACCTACCAGAATGGCCATTATCCAAAAAAAACAAAAAACTACAAGTGCTGGAGAGGACGTGGAGAAAGAGGCACACTTACTCACTGTCGGTGGGAATGTAGAATGAGCAACCACTCTGGAAGACAGTGTGGAGGTTCCTCAGGAAGCTAAGTATAGATTTGCCATATGACCCAGCTATTCCATTGCTAGGTACATACTCAGAGGAACTGAAAGTTAAGACACAAATGGACATTTGTAAACCGATGTTTATCAGGGCATTATTCACAATAACCAAGAGATGGAAACAGCTCAAATGTCCATGAACAGACAAGTGGATAAACAAACTGTGATACATACACACGATGGAATATTACACAGCTGTAGGACAGAACAAAGACATGGAACATATAATAATGTGGATGAACTCTGAGGACACTGTGTTGAGTGAAGTTAGCTAGACACAAAGGGACATATACTGTATGTTCACACTAATATGATCTAACATTAATGAGCAAACTTTGAGAGTTAAAAGCTGATAACACAGGCTACTAGGAGATAGAAAGAGGGTAGAAATTGGGCATTTGATGCTGAAAGACTACAGAATGTTCAGCAGGATTGACTGTATAGATCCAGAAATAGATAGGATAATACTGTGTGATGGTTGCACAATATTGTAAGTACACTGAACAAAGAGGTCCATGAATAAAGCTGAAAGAGGTGGGCTAGGGGCATGAATGACACCTGAGCTAAAAATAGAAGATAAATACTGGGACTGTTTAACTTAGCAAAAACTGGAGTGGCCAATGATTGTGACTAAATGCACAAATATAAAACTATTCTTGCATGTGGGAGAACAAATGAATGTCAACCATGCAGAGTGTTGGAAAGGGGATGGTATTGGGGAAAAATATAATCAAAGCAAACTGGAGTCTATGGTCAACAGTAACATCATAATTGCTTCCATTAAATGTAACAAAGGCAGTACACCAAAGCTAAATGTGTATGAGGGGAGTTATAAGGAAGGGATATGGGATTCTTGGTAGTAGTGTTGCTGTCTGACACTACTATTGTATTGTATATTTTATTTTTTTGTTTTATCTTTTTTATTAATAATTAAAAAACTTTTTTTCATAGTATAAAAAAAATCTGGCATGATTTCTTTGTAAAAACACTAAGAAAGAGGAATAGAAGGTAAGTTCCACTACATGATACAGGACATATAGGAAAAACACACAGTTAACATCATACTCAATGGTTGGTTAGAGACTGAAAGCTTTTCTTTTAAGATCTTAAACAAGACAAGGATGCCACTGTCACCACACTGTTATTCAACACTGCTAGAAATTCTAACTAGATGAAACAGGCAAGGAAAAAAAGGCATCCAAATTGTAAAGGAAAAAGCAAAACTTTCACTATTTGCAGATGACATGATCCTATATTTAGAAAGTAAAAGAAAATCTAAAACAAAGCTAGTAGAACTAATAAAAGAGTTCAGCAAAGTGGAAGAATAAAAGATCAACATGCAAAAATCAGTAGCATTTGTATACACTAGTAATAAGCTTTCTACAGAGGAAATCATGAAAAAAATTCCATTTACAATAGCAATTGAAATAATCAAATATCTAGGAATAAATTTAACCAAGTGTTCCAGTTAGCTAATCCTGCCATTATGCAAAATACTGAAAATGGATTGGCTTTTATAAAGGGGGTTTATTTGGTCGCAAATTTACACTGAAGGACATGAAAATGTTCAAATTAAGACATCAACACGAGTGTACCTTCACCAAAGGAAGGCCAATGGTGTCCAGAAAACCTGTTAGCTGGGAAGGTACATGGCTGACACCTGTGGATCCCAGGTTGTGCTCCAGCTCCTCAGCTCCTCTGCTTTCTTCAGAATGTTACTCTTGGCATGTTTTGTCCTCTCTTAGCTTCTTCAGAGCAAACACTGGGCTAGCATCCCCAAAGTGTCAGCAAAAGTCTGCTTTCAGTGTCCATCTCCAAAATGTCTCTCTGAGCTGCTCTGAGGTCCTGCTGTTTGTAGCTCTTTTACAGGACCCCAGTGATTAAATCAAGATACACCCTAAATGGGTGGGGTCCACATCTCCATGGAAATAATCTAATCAAGAGGTCACACCCTAATCAAAAAGATTAATCAATCTTCCCTCACAAGATTACATCAAAGAACATGGCTTTTTCTGGGGGACATAATACATACAAACCAGCATATCAAGGATGTAAAGGACCTGTATTCAGAAAACTAGAAAACATTGAGGAAAGAAATCAAGGAGGATCTAAATAAATGGAAAGACATTCTGTATTCAAGGGACAGGAAGAATAAACTAAGTTAAGATGTCAGTTCTACCCAGATTGAGTTACAGATTCAATGCAATTCCAATCAAAATTCCAAGAGCCTACTTTGCAGAAACAGAAAAGCCAATCATCAAATTTATGTGGAAGGATGAGGGGCCCTGAATAGCCAAGAACATCTCAAGAAAGAAAAACTAAGTTGGAGGACTAACAGTTCCTGATTCAGAAGCATATTTCAAAGCTATGGTGGTCAAAACAGCATGACACCAGCATAAGGATGGATATTTTGACCAGTGGAATCAAACTGACAGTTCAGAAAAAGACATACATGTCGACTGATTTTTGACAAGGTGGCCAAATCTACTCAACTGGGACAGAACAGTCTCTTCAACAAATGGTGCTGGAAGAACTGGATCTCCATATCCAAAAGAATGAAAGAGGACACTTATCTCACACCTTATACAAAAAGATTAATTCCAAATGGAGCAAAGACCTAAGTAGATGAGCTGATACAATAAAATTCCTAGAGAAGAATCTTCAAGATCTTGTGGTAGGAGGTGGTTTCTTAGAACTGACACCCAAAGCACAAGAAACAAAAGAAGAATCAGATAAATGGGATCTCCTCAAAATGGAATCCTTTTGTGCTTCAAGAAAGTGAAAAGACAGCCTACAAATGGAAGAAAATACTTCTAAACAACATATCTGATAAGGGTTTAATATCCAGAATTCATAAAGAATCAAACAACTCAACAATAAAAAGACAAGCCACCCAATTAAAAAATGAGCAAAAGACTTGAAGAAACTTTTCCAAAGGGAAAATACAAATTGCCAAAAAGCACATGAAAAGATGCTCAACATCACTAGCTATTAGGGAAATGCAAATCAAAACCACAATGAAATATCATTAGACACCTAATAGAATGACCATTTTCAAAGAAATAGAAAACTCCAAGTGCTGGAGAGGACGTGGAGAAATAGGAACTTGTTCACTGCTGGTGGGGATGTAAAATGGTGCAGCTGCTTTGGAAGGCAGTTTGGTGGTTCCTCAGAAAGCTAAGTGTAGAGCTGCCATATGATCTGGCAATCACCTTACTAGGTATACACTCAAAAGAACTGAAATCTGGGATGCAAACATTTGCACACTGATGTTCATAGTGGCATTATTCAAACCATGAAAAGATGAAACCCAAACATCCATTAACTGATGGATGGATAAATAAACTGTGAAATATTCATATGGTGGAATATTACTCAGCTGTAAGAAAGAATGAAGTCCTGAAGCATGTGACAATATGGATGGACCTTGAGGACAGTATGTTGAGTGAAATAAGCCAGACACAGAAGGACAAATATTGTATGGTTCCACTGATACGAACTATCTATTATGGGCAAATTCTGTGAGTTAAAATCTAGAATACAGGTTACCAGGAGATAGAAAGAGGGTAGAGAATGGGGAGATGATGCTTAAAGGGCCCAGAATTTTTAATAAGGTTGATTTTAAGTGTTTGGAAATGGATAGAGGTGATGTAGCACAATACTTTAATTAACAGTGCTGAATTATGGGTGTGAGTATGTTTGAAAGAGGAAGTCCAGGGTAGTGTATATCACTAGAAGGAAAGCTGAATAAAACATAGGACTGTATGAAACTTGTTGTAGATGATGACTGTGGACTATTTCATGGTGTTAACAATAGGGTGGTATATGGGAAAAATACAACTACTGCAAACTATGGGCCATAGTTAACTGTAACACTGTAAAAGTCTTTCATCAATTGTAACAAAGGGTACTATACCAATGCTGAGTCAATAATGGGGGGTATAAGAGATACAGGTTTTTAAAATTTTTTTCCAGAGCAATGAGAATGTTCTCAAATTGACTGTGGTGGTGAATGCACAGCTCTGTGATTATACCAAGAGCCACTGACTGTACACTTTGGATAGACTGTGTGGTATGTGAATAAAACCATTAAAAAAAACAATGCTTAGTACAAAGTCTAATTCAAACTGGGTATGGGTGTGGTCTATCCTGTGGCACAATTCTCTGTCTTTAGACCTGTGAAATACAGAGGATAAGCTATCTGCTTCCAATATACAATGGAGGGACAGGCATAGGATTAACATTTCTGTTCCCATAGGGAGAAACTGAAGGGGAAACAGGGATCACGGGTCCAAAACAACTCCAAATCCTGCAAAGCATACGCCATTAGATTTCAAAGCCTGAGAGTCATCTGTAGAATGATGTCTTACGATTTGGCAGCCACACCCCTTCCAAGTGCTTGTGCAGCCACCACGCTTTCTCCAAACCCTGAGGGGAAGGCTCCATGCTCGCAAAGCACTGGGGTGGTGTCCAGACTCTCTGCAATCTGGGGGTACAGGTCCCAGCCTCTCAGAAAAGTGGGGTGGCAGCATTCATCCTGAACAATGGAGTGGAAGGCCCACCCACTCCAAGCACTGGGGCAGAGTCACCCTTTCCACACACTTGGGTGGGCCCACTCTCTTTGCCTGAGAAGATGACCAGTTGAGACCTCAGCCTACATGGCTCTGCCCTTGAAGTGCTTTTTCCTTCGATCTGTACCTAGTCCCAGTCATACAGATCTCACAAAGAATGTGTCAGTTTTGCAGGTAGTACACAGAGGTCCAAACCATCAGACAGAAGGACTTTTCACAGGTCCTTCCTGAGTAACTGTACCACCAACCCTGACTTGCACAGAAATTGCTGACTAGTTCCACATTTGGTTAAACCCTTACATGGGGCACTATTCTCTGGGGACTTGCTTTCCAGAAGATCAGAATTTTCCAAACCTTCAATTTCTGGTTTCTTTATATCTGGGGGTTGAACTCTCAGCTTATCCCATTTCTCTCACATTTTACTACAAGCTGCAAGGAGAAATGAGGCTCCGCTTTCCACACTTAACTTGAAAATCACCTCAGTTAAATATCCAAGTTCATCACTCTCAAGGATGCCTTCCATCCAACACTGGAACTCAATTTTGCCAAGTTCTCTGCCACTTTAAGACAAGGATCACCTTTACTCCATTTTCCAATAATACATTCATCATTTCCTTTTATGGCCTCACTGGATTCTACCAACAGACTCTTCCAAGCAATACAGGCCTTTTCTATAAGCACCACACAATTCTTCCATAGCCTCTACTCACCACGCAGTTCCAAAGTCATTTCTACATATTTGGTATTTGCAACATCAGCACCACACTCTCCTAGTTCCAAAATTTGTTGTAGTTTCTTACGCTGCTTAAGCAAATATTGTGAAATGGGTCTGCTGAAACAATGGAAATTTATTAACTTCTGGTTTTGAGGCTGGGAAAAAATCAAAATTCAGGCATCAAGGCAATGCTTTCTACCAAAGACTAGGGCATTCTGGGGCTGGCTGCTAGCAACACGTGGTCCCCAGCTTGTCGCATGGCACATCGCAATGTTTCCTGGTCTCTTTCTTCTCTTCCAGGGTTCCTTTATTGCAGCTTCTTACTACCTATGGCTTTCTCTGTGTGTCTGAATTTTATTCTCTTATAAAGGACTCTAATAATGGATTAAGATCCATTCAGATTGAGATGGGACACACCTTAACTGAAATAAATGAAAAGGTCCTACATACAATGGGTTCACACACACAGGCATGAATTAGATGTAAGAACATGTTTTTCTGTGGTACATAGAGCTTCAAACCACTACAAACATGAAAGAAGAATAAGGTAAACACTGAAAGTTAGCGAAGGGAAAGGAACCTGGAACACAGAATATTGACAATTCATCACCAACAAAGGGTTAACTCTTGACCATGTGCCCAAATACAGTGAAGACCTCTGGCTGTTGATGTCAAGTTCAAAGAGACTGTAGAACACTCCATATTTTCAAACAAGGAGAAATTCTAGGTTTCCACAATATTTCCTTATGATTTTAAAAAAAGAATCCAAATAACATCAGCATCCCCAGAACAGTTTATGTGGAAAAGTATATGCCTGTTGTTTTTACTACTATAGTCTGAATCCACACCAAATTCCTGAAGCAGAATAATGATTTAGGAAACATTTAACCCACTTATTTATGTTTCAGGAAATACTCATTGAATTCCCAGCACTGCTTTGAGTGTTGGACATTGAGTAGAAGAAAAACATGCAATTTGTGTTCAAGAAGATTACAGTTTAGTGGGGTGAAAAACTAGATGTAAGTAATAAGAAACAAATTTCTTTTTAGTAGGTATACATGTTATAAAATTATATAAAATATATTAGGTATATAAAGTATAAAATAAGATATAAAACAATACAAAACAATATACACAAAGTGTTTCTACATACTTCTTGAAAAAATAGAGGAATTGACAGATGGGTAAACTTGAGGGACTCACCCACTGAGACCAGATGCCTGATGTTCTCCAGCATCACGTCTCTGAACAGCTTTCTCTGGGATGTGTCCAGCAGGGCCCACTCTTCCTGGGTGAAGTCTACAACTACATCTTTCAAGTTCACTAACTCCTAAAAACATACACATTCGTGTTCAGAGAGGGCCTCCTCTATCAATGCCCAGAGTAGGAAGTTTGAGAAGACAGCACTGAGGAAAAGGTGACAGTATACAGAAAGCTTAAATGGAGTTTGAGTTTCAGGTCAGATCCTTCTCAGTGCTGAATGGTCATCTGTCTTTTAGAGATGACACACACCTACTGAATATTTAAAACTCCATTATAAAAGAATATCACAAGACATGTGGTATGATATAACCTAGAAATTTCCCAATAAACCAGTCATTAAAACTTCCAGATGGTGCTATAAAATTTGCACTTGGGCATTCATAACTAAAACACCCTTTTCTACAAACTTTAAGTAAACTTGCAGACTCATCAAAAGGCATGCAATATTCATCACTTGCTACTTTTATATCATAACTATGGTTCAATTATTCCCCCAGATGATCTCAGTATTGTCTCATCTATAAAATCATTTCACAACCCGTTACAAGTTTTGAAAGATCCAACAAGTTTACATGTAAAGTGCTTAATATCTAAACAATTTGTAGGCATATTATCCATTAGAATAGCAGAGACTCTTGCAGCGAAGTCTAGGATTCTGCATACCTAAACAGTTATCATGCAGAACTTGGGATCAGTATGTGCTGCCACACACAACTCTACATAACTCAGGTGTTCATCATATCATGTAAGTACAGACAGTTCAGCAGCACACACCACAGTCCCCTGAGACTGTTGTACTGAAGGACGGTCCTAGCTGGACCACTCCAGCGGTAGGAGACCTTCCAATCTCTACTTTCCTTGGAACCTCCAAATACCCATGTTCATTGTCTCACTTGTGTCTTTATCTCCTCTGTAGGTTCAAGAGTACAAGAAACCACTTAATTCATTCTGGTCTCTCCAATTCATCAAAAATTTTCACAGGGCCATATATCTTACTCTACATACTATATACTCTCTTCTGAATGCACTCCAAAAGTTAAAGAAACAATACTTATAATTATTTCCATTTACATTCTTTGAATAAAGGTTACCTGGAAAATTGGAAATTGGGTTATTAGGGGCAAGGGGTAAGGAGAATTTTACTTATCTTTTATAAAAGTTTTCAAAATGTACAAATATATATCAATACTTTAAGAAATTAGAAATTGGGGAAAATAAATTATTCCTTTTTTCTTCTATTACCTAACCCTCACTTTTGCTCCCTTGCAACATTGCACAGTCCTGGACCCTAGCACCTGTAACACTGTATTGATTGAACTCACCTGCTGAAACATCAACCTCCCTACTGACTATAAACTTCTGTTCTTATTCATGCCTATCACCTATGTCCGCTGCATGCCAAAGCCAATTGCAGGCATTTACATGATCAATGAGTGCATTCTCTCTCCAATGAGGAAATGGGCTAGATGAGGAAAAATCCTCTCTCATCTAACCAGTGAATACAGAGCCTTGGTAGAGCCTTGAACAAATTTGTGTAATGTTGGAAAGGAGATTATTATTGATGAACCCCTAATCTACCACAACCATCCCAAAGGTCTGGATAAACTTAACTGCAGCTCAGATCCTAAATGAGCTTAGAATTTCCATACCAATAGGAGAAACCTGCCTACCTGCTGAAGACACATGGATAATTCAGTAGAAAGAAGAATTCCCTACTTACCAGTTGTTCCATAGTCAACAGCTCAGCTGATAACTGTCTTCCTCTGGGTTTTCACTCTAGGTGAAAAAAGCTGAGAAAGGAGATAGAAGATATGAGATTCTGGTCTTGTCCCAATTTCTAGACCCAACTGTCATGAATCAAAACCCTTCACCTAGAAGTAACCCCAGCCCAATCAATAGGAACATGAAGTATGCTCCAAGAGAAACAGGAGGGCCCTCTTCTCCCAGGGTCAAGAGTAAGAAGGTCTTGGCTACTCTGGACAATAAAGAAGATATGAACACCTTCACTGTATAGCTAGGAACATAAAATCATTGAGTTTTATATATTCCTTAGCCCATGGTGGTCAGAGGTTTTCAATTCCTTTGCTGATTCCAAAAACTGATTCTCCACCTCCAGAGAACCCATTCTGGGATTTCTCGGATAAGAATATTCCTGGCTTATGAAAACATCCATCCCAGTCCTATGGACTCCTAATCCCTTCCTGCTTTACCATGTACCTGCCCATCGGAGAACACTTGCCCTAAATCATCTTAGCTTATCCACATGGGATGTCTTACAAAATCACTCTCTCAACAACAAGTTCTAGATCTCATCTTGCTGGACTTGGATATCACTCAAGATACTGAAGAATATATTTCATTATGGGGTTGATCAATTCAAGGACTTGTTCATTTGAACAGATCAATGGCTCCTATCATACAAATCTAGTCCTGAAAATCTCCTGCATCAGAAAGAAGTAGAAGTACATGTGTCAGTGTCTCAAAATCCCCACAGATCAGGATACTCTGATAACGTAGAATGAAGAATTTGGGAGAATATCTATTTTCTCAATCTGATATGTTAGTGAAGTGGCAGCTGAAATTTTATCCTATATTAATCAACCTCAGCTGTTCTATATTAATCATCCTCAGCTGTAACATTCCTGTATTTCATAATTTATAGATACGAAGGGTCTTCTACACTGTAAATTCTTCCCTAAAACACTGTTAAGAATTTTTTGCATTTCATGGACAAATGATGAGAAGTCAGATTAACTTACCCATTTGTACCCGAGCCCAGAAAAACAGTGGTTGCATTAAATGTACTTGGAAAGTTACATATTTGGTTATTTTAATCTTCAAAGTAACCCTGCTGAGTAAGGCTAATTTATCTATTTAACAAATGAAATGAACAGAGGTTCAGAAATCTAGGGTACTGTTAAAAATTACATGGCTAGAAAAAGACAGCAGGGTTTGAATTTTATCTGTGTCTCCAGTTCAAATTCCTGAAGACTTACACTAAGCTTTACCTGGATTGCACCTCTCATTTCATTAATCAGAGTCTCCACCCTATTTTCAAATCTCTTCTTCATACAGTTTGTTCACACAATTACACCCCCAGCCCAGGTTCTCCAACCAAATAGGAAGCTTCCTAGAATTAAATCCACTATCCAAACAACCTATAACTCACCTGATGTTTACTGTCCAGTATAATCCACACTTACTCATCTCAAGAGATACTTAACTGAGAACATTTCTCATGTCCTTCTGAGTATTTACCATACCTGTCTCCAGTAGGAGCAACTCGAATTACCTGCCTTGCCATGACTGAATGGGTCAGAGCATGACTAAGACGTTGATCCAGGTCTAAACACAGAGCTCCTTTCCTTCAGGTCACTCATAAAATTTGTCATTTTACATTTGTTTGTCTGCCTGTCCCTTCTACTGTTCCCTGATGATTTTAGGCAAGTTTCTCTTTGAAAAAATACTAATGAGTTATGAATCCAGAGAATCTGTATGTCCACAGTAACCTAACCTGACCTCAGATGGCCTAGGCCTAAAGGCCTGCAGTCAAATCCAACAATTCCATTCTGGTTAACAAAATCAATTACAAAATAAATAAGGACTTTCCCTTGTGATTAAAATTCTCTTCCTTACTCACCAGAACCCAAACAGATCAAAAATGAAAGGAAAGGGACTTACCAATGATGCTTTCACATTCCAGTGCTTAGAGCTTCTTTCTCACTCTAGGAAAAGGACCATTTTCATGGAGGACTCTCCTTTTATGCAGTTGATAGTGTCATCAGTCCTATAATCTGAGAGACATACCCTGATTAATTCATATGACAGTGAAGATACATCTAATCAAGGCATGCCTTCTTTAACACAATCTTTACCTTCAAATTAGATAAATCATATAAACGCAGTTAAAGAAAACAGATTGCATCATTTAATTCCTTCTAAAAGTCTCTATATCAACCTTTGTATCTCTTCCCAGGGGTCTCACTGTTTTGTGGATTTTGTGTTGGAGAAGAACTCTAGAGTATCTACCAGAAGGACATTACTACTCTTCATTTCTAAGAAGACTTGTTGTCTACCAAGATTCTCTCAGGATGTGGGCATCAGTGCAGTCTATATAAAGCAGAAATGTCTGTGCTGAAAACATATTCAAAGAAACTTTCATTGTTTTAAAGTGCGCAGTTTATTACTGAACAAAGGAAAGACCATCCCATGTCTCTTCATATCAGATTTTGCTGATGTTCTAAGAACCATACAGCCTAGCTTCAAAATATTAGGGATTCCCATAATAAATAATTCAGTTTCATTATTGATTTTCCTATGAATAAAATGTGCACTATTTTTTTTTATTAGAATCCAGTCCAGGATCATGTATTGCATTTAATTGTCACTGTCTCTTTAGTCTCTCATTTTTTATTGTGGAAACATATACAATATAAACTCACCCATCTCAACCAATCCCCAGCATACAATTCAGTGAGCTTAATCACATGCAAAATGTGTTCCCCTTACCAACATTCATTATCAGAACTTTCCAGTCATTCCAAACAGAAATCCTACAACCAGCATTGACTATTTTTTAAAATTAAAAGTAGGAAAGTTTTCAGGCATATATTGACAAATAGAACAAATTTTAATTCAAAAGCAAACTCAAGCAATGTATTTTCATTTTAGGTACAGGCATTTGATTCTGAAGTAATATTTTTCCTTTTGTTTAATTAACTTCTGAAATTTTAAAAGTTGCATTCTGTATTATTTTACTAGCATGGATTTTAGGTAATCAATAACTCCATTTTCATGGTTTTTTTACATAGTCCTATGAGATTTTAGACGAGTCACACAACAACTTGTGTCTTAGTTGTAGGTCAACTCTGCGCTAGGCCTGTCCAAGGGTGTGAAGATACTAGCAAACAGAACAGTTGGAAATTGTGGAGTTTAAGAGCTACATGAGAGGAGATCAGTTAAAGGAAAAAATGCAAGGGTGCTTTTAATCTAGAACTATGTCATTTTAGGAGATGAAAAACTCTTAGAAATGCAGGTATTTTATACCAAGAATTGCTCTAAGGTTTTTTAACTCAAGCCGTTAGGTGATAGGTAGGGCCACCTATGAAGGTTTGAATTGCTAAAGATGAACAAGCTTTCAAAAGTGATGACTTCATTTATGTAACTGATGAGAAAACTAAAATATCCAAGTGGAGAATTTCATGTTCAGGTCTGGGGATCAGACAGAAGAGACTGGGAAGTTTAAATGTTATAAAGATCATATTTGAGGTCAAAATGATAGAAGATAATACCTAGGTAGAGAGGGAGAAGAGAAAGGAAATGCTGAGACTAAATCCTTCAGAGTTCCAATAATTAATATTTCAGAAAGAGCTTGCAAATACCTAGAACATGGAGCCAGAGAAATCCAGGTGAATTGTGTTTGTCTGTGTTGATCTCCCTGGGAATTCCCTGAAAGACTAATGCAAGGTGCTTGCCTTTCATTTTCCTAGCTTGGAAACTTCTCAGGGCAAAAAAAGTGGCAAAGGGGAGGATGTTCCTTGAGAACACTGAAATGCAAGTAAGCAAGTTCCGCTGCCTGGAGAAAAGATGTCAGGTGAAGTAATTAATAGACACACCAAAACCCTGGCCAGGAAAGTTGGAGAGAGAGTTGCTTTAGGGAATAAGGGTTTAAGGGGAACCTAGGAAGCAAAGCACGTGTCTAGGATAGCACTTGTACTCAGAAAAGGACTTAGAACACTCCATGTTACCAAATCTGGCTGATAATTAAGCTTCATAAAATTAGGAAGCAAAGACTAAGGCAGTGGTGTAAATGGCCTGGCTAAGCACAAAGGTGTACTCCAACAGAGCCAATATGCAAGGACTGGGAGAAGTGATTTTGTTTTTTATTTTTGGGTCCAGGTGTGTTGCAAATTGAATCCTGAACCCATAAAAAACACGTCCAAGTCTTAATCAACATTTGTGTGGGTGCAAACCTATTTTAAAATGGTATTTTTGAATATGTTACAGTGAGTTAGGATGTAGACCCATTTGTGAATAGGATATTTGAAGACCCTTTGGCAGAAATGAATGAGTTTGAGCCTGAATCCAACTTGGCTGTAAGTTATAAGTAAAGGAAATTGAACATGGAGATGAGATGCAAAGAGCCAGACATGGATGCTGGAGAAGAGAGAGACATCACCATGTGACAGAGGACTGACATCAACAGAATGCTACCAAACCTGAGAGAAAGGATGGCTTTGCTAACATCTTGATTTTGGACTTCTAGCCTTCAAAATTGTGAGACAATAAATGTTTGCACTTTAAGTCAAATCGTGGTGTGATATTTGTTGTAGAAGCTCTGGCAAACTAAGACTACTAGTATTAATGACTTTTTGGTTTGTAACTCTTTATTTCCAATATGAGTTAGAGACAATTGCCTAAAACAATAATTATAAACCTATGTTAATGGGAACACAATATATAAAGATATAAGTTGTGATTACAACAACATAAACAGGGATTGATGGTGCTGTATAAGACTAGAGATATTTTATAATATTCTCCTTTGTTAATAGTAGCTCAATTGAGTTTGTTATAATATTAACAAATTAACTGTAATCCCTAGGGTAATCACTAAGTAAATAACTAAAAATATCCAAAAAAGGAAATGAGAAAGAAATGAAAATTGTATACTTCAAAAAAAATCAGTTTAACTTCAAAGAAGGATTAATGGAGGGCACAAGAAACAAAAATATACAATATATAGAAAACAAAGAGATATGACAGAAATAACTCCTCCCTTATCAATAACTGTTTTACATGTAAAAAGAATTACCTGCTTAATTAAAAAGCAGAGATTGGCAAAATTAATTTTTTTAAATGTCCAAACTACATTCTGTATACAAGAGACTCACTTTCAATACAATAATAAAAAAAAAAGGTTGAAAGCAAAAGGATGGAATGTTATTCCACGCAAACCATAATCAAAAGAGAGCTAGGTGGATATACTAATGTCAGAAAAAGTAGACCGTAAAAAACTGTTATGAGACAAAGAACATTATATATTGATAAAATAATCAATTCATCAAAACATATAAAAATTATAAGCCGGGGAGGATCCAAGATGGCAGATTAGGAGAGACAGAGCAAAATACTTCTCCATGAAAAACACTAGATAAAAGACAAAGTGCTCCAGAATACCAGGTCCAGGGTTGTACCAGCCGAACAAGGTCCACTATGTCCACAGTGACTATACACTTGGTAAAACCGAGAGTCTGCATTCAGAAATGAGTCCCCAGGAGCCATGCCATGATGGGGAGAAAACTGGGGTCAGCATTTGGAGACAGATTAGTTTAAAAACCCTTGAAGTGGCTGCAGATCCAGCAGTGAGAGCTGCACAGTCAAGCACGGTGGGGAGTGCCTTCCATGCCCCGGGCACCCACCTCACTATCTGGTATGGAAGATAGCCTTTTGCACACCTGCAGCTAATTGTCCCAGAGCTAGGAAGGTGGAGGTCTGTGGGAGTGGGAAATTACCATGCCCCATACAGCTGTCTTTTCAGTGGCTGGGAACATCCGTGCATGATGCCATGGCCAAGAATTCCCCTTAGGGATTCTGCCTGCTTGTGATACTGTGCAGTCTTCCACCTTGGAGGCCCATGGAGGGCACAGCTTGGAGGCAGGGTCCCGCACAGAAATCCCAAGGGCCCTACACCAATCCCAGGGACTTGTGGGCCCATGGCAGAGAGAGACTGTGGGGTATCTGAGCTGAAGGGTTGGACTCATGCAATAGCTTTAAGTCTCCAGGAATGGCTGGGAGATTTGAGTCTTAAAGCTGCCTTCCCTCCCTAACTGCACAGAACATACCCCCCACCTTCAAGGCTGGCTGCACCAACTGCACACAGAAATATAGTGCATGATTGGACCCCCACAAGATTTGGAACCCCCCTCGCTGTATAAGCAAAGTTGGGGAGAACTGCCTTGAGGGTAATAGGTGGCTTGGGTGCACCATCTGCTGGTAAGTCAGGGAAACTGCACTCCATCACGCTGTAGCTCTGAAAAATTATAGATTATTGTTCAAGTAAGCCTGTATATCCTAAAAGAACCCTATCAAAATAAGCAATTGGCAAAGAGGCCAAAAAGAACAGAAAATGTTAAAGCATATGAAGAAACCAGAAGACACGGATAATGCAAACCCAAGCACCTAAATCAAAAAATCAGAGGAGACACAGTACTTGGAGCAATTAATCAAAGAAGTAATCACAAACAACAAGATCATGGCACAGGATATAAAGGAGATGAAGAAGACCCTAGAAGAACATAAAGAAGAATTTGCATAGTAAATTAAAAAAAGATGACCTTATGGAAATAAAAGAAACTGTTGATCAAATTTAAAAGATTCTGGATATACACAGTACTAGATTAGAGGAAGCTAAGGAAAGAATAAGTGAACTGGAAGAGTGCTGGCCTGAAAGTGAAAGCACAAAAGAAAGAATGGAGCAAAAAAATAGAAAAACTTGAAATGGATCTCAGGGATATGATGGACAACATACAGTGCACAAATATAAGAATCACTGGTGTTCCAGAAGGAGAAGAGAAGGGTAAAGGTCTAGGAAGAGTATTCAAAGAAATTTTGGGGAAAAACTTCCCAGCCCTTCTAGTCACAGATGCCTAATGAACTCCAAACAGAATAAATTCAAATAAAGCCACTCCAAGACATATTCTGATCAGATTGTCAAATAGTGAAGAGAAGGAGCAAGTTCTGAAAGCAGCGAGAGAAGTAATTCACCACATGTAAGGGAAACAACATAAGACTGAGCAGTGATTACTCAGTGGCCACCATGGAGGTGAGAATGCAGTGGTATGATATATTTAAAATTCTGAAAGAGAAAACTTGCCAACCAAAAACTGTTTATCCAGCAAAAGTTCTCCTTCATATTTGAGGGAGAACTTAAAATCTTCACAGATAAACAAATGCTGAGAGAATTTGCTAACAAGAGACCTGCCCTACAAGAGATACTAAAGGAAGCCTTACCAGCAGAGAAACAAAGAAAGAAGAGAGAGGTATGGAGAAGGGTTCAGAACTAAAGAGATTTAGAAAGGGTACATTAAAGGAAATAAATAGAGGGAAAAATATATCTGACAAACAAAAACCAAAGGATAGGACGGCTGATTCAAGAAATACCTTCACAGTAATAACATTGAATGTGAATGGATTAAACTCCCCAATTAAAAGATATAGATTGACAGAATGGATTAAAAAAATATGAACCATCAGTATGTTGCTTACAAGAGACTCATCTTAGATGCAGAGACACAAAGAAATTAAAAGTGAAAGGATGGGAACTGATTTACGATGGTGGCATAGAGAGGAGTAGAAGCTAGTTAGTTCCCCTGGAACAACTAATAAAAAACCAGGAACAACTAGTAAATAATCCAGAATAACTGCAGGGGAAAAAATGTGACCATCCACTCATAATACACCAGCCTGAATTGGGAGGAATGCCTGAGATCACAGCATAAAATCTGTAAGTAAAAACTGGAGATCCAAGCTGGGAGACCCCTCCCCCCCCCAGTCTGAGCTGCATAGTCTCATGGTGCTAGAGAGAAGCTGTCTCCCAGCAAGCAAATACAGCTCAGCTGAGCTCCAACTGGGGTTTTAATTAGCGTGTAGACTGCTCACTATGAGCTACAAATCCCCAACAAGCAGACAGAGCCTTTGGGTGATGACTGACCTTGGAGAGCCAGAGGGTCACCATGGACTAGCCCTGAAGAGGACTTTCTGTCCCTGTTTTGGCTCAGTGGAGAAAGCCTCAGCCATTTTCAGTTCCCAGTGCTGTTCTCTGACTCTTTATTCTACCTTAGGTTAATGCTGTTTTTCCTTTTGTTGCTTTCTAGCTATCAAGTTTTGTTTTGCTTGTTTGCTTTTTCTCTCTTTCTCTTTTCTTTTTCTTTTGCCTGTCTGCCTTCTTTGACTCTTCCTATGTCTTTGTGGAAGAAACGGAGATGGCCTTATATAGAGAGTGGCGATGGTGCTCAATACATAAATACATGACTATACAGGGAAACAAAGATTGTTTACTTAGGATGGAATGTATGGTGTGTGAACAAAACCATCTTAAAAGAAATGGGTTGATGAAGAAATCTTGAGGGCACGATATTGAGTGAAATAAGACAGACACATAAAGGGAAATATTGCAGTGTCTCACTGATATGAACTAGTTATAATATGCAAACTCATAGACATGAAGTACAAGTTACCAGAATATAGAATGAGGCTAAAGAATGGGGAGTGGTTGCTTATTATGAGCAGAATGTTCAACTACAGTGAACTTAAATGTTTGGAAATGGACAGGGCTGATGGTAGCATGTTGTGAGAATAACAGTGCTGAAAGGTATGTGAAGGTGGTGGAAAGGGTAAGCTCAGAGTCATGCATGTCATCAGAAGGAAAGTTGGAGGTTAAAAGATGGGAATGTATAAAACAGTGAATCTTGTGGTGGACAATGTCTGTGATTAGCTATACAAATACTAGAAATCTCTCTCACATACTAGAACAAATGTATGACACTATAACTAGAAGTTAATAATAGAGAGGCATATAAGAAAAAATATATACCTATTGCAAACTATATACTATAGTTAGTAGTATTTTAACATTCTTTCATCAACAGTAACAAAGGTACTATACCAAAACTATGGATCAATAATGGAGGGGGGGAGTGGTTAGGGGTATGGGAGGATCTGAGTTCCCTTTTTTTGTCTTTATTTCTTTTCTGGAGTAATGAAAATGTTCTAAAAATTGAAAAAAAATTAATTGTGTTGATGGATGCACAGCTGTATGATGGTACCATGGGCAACTGATTGTACACTTTGGATCTCTGGATAGTTGTATGTTATGTGAACAATCTCAATAAAAAAAATATATATATATATATAAAGCAACAGGATGGAAAAAATATTCCATGCAAGCTACAGCCAAAAGAAAGCAGGAGTAGCAAGGAGTAGCAATATTAATCTCAGATAAAATAGACTTAAATGCAAGGATGTTATAGTTGTTCATTCATCACCCCAATCTATTTTTTTTAAACATTTTCCTTGTACCCAAAAAAGTGAAGAAAAGAATACAAAAAATGAGAGCAAAAAAAAAAAAAAAGAACACCCACAATGGACTGTGCACTTTGGATGATTGTATGGTATGTGACTATATCTAATAAAGTTGAATATTAAAAAATAAACAAATGCAAAGATGTTATAAGAGGCAAAGAAGGTCACTATATACTAATAAAAGTACAATTCAACAAGAAGAATTAACAATCATACAGGTCTATGCACTCAATCAAGGTGCCCCAAAATACATGAGACAAGCATTGGCAAGACTAAAGGAAACAATATACGTTTCTGCACTAATTGTTGGAGACATCAATACATCACTCTCTCCTATAGATAGATCAACCAGAGGACCTAAGGAAATTGAAAATCTAAACAATCTGATAAAT
The DNA here is from genome assembly GCF_015220235.1 of Choloepus didactylus. Taxonomy (NCBI): domain Eukaryota; kingdom Metazoa; phylum Chordata; class Mammalia; order Pilosa; family Megalonychidae; genus Choloepus; species Choloepus didactylus. The sequence continues at coordinate 56,675 of NC_051324.1, read as the reverse complement.
GAATTTGAATTAACAGACATATACAGAACATTACATCCCAAATCACCAGGATACACATTCTTCTCTAGTGCTTATGGAATGTTCTCTAGGATAGATCATATGCTGGGGCACAAAACAAGCCTCAATAAATTTAAAAAGACAGAAATTATTCAAAGCACATTCTCTGATCACAATGGAATACAATTAGAAGTCAATAACCATCAGAGACTTAGAAAATTCACAAATATCTGGAGGTTAAACAACACACTCCTAAACAATCAGTGGGTTAAAGAAGAAATAGCAAGAGAAATTGCTAAATATATAGACAAATGAAAATGAGAACACAACATATCAAAACCTATGGGATGCAGCAAAAGCAGTACTGAGGGGGAACTTTATAGATCTAAATGCATACATTTAAAAGGAAGAAAGAGCTAAAACCAAAGAAGTAATGGAACAACTGAAGAAGCTAGAAAATGAAAAGCAAACTAATCCTAAACCAAGTAGAAGAAAAGAAATAACAAGGATTAAAGTAGAGATAAATGACATAGAGAACAAAAAAACAATAAACTAAATAACACCAAAAGTTGGTTCTTTGAGAAGATTAACAAGATTGACAAGCCCCTAACTAGACTGACAAAATCAAAAAGAGAGAAGACCCAAATAAACAAAATAATAAATGAGAGAGGAGACATTACTGAGGATCCCAAAGAAATTTAAAAAATTATGAGGATACTATGAACAACTGTATGCCAACAAACTAGATAATGTAGAGGAAATGGACAATTTCCTGGAAACACATGAACAACCTAGACCGACAAGAAGAAATAGAAGACTTCAACCAACAAATCACAAGCAAAAAGATCCAATCAGTCATCAAAAAGCTTCCCACAAATAAATGCCCAGGACCAGATGGCTTCGCAGGGGAATTCTACCAAACTTTCTAAAAAGAACTGACACCAATCTTACTTAAACTCTTTCAAAACACTGAAGAAAATCGAACACTACCTAACTCATTTTATGAAGCTAACATCACTCTAATACCAAAACCAGGTAAAGATTCTACCAGAAAGGAAAACTACAGGCCAATCTCCTTAATGAACACAGATGCAAAAATTCTCAACAAAATATTTGCAAATTGAACCCAAAGACACATTAAAAAATCATACACCATGACCAAGTGGGGTTCATTCCAGGCATGCAAGGATGGCTCAGCATAAAATCAATCAATGTAATACAACATATTAATAAATCAAAAGGGAAAAATCAAACGATCCTCCCAATAGATGCTGAAAAAGCATTCAACCAAAATCCAGCATCCTTTTTTGATAGAAGCACTTCAAAAGGTAGGAATTGAAGGAAACTTCCTCAATATGATAAAGGGCATATATGAAAAACCCACAGGTAGCATAGTACTCAATGGTGAGAGACTGAAAGCCTTCCCTCTAAAATCAGGAATGAGACAAGGATGCCCGCTGTCACCACTGTTATTCAACATTGTGCTAGAAGTTCTAACCAAAGCAATCTGGCAAGACAAAGAAATAAAAGGCATCCAAATTGGAAAGGAAGAAATAAAACTATCATTATTTGCAAATAATATGATCTTATATCTGGACAACATGGAGAAACTGACGACACAGCTACTTGAACTAATGAAAAAATTTAGCAAAGTAGCAGGATACAAGGTCAATGTGCATAAGTTAGTAATGTTCTTATACACTAGAAATTTCCTAACTGAAGAGACGCTCAAGAAAAAGATACCATTCTCAATAGCAACTAAAAAAATCAAGTACCTAAGAATAAACTTAACCAAGGATGTAAAAGACCTGCACATAGAAAACTATGTAACTTTACTAAAAGTAATAGAAGTGGACCTAAAAAGATGGAAAAATATTCCTTGTTCATGGATAGGAAGGCTAAATGTTATTAAGATGTCAATTCTACCCAACCTCATCTACAAATTCAATACAATTCCTACCAAAATCCCAAAACCTACTTGCAGACTTGGAAAAGCTAGTTGTCAAATTTATTTGGAAAAGAAAGATGCCTCGAATTGCTAAAAACATTCTAACAAAGAAAAACGAAGTGGGAGGACTTACACTCTCTGACTTTGAAACTTACTATAAAGCCACAGTAGTCAAAACAGCATGGTACTAGCACAAAGATAGACATATTGATCATTGGAATCAAATTAAGAATTCAGAGCTAGGCGCCCAGATCTACAGTCGACTGATCTTTGGTAAGGCCCCCAAAACCACTGAACTGGGACATAACAGTCTATTCAACAAATTGGGCTGAGAGAGTTGGATATCCATTTCCAAAAGAATGAAAGAGGACCCCTACTTCACACCTTACACAAAAATTAACTCAAAGTGGATTAAAGACCTCAATATAAGAAACAGTACCATAGAACTCCTAGAAGATAATGTAGGGAAACATCTTCAATACTTTGTATTAGGGGGTCACTTCCTAGACCTTACACCCAAAGCACAAGCAACAAAAGAAAAAATAGATAAATGGGAATTCCTCAAACTTAAAATCTTCTGTACCTCAAAGGAATTTGTCAAGAAAGTGAAGAGGCAGCCAACTTAATGGGAAAAATATTTGGAAACCATGTATCTGACAAAAGACAGATATCTTGCATATATAAGGAAATCCTACAACACAATGACAATAGTACAAACAGCCCAATTATAAAATGGGCAAAAAATATGAAAAGACAGTTCTCTGAAGAGGAAATACAACTGACCAAAAAAACACATGAAAAAAATGTTCAGCTTCACTAGCTAAACCAAGTAGAAGAAAACAAATAACAAGGATTAAAGCAGAAATAAATGATACAATAAGATATCATCTCACACCAATTAGATTGGCTGCCATTAAACAAACAGAAAACTACAAATGCTGGAGAGGACTTGGAGAAATTGGAACTCTTATTCATTGTTGGTGGGACTGTATAATTGTTCAGCCACTCTGGAAGTCAGTCTGGCAGTTCCTTAGAAAACTAGATATAGAGTTACCATTCGATCCAGCGATTGCACTTCTCGGTATATACCCGGAAGGTTGGAAAGCAGTGACACGAACAGATATCTGCACGCCAATGTTCATAGCAGCATTATTCACAATTGCCAAGAGATGGAAACAACCCAAATGTCCTTCAACAGAAGAGTGGATAAACAAAATGTGTTATATACACACAATGGAATACTATGTGGTAGTAAGAAGGAATGATGTCACAAAACATATGACAACATGGATGAACCTTGAAGACATAATGCTGAGCGAAACAAATCAGGCACAAAAAGAGAAATATTGTGTTACCACTAATGTGAACACTGTGAAAAATGTAAAATAAATGGTTTATACTGTAGAATGTAGGGGAACTAGCAATAGACAGCACAGAGTGAAGGGGGGAAGATAATCTAATAAGAACAGATAAGTTACGGAGGGTAAACTTAATGTTCTGGGAATGTTCAGGAAAGACTATGGCTTGTTAATTTCTGGGGTGTATGGTAGGAACAAGTTCACAGAAATGTAGTTATTTTAGGTTATTTGTTTTTCTTATTCCTTTGCTGGGTTATAGTCTGTTTATTTTCTTGGGGTAGGATAGGAACATGTTGGAAGCAATGTAGTTATTTTAGGTTATTTGGTTTTTCTTATTTCTTTGCTTTGGTTTTGTTTGAAATGTTTTTTATTGTTTCTCGGTTAATTTTTTGATAAAAGTTAAAAAAACAGTGAATGAGTATGAAAAAAGTAAATGAACAATGGGGGAGGAGAGAAATGGAATGCTTTGGATGTTCTTTTTTTTCTAATTTTTATTTTATTTTTTTTGAGTAATGAAAACGTTCAAAGATTGACTGTGGTTATCAATGCACAACTATGAACATCTGATTGTACACTTTGAAGGATTGTATGTTATGTGAATATATCTCAATAAAATTGCATTAAAAAAAAGACATTGGTTTAGCCTAATGAGGAGGCATTTGCACACCTAACAGCCACAAAAACATATAAAGCAAAAATGAAGGGTGACATACATATTTATATGATAATAATTGGACATTTCAGTACCCCAAATCCAAGAACAGATAGAACAACCAGACAGACGATCAATAAGTAAGTAAAGGACTTAATGCTGTAAATCACCTAGACTGAGCAGACACATATAAAACACTCCACATAACAGAAGCAAATATACATGCTTCTTAAGTGCACATGGAACATTCTCAAGGGTAGACCATATGTCTGGTCATAAGATAAGTATAAAAAAAAATTAAAACACTGAAATCAAAGTAACTTTCCCAACCATAATGGAAGGAAACAAAAAATTGGCAACATAAGGAAAACAAGAAAATTCAGAAATGTGGAAATTAAACCACACCCATTTAAACAACCAGTGGGTCAAAAAATGAATCACAAGGGAAATAAGAAAATGCTTTGAGAAAAAAGGAAATAACACAGCATACCTAAATTTGTGGGATGAGAGGCAGTGTTCAAGCAAATTCATACCTTTAAACTCCTACTTAAGTAAAGAATAATAATTCCAAGTCTAGAACCTGACTTTTTATCTCACAGAACTATAAAAAGATGAGCAAACTAAAACAAAATTTATGAGAAAGAAGGAAATAATAATGATCAGCATGGACAAGCACAGAAGAGAAAATCAACAGACAAATTTTTTTTTAAATGTTGGTTCTTTGAAAACATCAATAAAATTGCCAAACCTTTAGGTAGACTGACATAGAAAAAAAAAAAAAAAGAGAGAGAGAGAGAGAAAAAGCAACAATAACTAAAATGAGGTATTAAAGTTTGGACATTACTACTGACTTTTGAGAAATGAAAAGGATTGCAAGAAGATACTATAGACAAGTATAAATCAACAAATTAAATAATGTGGATAAAAAATTACAAAAGACTGCCTCAAGAAGAAACAGAATTTCTCAAAAGAACTGTAATAAGTTTGAATCAGAAATTGAAAACCTCCCAATGAAGAAAAGATCAAGACCAGAGGGCTTCACTGTTGAAATCTAGGAAACACTTAGAGAAGAATTAGCACCAATACTTCTGAAGCTCTTCCAAACAATAGAAGAGAAGACTAAAATGTGCTACATCTGTACAATGGATTACTATTCAACCACAAATGGGAATGAAATAACGGCACATGCTACAACAATCGACAAATCAATGACACACAAAGTAAAAGAAGGCAGACACAAAAGTTCATGTTTTTTATGATTCCATTTATATGCAATACTCTACATAGGTAAATCCATAGAGAGATGGAAAAAGATCACTGGTTGACAAGGTTTGGTACAAGTGGGGAATGGGAGTGGTTACGTGGGTATGGGGTTTCCTTTGGGGATGATGAAAATGTTCTGGCGTGAGATAAAGCTGATGCACAACATTGTGAATATACTAAATGCCACTGAGTGTAACTTTAATTTTATGTTGTGAATTCATCTCAGTAAAAAAGTCCAGATAATCACAAACACAAAAATTGTATATTTTATTCAAAGAAATTAAACTTACTTTGAAACATAAAACATTTTAATGTATACATGTGAATATAAACTTTAATAGTTTAAAATTTAAATGAATATTTGTTTTCTGTATTTGTTTTTCATGCAAAAACTGACACCATATTCAGAGAAAAAAATAAATGAAAAATGGCAAGTTAAAAAAGAAACCTTGGAACTCCTTTCAAATATTAAATTCAATTGTGGATGAAATGGCAATAAAATTATGCCCTGCATTATGCTATGCCCTAGAATTTTTACTTAATTTCTCCCTGTTCCCATTTACTAAAGCTGCCAGAATGCAATATACTAGAAATGGATTGGCTTTTATAAAGGTGATTTATTAGGTTACAAATTTACAGTTCTAAGGCCGTAGAAGTGTCCAAACTAAGGCACCAACAAGAGGATACCTTCATTGAAGAAAGGCTGACGGCATCCAGAACACCTCTGTCAGCTGGGAAGACACATGGCTGGGGACTGATCTTTTGCTCCTGGATTATATTGCTTTCAGCTTCTGATTCCAGTGACTTTCTCTTTAAGCATCTGTGGGTCCCCACTAAGCTTCTCTGGGGCAAAATCTGGGCTTCATCTCTTAGCTTAGCACCTCCAAACATCTTTCTGTCTGCCTCTCCCAGCATCTGGGTCTGTGTTGGCTCTGAGTTTTCTCTCCCTGAGCTCTCTCTTAAGGACTCCAGTCAACTAATTAAGACCCACCTTGAATAGGCAGGGTCACATCTCCTTGGAAATAATCTAATCAAAATGTCCCACCTACAATTGGGTGGGTATCATCTCCATGGAAACAACCTAGTCAAAATTTCCCACCCTCAGGTGGCCTAAGGGTACATCGACTGGGGAACAGAATGGTGAACTGTTGCATGTGCATACAGTGGAATACTGAGCAACTGCAAGAAGTGAAGCTGTGAGACACCCCACGAGGTGAATGGATCCTGTAGACAACATTTTGAGTGAACTATGCCAGAAACAAAGGCAAACACTATGTCTCACCAATACAGACTAATGTGTAAACTTAAAATTGAACCTTAGAGCACAGCTTATCTGGGGAATGCTTATCATGATGGTCCCTAGATTCTAAGTTCTTACAGCAGTCACATGTATTCCTGAATTTTAATGGCTATCTCCAGATTCCCAGATGCTGATACCTTTGTGTATAACCTGATCGATCCCTGGAACTTTGGGTATCCTGGCAGATATGAATGTCAGTATTAGCACATATAGTCACTGTTAAAAAGGCTGAAAAAGACTCCAGACTTCAACTAGAGATATGAATGAAGCAGATGTGGTTAGTACTAGGGTAAACTGGGCCAGTGGGTAAAGGACAATATGACTGTGTTTTAAAACTTCAAATTCCATGTGAGACCAAGGGAAGAGATGTTTAGTTGGTGCAAGATCTGTATTTCCTAAACAATTTAACTCATACATCTGTTCAAATACCATAATTACATGGAGCTTTTAATAGGAAGTGAGACCTGGTAGGTTTGCATAGGTTAGTTTGAAATAGTGACACATCCCAAAGTAATTTGGACAGAGAATAAAAATATATATGCAGGGCCCCCTGAGAGCTGGGGGAAAATGCAGAGGTGTTGGCCTTCCTCACCTGGATTATTGCTGATGTTCTCACAGACATTGAAGACTGGCAATTTGATGTGCCAAGCCCTGTAATACGGGGCTTGCCCTTACGAAGCTCATTACTGCAAAGGAGAGGCTAAACCTGCTTATAATTGTGCCTAAGAGTCTCTCCCTGAGTTCCTCTTTGTTACTCAGATGTGACCCTCTCTCTCTAGTTAAACCAACTTGGCAGGTGAACTAACTGCCTTCCCCCCTATGTAGGATCTGACTCCCAGGGGTGTAAATCTCCCTGGCAACACAGGATATGACTCCCAGGGAAGAATCTGGACTCGACATTGTGGGATTGAGAACATCTTCCTGACCAAAAAGGGGATGCAAAATGAAAAGAAATAAAGTTTCAGTGTCTGAGAGATCCCAAATTGAGTCGAGAGGTCACTCTTGTGGGCATTCTTATGCACTATATAAATAACCCTTTTTAGGTTTTAATGCATTGGAATAGCTAGAAGTAAATACCTGAAACTATCAAACTGCAACCCAGTAGCCTTGACTCTCAAAGAAGATTGTATAGCAATGTAGCTTACAAGGGGTGACAGTGGGATTGTGAAAGCCTTGTGGATCACACTCCCTTTATCCAGTATATGGATGGATGAGTAGAAGAATGACAAAAAACTAAATGAAAAATAGGGTGGGGGGTATGACTTGAGTGTTCTTTTTAACTTTAATTTTTTATTCTTATTTTTACTTTTTCTGGTATAAGGAAAATGTTCAAAAAATAGATTGGGGTGATGAATGCACAACTATATGATAGTACTGTGAACAATCGATTGTACACTTCGGACGACTGTATGGTATGTGAATATATCTCAGTAAAATTGAATAAAAAAAAAGTTCCCACCCTCAATGGGTCTGCCCCCACACATAGTCTTTTGTGGGGTACATAACAGATTCAAACCAGCACACTGCCTATCAAAAACAAGTCTAAAATTTCTTCCTATTTTCCTTTGGAAACGTAGTAACATTCATAACTTAATCTAGGGAGTACTATGTGGCCTCTAACCTACCACTCCCACCCTCCTTTCTTCATCACAGGATTTTTTTTGTCACTTCATTAAGTACAATGAAATGTTCATGTTTATTCATCTTCCATTTATTGATATTTCCAGATTTATTTCAGGGAATTCCAGACTTTTGTCTGTAGGGACTCAGTGTCTTTTTCTCCCTTCCAGGACCTAGAATGGTTCTTTCCATGATAATGTAGCCACAATCACCTATGAAGGAGTAAAGGAATGAATGAATCATCCCATCAGCCTTTCAAAATGGCCTTACCTCTTTATTCTATATCATATAGGGGTTATAATTTTGTAAATGTCTGGTAAATCCAATCAAGATGAACAGTGTGTGTCCCACAGAATGAAGCCCTGACCAGGTTTATTATCTCTGTAATCAGGGTCTGACCCCTGGAATATAGCTCTTCCTAGGTTTATTAACCATTTTAAAAGAAAATCCAAAGTAGAGGGTGTGTATACCCTGAGAAGCTGTAAAGTGCAGGACTTTGAGAGAAGAGCAAAGTGCTTTCTTCTGGAACCTATTTGAGAACTGATTGACCTCACTGTGTCTTAAAATTTGGGTGATCTGCTGAGTTCCCCAAACAATAAGCTGTGAGTAAACCTCATTCACACTTTTATAAGTTCTGTTTATATTCAAACATTTGTTGTAAGAAACCAACATGTGAAAGTTTATTGCAACTTTAGTCTCATTCTTATTTTATTTTTGACTCTTTTTGTCCTTTTACAATTTTTGTCTTGACTCTATTTCACTAGTTTTACCATGCTTCCTCCAAGATTCTCAGTCTGTGCTGTACAATACTGTAAGCACTAGCCACTCGTGGCTCTTAAGTTTACTTTGGAGTTCATTCAAATCAAGTAAAACTAGAAATTCAGCTCCTCAGTAGCAGCAGCCAAATTTGAAGAGCTCAATAGCCACATGTGGTCAGTGGCTTCTGAAATGGACTGTGCAGAGACAGACGCAGAGATTTTTCAATGTTTTTCTTTAATTTAAGGTAAGTGCTTATATTAATTAGTATTTTCCAAAATATAAGGCTAAGAATTATGGATATTAGCTTACCTGTTTCTCTTTAAGGATGTGGTGTTTCCATATATAGGTTTCTTGGATAATTGTGGGATCCATTCTGTCTTCAACTTGTGAATTTCTTTTGATATATGAGATGTTGAACATGAAGAAAGATTGGGTTTTGATAGATAATCCAATATGAGCAGGAAGGCTTATGATTTATGGTTTGAGTTAATATTTTTTTCATATTAAAGCTATTTTGTTTTACACCATGGCTGGTTTTTGCTTTTTTAGGTATTGCTAGAATGTAAGCGGAAAGGAAGCAAGCATATTTTTTTTTGTTCAACTGTCCATTTATGTCTGTAAAACCTGGTCCAGTGCTTAGCCCATTATTGCCACTGGGATTGGAGAGGACCCAGTTAATAACATCTCTGATTTAAACCCACTGCAAAACTGAATAAAAGGGAGACAAATGACAGGTGAATAGGTATCAGATATCAGATTTTTTACTGATAGAGATGTTAGGCTACGTGGTTCTGGTGAGTGTAACAAAAAGGTGCCTCACACTGGACCAAAGCACTAAGTAGGTACATCCACACAGACCACGAAGGGCTGAGCAATGACAAGCTTGCTCCTGCATGGCAAAGAATGCAGAATGCCTGCTTCCTGGTGGCTCTAGTTTCTAGTTCTAGCTTTAGTCTTACTTTTGGGACTTTGAACCATTTTGAGTTGCAATAAGAACAGATCAGGAAAATAAGGAAACAAGACAGTAAGGAGAAGCACAAGAATAAGGTCTTCAGGAGCTCTAGATATTAGATTCACTAGACAGAGATTGATAAGGACATAATAGATAAACCTAAAATGTTGACAGTGAACTGGAAAGTTTAAGAAATGACAGATTAAAACAAAACAAAAAAAACCTTAAAACAACTGAAATATGAGAACCTAATGAGTAAGAAAAAATGAATAAAATTGAATATCAAATACAAACTCACACATCTATGCAAACTGTGTTTGACAGGAATCCAAAACAATTCATTGAGGAAATAACAGTCTATTCAACAAATGGTGCTGGGACAACAGCATAGTCTCATGCAAAAGAACAAAATTGGAACCATACTTCACACCATATAGAGATATCAACTCAAAATGGATCAAAGACCTAAAGGTAAGGCTAAAACTATACAACTCTTAGAAGAAAGGATGGGATAAATCTTTATCATCTGGGGTTTGGAAAAGGATTATTTGCTATGACACCAAAAGCATGAGCAACAAAAGAAAAAACTAAATAAGACAATAAAACTTTAAAATTTTTGTGCTTTGAAGACACCATCAGTTAAGTGAAGATACAACCTACAGAATGGGACAAAACAAATACAAGTTATATATCTGATAGATTTCTATCTACAATATATGGACAATTATCAAATGGGCAAAGAATCCGAATGGACATTTATTACAGTTTGCTAATGCTGCCATTATGCAAAATACCAGAAACGGATTGGCTTTTATAAAGGGGGTTTATTAAGTTGCAAATTTAAAGTTCTAAGGCCATAAAAGTGTCCAAACTAAGGCATCAACAAGAGGATACATGGCGTCCAGAACACCTCTGTCAGCCGGGAAGGCATGTAGCTGGCATCTGCTGGTACTTTGCTCCTTGGTTGTGTTTCAAAATGGCTTTCTCCAAAATGTCTCTCAGCTGCTCCTGGGGCGTTTTGACCTCTCTTAGCTTCTCCAGAGCAAGGTCTGGGCTAGCATCTCAAAGCATCAGCAAGCTCTTTTTAAAGGACTCCAGTGAACTAATCAAGACTCACCCTGAATGGGGGGGCCACACCTCCATGGAAACAACCTAATCAAAAGATTAATGTCTGCCCTCACAAGACTGCATTAAAGAAGATGGCTTTTGAGGGACTTAATATATCCAAACTAGCACAACATTTTTCAAAGGAAGATTAACAAATGGCCAGTAAGAAGATAATATGCTTGGCATTATTAGTCACCAAAGAAATGCAAATCAAAACCATAATGTGAAAGTCATGTAATCAACATGATGACATAAGAGATCACCTGGAAAAGTCTCCTCTCAGAATCAGGAATAAAAGGACAAATTCCACTTGCTTTGAACTCTGGAGGATGAAAGAAATTAGAGAAGGACTCCACAAATGCTGAACTGAAGTAAAAGAAAAATAATCTCTAACCCAGAGCCACCGGTCTGTACCCATCCACACACTTGGTCCCACACAATATGGGAGTCACACAGTGACAGCACGGCCAGGGTCCCTCCTGCCACAGATTACGGGGCCAAACAGAGCAGTGGGTTAGAACCCCAGGCACAGGGACCCAAGTCAGCAGAGATCAGGGTGGACCACAAGCAGCTGAGGTACACTGCACACAAAAGTGACCACAGGGGGGAAAAAAAAAAAAAGAGAGAGAGAGAGACTGTGGCAGAATAGTTGGCAAGAGGGGCATACACCAAATCCAATTTCTGTTGGCTGGACCACCCAAATGCCAAATGACCTTTTCTGAATGCACCCACCTGTCTGCAATGACCCCATCTGGGTACCCAGGACAGAATATGCTAACAGTGAAGAAATTAGAGGCAGAAAAGCATCACAGGAAAAAAAAGGTGGGGGTGGGGACTGAACTGCTGTAAGACAGGACAGGTCCCAGAACTAAAACATGTATGGAAAAGGGGACACTGAGTGAGGGAAAGAATTTAAATCATAAGAGCTGTGGACAAAATTCTGCACAAAAATAAACAGAACAGATCAAGATTCCCAGAGAAGAAACAGAGGAAAGGAAGCTTTCTCCTGGTGGTGTAACAACTGAACAAAAAAGTGTAATCTTAAAAACTGTACTGCACATCCACCAGGGAACAAATCAGATGAAGAAGAGCTGAGAATCTGAATAGTTAAACATGGGCTACTGTAAATGTCCACAAAAAGTTGGACTAAGCATCAAAGAACAGCCTTAACAAGCCAATAAATAAAACCCAGAGAAGAGGGAGAAACTGTCCCTCAGAGTTAACACATCAAGAAAATCAGATGCCCAGACATTAGCAAAAAATTACTGGCCTTACTAAGAAACAGGAAGATACAGCTCAGGCAATGGAACAAATTAAAACTTCAGAGGAGATGCAGAATTTGGAACAACTAATCAAAGAAGTTCAAACAAATTTCCTATATCAATTCAAGGAGATGAAGGAAAATATGGCTAAAGAGATAAACGATATTTTAAAAATGTGTGAACATAAAGAATTTGAAAGTTTAAAGTGAAACATAACAGAAATAATGGCAATGAAAGGCACAACAATGAAGATTAAAAATACACTAGAGGCATACAACAGCCAATTTGAACAGGCAAAAGAAAGAATCAGTGGACTAGAATACAAGGCATTCAATACTATACAGTTACAAAAACAGTTAAAGAAAAAAAATGGAACAGTCTCAGGGATTTGAGTGACAGCATGAAGCATCCAAACATATGTGTCATGGGTGTCCCAAAAGGAGAAGAGAAGGGAAAAGAGGCAAAAGGAATACTTGAGAAAATGGCAGAAAATTTCCCGCATCGTAAGACAGACAGAAATATACATGTACAAGAAGCACAGCATACTCCAAACAGAATAAACACTAATAGACCTACTTTGAGACACATACTAATAAGAATGTCAAATGCCAAAGATAAAGAGAGAATTCTGAAAGCAGCAAAGGAAAAGACACTGATCACATACAAGGGATCCCCTATATGAATAAGTGCTGATTTCTCATCAGAAACCATGGAGATGAGAAGGCAGCAGGAAATGTTTAAGGTACTGAAAAGAGAAAAACTGCCATCCAGAAAGTCTTTATCTGGCAAAACTGTCCTTCAAAAATGAGGGAGAGTTTAAAATAGTCACAGATAAACAGAATCTGATAAAGTTCTTCAACAAGACACCTGCCCAACAAGAGAGTTTGGCAGGTTGAAAGCAATAGACAGGAGAGAGTGACTTGGAGTACTGTGAATAAATGAAGATCTTCAGTAAGGGTAAGTAAAGGGCAAATGCAAACCCAATAGCACTGTATTTTCAATATACAACACCACTCCTTGACTCCTATAAGAGTCAGAATACAATTGAAAAAAAAAAGGCAGACTTCCTGATAACGGGAACGCAAAATAGAAAGAGGCAATGTGGAACAAAAGCAACATAAAGAGGGAAATCAGAGGGATATGGAAGCAGAAAACATATATGCTACTGAAGATAAGTTAATATATTTTCAAATCAGTAGGTTGTAGAAGTTGGTTATGCAATGCAATCCTCAGTTAATCCACAAAGAAAGTGTTTTAAAAATACATAGAAACAGAAATGAGAAAGAGATCAGTCAGATGTCATAAAAGACCAACTATACAGAAAAGAAGATTGGAATGAAGAAAAAGAGAAAAAAATACATGAAATATAAAAATCAAAGGACAAAATGGCAGAAGTATTGCCTCTACAGTAATAAAACAGAATGTTAATGGATAAAACTCCCCGAAGACACAGATTGGCTGAAGGATAAAAAAGCATAATCCAACTATATGTTGTTTATAACAGACTCACCTTAGATGCAAAGACACAAGTAGTTTGAATATGAAAAGATGGAAAAATATATTTCATGCAAATAGTAAACAAAAAAGGGCTGGTATAGCCATACTAATATTGAACAAAATAGAAATTAAGTCAAAAGCTATTATAAGAGATGAAGAAGGACACTATATATTAAAAAACAGCCCACTCCACCAGGTAGAAAAAACAATCATACATATTTATGCACCAAACCATGGTGACCCAAAATACATGCGGCAAACACTGGCAAAACTGAAGGGAGAAAGAGGTGTGTCCACAACAACAAATGAAAACCCCAATACCCCATTTTTATCAATAGCTAGAACATAAAGGCAGAAAATCAATAAGGAAACAGAGAATTTGAATAATATGATAAAAGTAGACCTAAAAGGCATATACAGAACACTGAGTCCCCAAACAGCAGGACATGTAGTGTAGTATTCTCAAGTGCACATGGATTGTTCTCCAGGACAGACCAGGTATTGGGTCACAAAACAAGTGTCAATAAATTTTAGAAGACTGAAATTATACAAAGTATCTTCTCTGAACATAATGGAACGAAGGTGAAAATAAGTAACAGGTGGAGAACTGGGAAATCAACAAAAATATGGAAGCTAACACACTCTTAATCGGTGGGTCAAAGAAGAAATTACAAAGGAAATCAGCAAATATCTTGAGAGAAATGAAAATTGGAACACAACATATCAAAACTTATGGGATGCAGAATTGGGGGCAACATGGCAGTGTGAAACTTAATTACTCTAGGGCAGCTGGAAAACAGCCAAGAATGTCTGGAAAAACTGTTTGGGGAACGTCTGTGACCAGACACACACATACATCATAATCCAGTCTGGAACAGGTGAAATGGCTGAAATCACAGGGAAGACCTGTAAGTTTCCCTAGTCCCTGCCCCACTGGCACGGCACGCTGTCTTGGAGCTGATTCCCAAGGGAAAAAGAAGCAGTCTCTGCTGGGAACAAGGGGGGTGCCTCAACCGGGCTCCAATTAAAGAATTAATTAACAAATTTGGACTGCTGGATAAAAGCTCCAAGCACAGATAAATGAAGTATGAAAGGAACTGGGAGGTGTCACCCCAACAGAGAGGAGGTGGGGCTGACAACAAAACAGAGACTTTTGGAGTTGAAGGAGTTCAGAATACTGCAAAAAGGGCTGGGCCTTAAGAAAAAGGGGCACATAGAAATGGGTACCAACCCCTGCTCTTGATTGGCAAACCCAGGGAGCTGGGGTCCAGCTCAAAAAAGGGTTTCATTTTTCTTTTCCTTCCTTCCTTCCCCCCTCCTTTTTTTTTTTTTATTTTTTATTTTTCCATAGCCCATTAGAGCTGCTGGAATAGTTCTGAGAGTAACTAGTCAGGTGAAGGGGATAATTCCCTAAAGGACATATCTTAAGTTGTCTCTACTTGGTGGAAGGGAAAGTAGTTCTGCAAAGCTACAACTGTGGGCTTTAACCTTGGCAGAGAGGAGGTAGGGCTGAGAGAAAAAAAATAAAATTAAATTAAATTAAAAAAAAAAAGAATAAAGATGGTAGCTTTTGGAGTGAGCCAAGTTCAGAGTGCTGGAAAGTGGTTGTACCCTAAGAAAGGGGGGTGCAAGGAGCTGGGTACCAACTCCAGCTCTTGACTGAACTTGGGGGCTGTGGAAAGGCCCTGAAAAGGAATTTCTTCTCTTTTCTTGTCTTTTTTTTTTTTT
This sequence comes from Choloepus didactylus, assembly GCF_015220235.1. Lineage (NCBI taxonomy): Eukaryota > Metazoa > Chordata > Mammalia > Pilosa > Megalonychidae > Choloepus > Choloepus didactylus. The sequence continues at coordinate 41,232 of NC_051324.1, read as the reverse complement.
TTTTAACATTATCTTTTTAAAAACTATTCTAAGTCACTCATTAGAGAAAGCCTCAGATATTTTCAGTTGGCAGCTAGACCAAGGCAACAGTGGAGATAAGACAGGTCTGAGAGACAAGACAATGAATCAAGCGGGAAAGATAATTCCTTGAGGTGCCTATCTTCCCTAAGGAAAGGGGGACAGGGCCCAGCTCAAGTGGCAGTGCTCCTTCAGAGAACTCAGACCCCAAGGCTGGAAAACAGAAACAGACTGAGTCAGCCACATCCCTGGCAGGGACAAGGACTGCTGAGAATTAGAGGCACCACCTCTCTTTATGCCAGCGGGGAGCTGCAAGCTGACACGTACCACCTGCTGGAGAGGATAGGAAAAGCACAGAGTCCAGAGGCTTCACAGGAGGGACTGATAACCCGCTGGGTCTCAAAATCTGTGTAAATGCAGTTCAACCAAAGTTGTGAAAGCAATGGACCTTTTACAAGTTTGATGCAATTAATGACGAAATGGGTGGTTAATATATTAATAGCACTATGTCTTTGGTATCCTGAATGATTTGGGGTGTTTACAGAAACAGCAAGATCTTTGTTTTCCAGTTTCTCAAAGGAACTCCTTCTTCTGCTGCATGTTTTGAAGACTGACTGCCCTTTGCTCCAGGCTGAAAGCCATAGAGAACCACATGTGTTATATAACTCCCTTCTCCAATCCAGGGGCTTGCTAACTCAAGAATTTTTTGCTCATTCTCTACGACTTCAAGAGGTGGCTCAGACCTTAGTTCAGATTTTCTGTACTTGGCTGTTTTTTGTAAGTCTGCCCATGCGTGTTCCACGGGATCTTCTCTCCATTCTTTCCCCTCCAGAAGTCTCCTGGGAGATAGTAGTTACTATGTGGCATGAGGTAATGACTTGAACATAGCAGGGACATGCAAGGTGGAGAAGTGCAGGGTGTTATAAAATGCTGGAATTCATCTTTATGTGCCAAGCTGAGGGGGAAGCAGGGCACTTCCTGCATGAATTAACATTTACTGAATGTTTATACAATACTAGATATATCTAATATATATATACGGTATCAAGTAAATAAATATATTATGATGAAATCAAAAGTTTCTTATTGAAAGTAGATTACAAATATTTACGCAACTTTTTAGTGTGAGATGACATACGGAGCTAACAGAAATTAGTAAATAAATCACAACAATAAATCCTCACAGTATATAAAGCTGGATGGTAATTAGACATATCCACTTCAGTGTATTTTGTTAATGTAAAATTTAACTAGACATCTGAGTACATTTTCAAATTTGAAAGAAGAGAAAAAAAAGAATTTGAAAATGGTTCATTATCTGACATATTGATTACTATGGGAAATAGGAATATACAAAATGATGAGATTGTAATCATACTGATTTTACATTTCCATGGAAATACACAAAATTAAATTGAGTGCACTCAGATTTTGAATCTTCCACAGGACAAATTTACTTTCAATGAATACATCTGATTTACAGCAAACAGCCTCTCACATGGCTCTTATGTAAACTGATAATTTAAGTCTGGACAAATTTCATCCCAAGTACTTTTAAGCAGTATGCAATAGCAGGTATTCAAAATCACGCTTGTGTTTTGAACTTCAAAAACATTTCTGTTCATGCAAGAATTTTACTTAGCACAAACTTATTCTACCTTGGAGGTGGAATATCATGTAAAATTCATATAACAAACAACTAACAAATTCAAAGGGTACAATTCAGGGGCATTTAGTACATTTTCACGCTGTGCAGTATCACCATATCGACTGATCTCTGAGTATTTTATACAGTATCAGTCACACTGAAACAAAACACATTTCGGCAAACTAAACTTAAAGGTAATTGAAGACCCTCAGTCACGAGAAATTGTGGCAGTTTTCTCATTTGAAAACGAGACAAATTAAAAAGGATATTTCAAAAAGTTTAAAGTTTGCTTTTATTAAAGCCAAGAAAGTAAAGTTGATATAAATTCTGCTATTTGGGGTAAATAATATTTAAAATAAATGTTGGGAATTGTATTACGCGTCCTTGTAAAGTTTTCAACGTTTTCCAACTACGTAAGCGTGCAGGAAAATCAGCCAACGTAAAGTAATCAAGAAAAGCCCGTGCGCAGGAGCCCCGCGCTCCCCTCCCCGCGGGCCCCGCCGTGGCTCAGCCAGGACCGGCTGCCCCGGCTGCCCCGCGGGAAGGCGGCGGTGCTCCGCGCGTCCCCCTCGGCACTGCAGACGCGCCCCCTCTCCGACTCTCCCCCAGGGCTGCCCCGGGCGGGGTCCCGACTCCGCACAACGTCCACGGCCCGAGCTGCAGCCGGCACCGCCTCCACCCCCGGGGCCCTCGGTACACGCGTCTCGCTAGGACACCGCCCGAGAAGGTGCACAAGCCACGCGGGACCCGGGCAGCGCTCGCATTTAGGGAAAAACACCTCGGAGAAGCCGCCACAAAGGTCCCTCGGCAGCCTCGGGCGCAAGGAGGAAGCTTTTACTCACCGAGACGCGGCCCGAGCGGTGCCAGGGCCGTGGCGACTCCCCCGCGGGCCCCCCGGAACCAAGTGCCCGTGCCCCGTGGGGCGGCGCCGGTCCGGGTGAACGGGGAGGCGCTTCCGGGGCGGGTGCCTCGGGGAGGGCGGCTTCCGGCGCCCTCTTCCGGCGGGAGGGCCGCAGTGCGGCCGGAGACTCGGGGCTCGGCTGGGGCGGGAAATGCGCCCCCCACACCCCCGTTCCCGCCTTGTGGATGGTGTCCAGACTCTTCACTGCCAGTGGACTGGCCCTGGGTGAGTGGGCTCCTCAGCAGTGTCCACACTGCAGGTTCGGAGAGGAGAACCCCAAGGAGCAGGAGCAGGGGAGCCTCCCCCCCGAGCCGGACTCGCCTGTTGGCGCCAGCCTGGGACCCAGGCTTCGACCCCGACCCCACCGCCTGGCAATCCCAGGATAAAGCTCCTAGTGCCCCGCAGAGGGTGTCTGCGACCTCCCCGGGAACCCCGCGCCCCGCTTGGCCGGAGTCCTCCCGCCTCCCTCGCACCAGCCCATGGCCCTGTCCAGTCCGGAGGTGTCACAGCTGGCGGGTGTAGTTATCGGGGCCCAAGGAAGGTGACCTGCCCAGGATCGCATTGCCGCCTGGAGGCATGGCAGGCCCAGCCCAGTGTTCCCAGCCCAGGGTGCACAGGGCTTCAGGGGTCAAGGAAGCCCAGCGGGGCCGCTTCGGCACAAGGGGAGGTCGAGGCCCTCCTCCGCAGCCTGCTGCTTGGACCCTGCCCCGGGGAATCCCTGCCGGGTGCTCACTGGCCTAGGGGGTGGAGGGGTTCCGGGGTGTAGGTCAAGAAACCTCTTTTGCCTTTCTCTCTTGTGAGTTTATGTTACCTGCCGCTATGACAAGTGAACATTGTCCCCAGAGAGTGAAACATTAACAGGTAATTAGAATTGTGAAGCTAGTTTTACACTGACAAAATGAACTGTTCCTGAAAGACTTGCCATCATGAGATCCAGCACCTGGAAGTTCGTGATGTCCACACACTACGAGGTGTCATCTAGTGTCTTAGGAGCTGGACTGCCTGAGTATTGGTCTCCACCTGTCACTGCGTGTGGAGTATCTTAAGGTCTCCCTGCCTTGTGTCACCATCTATATATAAAGGGGGGGGGGAGGGCGTGGAACCTCAGAGTGCTACTGTTAAGTTCCTGTGGGAACCTAGGAAAGACCTCAAAATAACATCATTAAATTTAACATCATTAAAAGAAAAAAAGAAAAAAACAAAAAAACACTGTGAACAATTCTGCGTAAGAATTTGCCATGAGTCCATCTACTATCCGTTTTGCCACAATTTTTAATTCAGAGTGTAGCCAGCCTTGACCAATTTTTTTTCATAACGGGCCCCCACGCCCATCCCTGCAGACGCAGCTCCCTCCCTAACTAGGTTGCAAAAGTTTCCATTTCTCTTTTTTTCTGAAATCCGCATCCACACACCCCATAAATAAATTCTTGTTTTAACAGCTCTAGCCAGATCAGCCTTAATAGCCTTAACAGCACAGTTAAAAGAAACTTAACCTAGGAGAAAACTATGCCTAATTATAATAGTAAAAATCACACTCCCTGAAACTGCCACAGGCTATTCCAGTGGAATAGCCCCTCCGTTTCTAATTTGTTAAACTTTCACCTCCTGTCTTAAAATTAATGGGGGACTCACCTAACCCCAGGAGAAGTTCCTGCTTTCTTCTTTCCCCACAGTACTAACTGAAATTAATCAAGTATGCACTGAAAAGAAGAGACTTGAACTTAAAATGACACTGGGACATAAAATACCTGGCCAGTGAAATCAAAGTGAGCAAGGACAACAGGAAAGAGGAATCCTGGACCTGAAAGGAAGCAAGAGGTCTGACCATTTCAAATTCCAGTAACATCACAAGCCCATTCCTCAAGATTACAGAACCCATCAGCCAATGATAATAACCAACTCACAATCCAAAACTTCAATGTTTATGAGCCAATCCCAATGTGCCAATATCCCTGACATCCCTATCCCCACTTCACTTTGTTCAATCCAAAAAATATCCCACACATTACCAGCTTAGGGAGACAAATCTGAGGAACTATTTATCTGCCTGTCTCTGTGAGACTAGCCTATGCTAAATAAACTTTTTCACTTTTCAAAATCCCTGTGTCTACTGATTGACTTTATGAGCATCAGATGAGGACTCAAATTTGGGCCATGACAAGAGTTGCAATTTGTGGGGTTCATTCATATTTTCATAAATTCATCTTCATAGAAGTGACAAGGAAAATGAAGACACTTGACCATGTTACTGCAACTGCTGTGTGCAATTCCAGTGGGAAGAAGGTGGCAGAGTAAGAATGAATCATTTAACTTAAAGATTAATGGCAGTTTTGCAGTGGGAGTAAGTTGGCTTCTTTCTGGGGACTTGCAGCCCCCCCAGGGTTCTGTTAAGCCTTGTCCTCATCTCTCCAGCCCTGCCTTTTAACTACAAACCTTAGGATACCAAGATAATCAGTTTCACCTCCCTTTGACTTGGCCATTCCCAATAAAGTTAATTTATTTCCCATAAAGTTAAATATCTAACTCTGCTTCAGTGTTTCCTGGGTTAGGAAAAATGAGGGACTGGATTTCTCCAACTGCTGAGTGTTCTGAAATTCCCTGCAGTTGTTAACCTGTGGCCCAGGGCTAGGCTAGTTGAAGAACACCATTTAACAGAATAGACTAAGAGTCAAGCTCAAACCGCAGGAGAATTTCTAAGTTTCAGATTTCCTGCATGTGAATAAAAGACTCAAACCACCTATTGGATTTGGGAGCAAAGGCAATACATTTCATCTTAAAGGGTGAGCTAAGCCCCTACTCCACAGGAAACCATCCCCTGGAGACCACCAGAACAGGTTAGATGAGAAAAGTTCAGGGGAGACTATGGAAGGAGGAGGGGATTTGAGAGGTGTGGGGAATGCAGAGACCCCGTGATCTGAACCCTGGGGGGGCTGCAAGTCCCCAGAAAGAAGCCAGAGAGGTGCTGGCAAATCCTTGGTGTCTGCAGGACCCCCGGTCAGAGGAAAGGGACGAGGGGATACCTGCTAAGATTTTATATCCACGAATGTCAGGGTTTCATGGAATGGGGCAAAAATTAAAAGTGGCAGATTATTTCAAATATACTTGTGTTTCCACAACTGGAGCAGCTGCATGCACCGTGCTGTACAGGGTACATTGAATGTGCAATGAGAATGACCATTCAAGGTGCCACTGCTGCTCTCAGAGCTGAGCCACTTGGGAGGTTGACCCAGAGACCAGCTCTGTGGTCTTCCCTGTAGTTTGAAAGCTCAGAACTGTTCTTGATAATTACACTTCAGAGCTCATTTTACGGAGCAGTGGGTAGAGCTGTGGATGAGTATCTATGTGGGAAATTGTATTTATATTATATGTATATATATGTGTGTATATATGTTTTCATTGTATATATATAAAAGTAAATAAATCAAAGTATATGCATATATATATTGTTATGTGGACACATAGATAAATTTAAAATGTATATATACATGGATATATGTACATAGTCTGGAATGAAAGAGTGAATCATTTTTATATTATGAGTGTTTACCTCTTTGAGATAAGAGAATAAAAGAGGTCATTTCCATTGATGTAATGGAGGGCTTTGAAATTTTCACCCTCCAAGTGTAGCAGAGGATACCAGGACTGCCCAAGAGCTTTCTCTCTCGAGGGTCTTCCTGACTTGGCAATAAAGGAAAATCTGGGAAGTCTCATTCCGGCATAGTGTAAACAACTCAGTATTATCAGCTGCATTGTCTAGGTTTCAACCCCAGGTCACTCACTTCCCAGATGAGTGACTTGGAGCAATTTGTTTATCCTAACTGCCCCTCTGTTTACGTTTCAGAAAGTGGTGTTGCTGATAGTGTCAACCTCAGAGGTTTGTAGGAAAATTGATATTGTAATGTCCTTAGAACAAGTCCTGGCACATTCCACTGAAATATAAGATTCGTATTATTATCTTTTTTAATTCTCAGGTGAGTCTTGACAGATCATAGGTCACAATCTTACAGATGAATGAAGGACACCACCTCCAGTAGACTCATCACTCCATTCACTGTGGGAACATTCCCTGCCACTAAGGGGCCAGTTGCTGCATTTACCAATGCTTGTCTCTCTGCTTATTATTTAAATTTTCTGTCCTTTTAGCTGCTATAGGTTTTTCTGATTCCTTGGTAAATGAACTGACCATACCCTCTTTATTAGTTAGGGTTCTCTAGGGAAACAGAATCAACAAGAGATAACTTTGAATGTAAGACTTTATAAAAGTGTCTCACACAACTGTGGGTATGCGTGAGTCCAAATTCCATAGGGCAGGCAGCAAACTGGCAACTCCAATGAAGATATTCAATGAACCCCTCAGCAGCAAACTGGCAACTTCGATGAACATATTTGTTGAACTCCTCAGGAAACAAACTGCCAACTTCAATGAACTCCTCAGGAAATGCTTCAGTGGTTAGCCAAAGAAGAAGTGAAGGTCCTCTATCAGTCTCACTTCTAAGTCTTCAACTGATTAATTGGATTAAATCCAGCCAATTGCATTCTCTCATTGTGGAAGACACGCCCTTCATTGATGTAATGAGTCACAGCTGCAGCCAGTTGACTGATGACTTAATAAACCAGCCTTCGGGTTTATTAACCAGCCACAAATGTCCTTGCAGTAATGGTTAGGCCAGTGCTTGCTTGACCAGACACATGGACACCATCACTTGGCCGAGTTGACACATGAACCTAACCATCACAGGGAGGAAGACATGTGAAAAGACAAGGCTCAGGTTGAGGAGGTCAGAATTCCTTTTCCCTGAGTGGATGCAAGGGAAAGAATGTTAGAGAAAGCAGGGCTTGTGCCTTCCATCTGGATTGAGATGGTGTTTTCTTCTCTGCTCACCTTCTATTCTTGTCTCTTCTCCCATCACCTCCTGAGAAAGGGGTATTTGGTTAGGTTGAAAGAATGATCATACATTAGGCAAGAGAATGTTCCCACCCAAGGTCAGAGTCTTAATCAGCATCAGAGAAACTATTAGAAGCCAGAAAACCTTCAATGAGGTGATAAGTCTAAATTCCCTCTGAGAGCCAACACCTCCATCCTCAACTCCACTGAGACTCCCGGCTATGCGCTCAGGTCTAGAGGCCTGGACGAGGGGCCAGGGTCCCGGACGCTCTCACGTTGTGTTAGTTGGAGAGCAAATTTGCAAAGACATTTTTGAGAGAAGTCTGATTGCAACATAAATACACATTTGATGATTATAGACAGCAAATGTAAAAATTGCCATTAGAACCAAAAATTTTGTTTATGTATTTATTTAACACTCTTGAAGAAAATTTAGGGAATATCTACAAAGAAGCATATCAAGTTATTCAATTCTAAATGACTTGTAGTAGCAAAAGAATAAGAAAAATTCTGCAAGCCCATTGACTGGGAAAACAAATATATTATAGCAATTCATTAAATGGAATATTATAAAGCAGTTAAAAAGTATGATGATATATAATAATGAATGAGATGAACATTTGCCTATGTGAGTACATTTCTAAATCCTAATAAGCATAAGAAAATGTGTGAAAGAATTATAGCTGTGCCAAATATATATATTATATATATACACACATACTGTAATACATACATTTGTAAATATATATGTGTGAGTGTGTGTGTGCACATATATGGTAAATATGGGAAGGGATTGGGCGGGCAGGTGGAAAGAGATCAGGAGGGTCAGAGGAACTGCAAAACCAGGCACCTCAAAGGCAATCTGCAGAAGGAGACTGAGGATCAAGGATGATGGAGCAAGGGAGCAATGTTGAATCCAACACTGAGTTGGGAGTGCTGGGAAACCAAAAGGAGATGGAGGAAGGAGAAGAGACAAGAGTCAAAAAAGGCAGGGAGAGGGAGGAGAGAGCATTGGAGGGGTTGTGGTGGGTGCTGTCATTTTAGTCCCTCCCAGGAGATACCGAGACCTCAACCTTTGGGTTGAGCCAGCAAAAATGTTTAAGTGAATAAAGGCAAGGAAGTTTATATCCCTGCCCCTCCAGGACCCAGAAGGAAGTTTCTGCCCCACCGAAGGGTGCTCCAAAGCATAAGACACTTGTCGGGGTTTGCTTGTGACAGCTTTTCATTATAGCCCCAGGAGTAGAGATAGGAGATTAAACTGTCAGCAGCTCTGGGAAAGTGGACTCAGCTTCCCTAGAGGAGAGGTAACATAATACTACGTGACAGTGATGAGGATGGATTGCCCTCTGCTTTGCAGAGGGGATCAAAAGTGATCCCCAAGGGTCAGCATTTTGAAGTTACATAAATTAGTATAAGCATATAAGGCATTCTGAAAATGGAACCCATTCCACGGCTGAAACATTCTTCCATTTCCTCATTTCCTGGCATCTTTGTCATTATCAAAGAAAGCCCTTTGGTAATAATAATACTAATATATGGAATTAAATGCTGCCTGATTTTGGATTCTGGGGACTTTTCTTGCTAATGTACCCATAATCCTGCAGGACTGTCACCCCAGTTTCTTCTAGAAATTACATTAATTTTTAATTCCTTTAGGGTGTCATGGCAATACTAGATGACGTTTTAAAAGCATAAGTTATGCATATTAGATCTATATGTGTGTATTTACTTATCTATGTTTTCATTCATTCTTGCCATGTATATATACGTTCAACACTACATAATAGTTGAGATCCATTTTGCATACTATACTTTTCAGTAAAAAGCCAAAGTGATTTTCTGAGTCATCAAATTCTGTATAATTATCTTTGCTTTTAAAGGAAAACAAACCCTAGAACCTGAAATACATATTAGATTTTTCAGCAACAACTTTTCCTGCTTACATATTTCAAAGGAAGAATCTACTAAGAGTTGGATATCATTTATTATTACTTGTCACAAAATGCTACATGAAGCATTTCTAGTTAACTTCATAATCCAACATTTAAAAAAAAACAGGTCATTTGAATTGTGGGTAAAAGGGTGCTACAAAGAATTGCTTGCTTTTTCCCCAGTCTGGGTTTCCTGATGGGAAACCCAGCTAGGTTTTCTACTATGATGTTAGGACCAGCATCTCCTCAGTGTGAGAACTTTAATGTTGACAACAAGCGAGTGACCACTAAGATTTCCTTTCATCCATGACATGAGGGTGTTGTAGAGTACGAATCTTTATTATTCTGTAAGTACTGCTCTATGAGTAAAGGAATTCCCATCTGTATTTCACTGAATGGCTTCTCCAGGTTGAATTAGCTGGTGTTCTTCAAGAAGATTCAAGTTTCTGCTAAAGATATTTTGTCTTATTTCCTGTGTTAGGATTACTCCTATTCAGGACTTTCTTGTATCCACCAAGGTTGTATTCTACTGATTATTAATGTGTTGTGATTCCAGACCTAGAGTTTCTCTCTAGTGGAGTTCATTCATGTTATTTAAGGGTAAATGATAAATAAGAGCATATCTACATGGATTACATTGATATAGAATTTCTCCCCTGTGTGAAGATTCTGGTTTGTTGAAAGGTTGGCACTGGGACAGAAGACTCTTCTACACTGAAACATTTATACTGTGAGTCCTTGCATGTCACATTAGGGCAGAGTTTTGACCAAAGGCTTTCCCATACATTTGCCATCCATATGGTTTCTCTCTGAGGTGAATTTGCTTATGTTGAGTGAAAGATGAAAGATATCATAAGGTCCTTCTACACTGATTACAGATGTTAGGCTTCCTCCCCATGTGAATTCCTTTGTAGGAATGCAAGCTAGCATCCCGGCTAAGTGCTTCTCAAGTTCACTAGATTTATAGGGTCTCTTTCAAGTGTGAATTCTTTGGGGGTTTGTAAAGATCAGAGTTCTGGTAGAATTCTTTCCCATATTCATTACATTTATAAGGTTATTCTCTAGTGTGAATTTTTCATGTTGTCTTATTTAGAGCAATAACTAAAGGACTTCCTTGCATATATAACAGTCATGCAATATATACATATAATCTCCTATTGGTTGTGGTTCTTTGGAAAACCATGACTAATTCAGCCTATAAATGGCAAAAAGAGGAGAAATGGAGGAATAAACCAACTAGTGAAATAACATTTTAAGACATTGATATTTAAGAAGGAATTTCTGGATTAAAATAAGAGTAAAATAAAATGATGACGAAAGTTAAGGAGGTAAAGAGAGGGGAATTCATAACAGTGGAGGACAAGGACAAATGCCATTATGGAATAAATAACTCTAATATGTACATGTATACTCCTTTCCTGAGGTTAATGCAATTATGGAAAGATATGAATAGAGATTTGTAAGTGCAAAATATGACACTGGCTATAGGATTTTCCCCCAATGTCCTCAGAGCCATTTTAGAAAGTATCACTCACTTAGGAAATCTGCAGTTGACAGTACCAAGGTCCTGCACTCAAACTTACCAGCCTTCTCCTCTTATTGAATCATAGGTTTCTGGAGCCCAGCTAGACTCTTGCCTTGGAGAAATCCTCTTTCTTCTCTAAACAGATCATCTCTTTGTTCGATTGGAGAAATCACATCTGATTTGCAGAACCGATACCCTGTACATTGATTCTGAGTTATGTGCTAAGAGGAGGGCATAATTTTCATGTCCAAGGCTGGTTGCAAGGAAAGAAGGCTAATCATTGGAGATCGATCTCGGGGGCAGCATCTTAAACACAGAAAACATTGATGGATCTTCACTAGTGAAGAAAGCACACCTGGCAGTGTGCCAAAGACAGTAAAGTCTTCTGGTTGGTGATGTACATGTGCAAGTTCAAAGACAGAGAATAGAATTCTCAGTGATTTAAGCCAAGCAGAAATTAAATTATTTTTAAAAAGAATCCAATAAACATAAGCTCCACCAGAATAATGTAAATGCTTTGTGGAAAAGGATATGCTTGTTATTTTTACCACTGTGGTCTCAAACCCCAGCTTAGTATTCAGAGCACAACAGTAACTGTTTAATCCATTTATTTATTCATTCAAAAATATTCATTGACTCCCCAGCACAATCCTGGATACTGAAGATTGAGTAGCAAGAAAGACTTGAGATTCTAGTCAGGAATACTGCATTCTACTGAGGTGACCAACTACATGTCAGAAATAAATAAGAAAGAAATTTCTCTCTGATGTAGACGTAAATGCTAGAAACAACCAGGGCAAAGAGTGGCATGGAATATGGGGAAGCTGTTCTAGATAATTGTTGATATGTAAAATCAGTGTTGTCAGAGTCACCCACAGGAGCCAGATGACTGATGCCTTCCAGCATCACATCTCTTAAAAGCTTTCTCTTGGATCTGCCAAGCAGGGCCCACTCTTCTTGGTGGAGTCTGGAGGTACATTATCAAAGGTCACTGATTCCAAAACATAGTGGACAGTATAGTTAATCCAGGGCCATCTGTACCGATGACCAAAGGATGATAGCACAGGGAACTGATACTATATTTATAGAAAGCTCAGACTGTATTTGAGGTTCTAGTCAAATTCTTCTCTGAATTGACTTGGATTCTGCACATTCTGAACATATTTAAACTTCTTATAAAAGAATATATACTAGCCATTTCCCCAGAAAATTTCCAATAAACTGATGACTTCCAAACTGGTGATAATAAAATTTATGTTTGAAATTCTATAACTAAAACATTCCTCTTCACAAATTTCAAGTAAATGCACAGGTTCATCATAAGACAAGCATATCCATGAGTTACAACTGTGCCCTTGGGTAGATTATTAACCTGTATGATCCTCAAATTCCTCATTTGTGAAATAGTTTACCAATTTGTTTGGAATGTTAGGAGATCCAATAACCTAATGTGTAAAATGCTTCCTATCTGATAAACACATTAAATAGAGGTGATAGGTCTTATATTATTTAAATAGTAAAAACATTGAACCAATATCCAGAAATTTTTCTAAAGATCTTGAGGTTTGTCGTTGTTGCCTCTCTCTTCTCTACATGTCTGAGGTGTTCATTTTATAGGATAAGGGCAAAGAGCAGAAGCACAGGCCAGAGGCCCTTCAGATGCCGTATTGAGAGACTGACTGTCTTTATGATTATCCGATTCTCAAATTTTCTGGGGCCTACAAGCATCCATTATACTTACATTTCTGGTATCTTCATCCTGTCTCTCTGCTTAAGATTAATATAAGACTCTTGATTAATTCTGGTCACTCTAGTCCTTCAAAAACTGCCAAAAGACCTTAAATTTTACTCTACCTACAATATCTGCCTCAATGCCCATACAGAGGTGTGGAAATAGTGCTCCCTTTCATTTCTTCTAGTTTTCATGTATGGGCAAAGGTAATAACACAGAGTTAAAATGGATAATTGTGGACAGGGGTGTTATGGAGGATTTTAGGGTTTTGTTTTTTTTTTTTAAGTTTGGCAAATGTTTGAATATATTCTGTACAACTTTAATAGTTTGAAAATTGGAGAAAATAAATGATTCATCATGGCCTTCTCAGACCTGGACTGCTGTCGTGCTCCCTTCAGTCTCAGTGGACCTCAACCCCAGCATCTCCAACACTGGATTGGTTGAACTCATCGGAGGAATTTCAGCTCCCTACTGCCTGCAAGCTTCTGCTCCTACCCATCTCTATTGTCTGGGTTCATCACAGGCCTAACACCACCACAGACACCAACACAGTTAATGAGTGAAGGATTTTCCTACTGAGGCCATGGGCAGGTGAGAAAAAACAAACTTTTCACATCTCTTCTGTGAATACCCAGCATTAATGGAGAGGGGAATAAATTACTATAAATTTGGGCAGGAGAATATTTCTTTTTCTTTCTTTTTAGCCTTTTATTTTGAAACAACTTCAAACTTACAGAAGAGCTAAAAAACAACAACAACAACAACAGATACTCTGGGAAGGTGGTGGATTAGGAGAGGCAGAGCAAATTTCTCCTGCATGAAAAAGACTAGATAATGGGCAGAACATTCTCCAGAGCAGTTCCAGGTGCCACCAGCAGAACAGGGACTTCTACACCACATGGTGGGGACTTAGCTGGAGAGAAAGAAGGCTGAGCTTGAAAGGATGGGGTGAATGTTCAGCCAGGACTGCCCCTGGGGACTGATTACTGGAGCTGGCTGCCAAGCATGGGAGGGAGCAGCCTTCCACACCCCATTCACCCATCTCAGAAGTTGGCTGGGAAGATAACGCTTCACAGACCTGCAGCCAAGAGCTGCGAGGGAATTCGTGACTCAGTGGTCTTATGGTGGCCAGATTCACTCTACCTCCATGGAAGCCTGCTGTGTGCTCAACGAGAAGCAAGAACACACATTGAAGCACCAGGAACCCCTCCCCAACCCCAGAGGCTCACAGGCACACAGCAGGTAGGGGCTTCAGTGCATTTGAGCTGGAGGGTGAGACATACAGCCCCACAGTCCCAGAGTGGTCCACTTGCAGCCCCAGGAACTGCCCAAAGCACTGTGCCCTGGAAAGGACTCCCCGCTGAAATGAGCAGGACCCACACCCCCACCCACAGGGCTGGCAGTGCCCAGTGCACACAAAGAACTGGTGTGCTGATTGGATTCCCACCTGATTTGCACTCCATCTAGTGCATAGGCAAAGTTGGAGGAGAGCTGGATTGAGAATAGGAGGTGGCTCAAGAGCACCATCTGCTGGTAGGACAGGGAAAGTGCACTCCACCAAGCTGTAGCTCTGCCAAATTATGGATACATGTTCAAGTAATCCTGCATATCGCAAAATAAACTTATCAAGGTAAACAAATGCCCTAAGGTCAAAAACAGAATATAATAAAGCACATGAAGAAACAAGAAGATATGGACAAGCCAAACAATAAAATTAAAAAGCCAGAGGAGACACAAAACTTGGAGCAATTAATCAAAGAAGTAAACACAAATCTCCAAAACAATGTCAGTGAGTTGGCAAAGACATAAAGGACATCAAGAAGACTCTAGAAGAGCAGAAAGAAGAATTTGAAAGAGTAAATAAAAATAGCACATCTTACGAAATAAAAGATACTGCCGATCAAATTAAAAATGTACTAGAGACACACAACAGCAGGTATGAAGAGGGAGAAGAAAGAATAAGTGAACTAGAGGACAGAGCAATTGAATGCAAATGCACAAAAGAACAAATGGTGAAAAAAATTAAAAAATTTGAAATGGATCTCATGGAGAGGATGGACAACATGAAGCACACAAATAAAAGAATCACTGGTGTCCAAGAAAGTGAAGAGAAGAGTAAAGGGCTAGGAAGAGAATTTGGAGGCATAGGGAAAATTTCCCAACCCTTTTATATGAAATAAATATGCAAATCAAATATGCTCAATGAATTTCAAATAGAATAAATCCAAATAAACCCACTCTGAGACATATACTAATCAGAATGTCAAATGCAGAAGGAAGGTAAAACTCCTGAAAGCAGCAAGAGAGAAGTGATTCACCGCATACAAGGGAAACCAAATAATTCTAAGTCTGACTACTCAGTAGGAACCATGGAGGCAAAAAGGCAGTGGTATGATATATTTAAGATTCTGAAAGAGAAAAAATTGCAAGCTGAGAATTCTTTATCCAGCAAAGCTCTCCTTCAGAATTAAGGGAGAGTTAAAAATTTCTGTAGACAGACAAATGCTGAGAGAATTTGTTAACAAGAGACCTGCCCTGTAAGAAATATCAAATGGAGTACGACCAGCTGAGAAAAAGAAGAAAGGAGAGAGAAGTCTGGAGAAGAGCACAGAACTGAAGAGTATTATTAGTAAGGGTAACTTGAAGGAAAAATAAAAGAAAAAAATAAGGGTGGTGGTGGAAGATCTGATGAGTACAAACCAAAGGATAAGAAGGTTGATTCAAGAACTGCCTTCACAGTAATAACAATGAATATGAATGGATTAAACTGCCCAATTAAAATATTTAGATTGGCAGGATGGATTTAAACCTACGAACCATCAATATACAAGAGACTAATTTTAGACCCAGTGACACAAATAGATTGAAAGTGAGAGGATGGAAAAAAATATTCCACACAAGCTACAGTCAAAAGAAAGCAGGGGTAGCAATACCAATTTGCAAGACTTCTCAGATAAAATAGACTTTAAATGCAAAAATATCATAAGAGACAAAGAAGGATGCTATATATTAATAAAAGGGATGATTTACCAAGAAGAAATAACAATCATAAATGTTTATGCACCCAACCCAAGAAGCTCCAAAGTACATGAGACAAATATTGGCAAAACTGAAGGGAGCAATAGATGTTTCTACAGTAATAGTGGGAGACTTCAATACACTACTCTTTTCTATAGATGGAACAAGTAGACAGAGGACCAATAAAGGAAATTGAGAACCTAAACAATGTGATAAATGAATCAGACATAATAGACATGTATAGTGCATTAAACCCCAAGTTACCAGGCTTTACATTCTTCTCTAGTGCTTATAGAATGTTCTCTAGGATAGATCATATGCTGGGGCACAAAACAAGCCTCAATAAATTTAAAAAGATTGAAATTATTCAAAGCACATTCTCTGATCATATTGCAAAGCAACTAGAAGGCAATAACCACCAAAGAACCAGAACATTCACAAAGATATTGAGGTTAAACAACACACTCCTAAACAATCATTGGGACAAAGAAGAAATTACAAGAGAAATTGGTAAATATCTAGAGATAAAGAAAAATGAGAACATAACATATCAAAACCTATGGGATGCACTGAAGGTGGTGCTGAGGGGGAAATGAATAGCTCTAAATGCATACATTAAAAAGAAAGAAAGAGCTAAAATCAAAGACTACCTGAACTGAAGAAACTAGAGAATGATCAGCAAACTAACACTAAAGCAAGTAGAAGAAAAGAAATAACAAGTATTAAAGCAGAAATAAATGATATGGAGAACAAAAAACAATGGAGAGAATAAATAAGCCAAACGTTGGTTCTTTGAGAAGGTCAACAAGATTGACAAACCCTTAGCTGGAATGACAAAGTAAAAAAGAGAAGACCCTAATAAGCAAAATCAGAAATGAGAGGAAACACATTATTGTGGAAAATGAAGAAATTTAAAAATCATAAGAGGATACTATGAACAACTGTACAGTAACAAACTAGACAATTTAGAGGAAATGGGTAATTTCCTGGAAACACATGAGCAGCCTAGACTGACCCGAGAAGAAACAGAAGACCTTAACAAACCAATCACAAGTACCAAGTTCCAGTCAGTCATCAAAAAACTTCCTACAAATAAACTTCCAGGGCCAGATGACTTCACAGGGGAATTTTACCAAACTTTCCAAAAAGAACTGACAGCATTCCTGCTCAAAGTCTTTCAAAAATCTGAAGAAAAATGAATACTATCTAACTCATTTTATGGAGTTAACATCACTTTAATATCAAAACCAGATAAAGATACTACAAGAAAGGAAAACTACAGACTAACATCCCTAATGAATATAGATGCAAAAATACTCAACAAAATATTTGCAAATTGAATCCAAAGACACATTAAAAGAATCATTGACCATGGCCAAGTGGGGTTCATT
Organism: Choloepus didactylus; assembly: GCF_015220235.1. NCBI lineage: Eukaryota > Metazoa > Chordata > Mammalia > Pilosa > Megalonychidae > Choloepus > Choloepus didactylus. Next base: position 24,183 of record NC_051324.1, on the reverse strand, counting down.
CAGGCATGCCAGGGTGGTTCAACATAAGAAAATCAGTCAGTGTAATACATCACATTACCAAACTGAAAGGGAAAAAATCAAATGATCCTCCCAGTAGATGCTGAAAAAGCATTCAACAAAACTCAGCATCCTTTTTTTGATAAAATCAATTTAAAAGGTAAGAATTGAAGGAGGCTTTCTCAATATGATAAAGGGCATATATGAAAAACCTACAGCCAGGATAGTATACTTAATGGTGAGAGACTGAAAGCTTCCCCCCAAAGCTTGGGAATGAGACAAGGATTCCAGCTTTCTCTACTGTTATTCAACATTGTGACAGAAGTTCTAGGCAAAGCAGTCTGGCAAGACAAAGAAATAAAATTCATCCAAATTGGAAATGAAGAGGTAAAACTGTCATTATTTGCAGATGATATGATCATACATTTGGAAAATCCTGAGAAATCAATGACAAAGCTACTTGAGCTAATAAACCAATTCAGCAAAGTGGCAGAATACAAGTTTAATGTGCAAAAGTCAGTAATGTTCCTATACACTAGAAATTACCTAACTGAAGAGACACTCAAGAAAAAAATTCCATTCACAATAGCAACTAAAAAATCAGGTACCTAGGAATAAACTTAACCAAGGACATAAAAGACCTTGCAGAGAAAATTACAAAAATTTACTAAAAGAATCAAAGAGGACATAAAGAGATGGAAAGATATTCCATGTTCATGGATGGGAAGGCTAAGCATCATTAAGATGTCAATTCTACTCAAACTGTTTATAGATTCAATGCAGTTCCAATCAGACATGGAAAACCTATTCATCAAATTTATTTGGAAGGGAAAGAGGTCTTGAATTGCTAAAAACATTCTAAAAAAGAAGAATGAAGTGGGAGGACTTACACTTCCTGACTTTAAAGCCTACTATAAAGCTACAGTAGTCAAGACAGCATAATACTGCACAAAGACAGACATATTTGTGGGCAGCCAATTCAGCACCCGGCAGTCGGCCTAGTGGCATGGTCCCTGGGCCTTCAGTACATGTTGTAGTGACCGTTCCACAAGGCGGAGCGAGTGGTGCCTATGACTCCAGCCTAAAAGGAATTTGCTTCTTGCTGCTGTTTCTTATATTCTTACTGCCTCTTTTTCTCATTTGGCATCTTTTGGGCTCTGTGGTGGTGGCATGCTCCCACACCTAGCTACATTAATAAGCCAACGGCTTACCCTGCATTAGCCTCAGTGTAGTGACAATGCCTGCTCCTTTCTTAGAAGACAATAGGTCACCCTTTCTGCTCACTCCCACTGGCCACCTGTCAACTAGGCGGAAATCCCCCTTCCCAAGCTTTGAAAGAGTTAGCTAGAAGAAATAAATAGCTTTGAAAGAGTTAGCTAGAAGAAACAAAAAGGTAATGATTAACAGATTCAAAAACATGAACACAAAAAATAGTTACAGATTGCTTGGTGCTAAATAACAGGAACTGCTGTGCCTGTGCCGAACACTGTGTCTTGCTGCGCTCCAGGGAGTCTGTCCCTGCTGGCCCATTGATCACTGTGTAAGAATAAATAATGTCTGAGATTTAGCCAAACTGTTCTAGTATTGCTTGCCTAAATGCTAGTGTGTATGTTATAGAGAATTATAAAAATAAAGCTCTGATGCTCTGCTTGGTCGGAGAGTCCATCTTTGTACCCAGATGCAACAAGGTGTCTGTCTCCTTCCTTCGCCGACTCCAGCCCCCCATCAGGACCCTGACCGTTGCTGAGGCTGGCCTTGGCACATATTTATCAATGGATTCAAATCAAGAGTTCAGAAATAGACCCCTAGATCAATGGTCAACTGATTTTTGATAAGGCCCCCAAATCCACTGAACTGGGACAGAACAGTCTCTTCAACAAGTGGGCCTGGGAGAACTGAATATCCATATCCAAAAGAATGAAAGAGGATCCCTATCTCACACTCTTTACAAAAATTGCGGCAAAGTGGATCAAAGACCTCAGTATGAGAGATAGTACCATAAAACTCCTAGAAGATAATGTAAGGAAACATCTTCAAGACCTAGTATCAGGAGGCAGCTCCTTAGACCTTACACCCAAAGCACAAGCAACAAAAGAAAAAAAAAAGATAAATGGGAACTACTCAAAATTAAAAGCTTATGCATCTCAAAGGAATTTGTCAAACAGGTGAAGAGGCAACCAACACAATGGGAGAAAATATTTGGAAACCATATATCTGAGAAGAGACCGATATCCAGCATATATAAAGAAATCCTACAACTCAATGACAGTAGTACAAACAGCCAATTTATAAAATAGTTAAAAGAATGAAACCTAGAAGATCTGAAAGCAGTGACACAAACATTTGCACAGTGATGCTCATAGTGGCATTGTTCACAATTGCTAAAGTTGGAAACAATTCAAGTGTCCTTCAACAGATGAGTGGATAAACAAAATGTGGTATATACATATGATGGAATACTATGCAGCAGTAAGAAGAAATGAGGTCCTGAAACATATGACAGCGTGGATGAGCCTTAAAGACAATGCTGAGTGAGATAAGTCACACAGAAAAGGAGAGACACTGTTTATTACCACTCATGTGAACTCCCTCAACAATGTAAAATAAGTGTTTTATAATGTGGAATATAAAGGACCTAGAGATATACAGAAGCTAGTGAAGGGGAAATGATAACCTAATATGAACAGAAATGATAATGAGGGTGAATTTAAAGGTATGGGAATGGACAGGGGTGATGATTGTTCATTAATGGGATTATAAATATCAGTGCCACATTGAGGGTGAACATGATTGAAAGTGATTGTTTAAAGGCATGTATCCCACAGATTAGCACTACAAATATAAATAAGTGTTTACATGATCTGCTTCTAAGGTATGACACTAGTACAATGAGTTAACAACAGAGTGGTATATAGAAAAACTATCCATTACATATTATAGACTATATTTAATAAGAATTATTAAATTATTTTAAGAATTATTAATACCAGTACTACATCATTAAATATTAAATTATTAAATTATTTTAAGAATAATTATTAAATTATTAATAATTAATATTAAATTATTTTAAGAATTATTAATACCAGTACTAGACGAATACTAGGGATGAATAATTAGGGTCTGATAAGAGCTTTGGGATGTTTCATGTTATGATAATTGTTTAAAATTGAGGGTGATTATGATTGTACAATAAGTGAATATAATGTGAGATACTTAATGTTTATCTTGGACAGAAAATATGCTATGTGAAATTAGGAACCCCCTACTTAATAAGTCAAGCCCCCAATCTTGAAACTTGCTCTTGTGAAATTTATGACTATAAAAGAGAAGCTAGGCCTTCCTATGATTATGCCTAAGAGGCACCTCCAGAGAGCCACTTTTATTGCTGAGATGTAGTCTTTCTCTCTCCAAACCCAACCCAACAAAGAAATCCATTAACCTCTCCCCTATGGGTGACATGACTCCCAGGGGAGTGACTCTTCCTGGCAACATGGGATATGATTCCCAGGAATGAGCCTGGCACTGGAAGTGAGAGATTTAAAATGCCTTCTTGACCAAAAAGGGGGAAAGAAATATAACAAAATAAGGTTACAGTGGCAAAGAAATTTCAGATAGAGTTGAGAGGCTATCCTGGAGGTTACTCTTATGCAATCTCCAGCTAGACATCCCAAATGGCCACAGTATGCCAAGCCGTAACAAACAGTAGTCCTAAAATACCTAGGTCTCTATCTGAAACTCTATAAATTTTCACTCATTAAGTATATTTTAAGAAACTTAAATCCACCAGAGTGTTCCTAAGTCAGTCAAGTCTTAAAACCCAGAAGCAAGAGCCTCTTTAAGAACATCAACCTGATGCAGCCCCCTTCCCCATAAGGTCAACACCCCTTTTTAATATGAAGAAGTTAGGGTGGTCACTGCTTAGACACTATTGGAGATCAAGAAAGTGATTAAACGAGAGGAAGATGTAGCAACAGACAAGACAGAATTTAACAAATGATTCCAAATACTGAATATTTATACAAATACATACATTTTTAGATTCTAAGGTATTAGAATAGCTAGAAGGAAATAACTGAAATGGTGGATCTGTAACCCATAACATTCTTTGCAAATTTCTCTATAACTACTTGTTCTAGTTTGCTAATGCTGCTGGAATGCAAAGCACCAGAAATGGACTGGCTTTTATAAAGGGGGTTTATTTGGTTACACAGTTACAGGCTTAAGGCCATAAAGTGTCCAAGGTAACACATCAGTAATCGGGTACCTTCACTGGAGGATGGCCAATGGCATCTGGAAAACCTCTGTTAGCTGGGAAGGCACGTGGCTGGTGTCTGCTCCAAAGTTCTGGTTTCAAAATTGCTTTCTCCCAGGATGTTCCTCTCTAGCAAGCTTGCTCCTCTTCAAAACGTCACTCACAACTGCACTCCGTTTCATCTCTGAGTCAGCATGTTTATATGGCTTCACTGATCAAGGCCCACCCTGAATGGGTGGGGCCACGCCTCCATGGGAGTATCCCACCAGAGTCACCACCCACAGCTGGGTGGGGCACATTCCAAGCAAATCTAATCAGCACCAAAAGTCTGTCCCACAAGACTACATCAAAGATAATGGCGTTTGGGGTACAAAATGCATTCAAACCAGCACAGGGGGACATAATACATTCAAACTGGCACATTACTCATTAAATTTTACTTTGAAACTTATCACATTTCTCCATATATCTTATATTTCACAATAAGGAAATAACTGAAACTTGGAAGTGTAATCCAAAATATTCTTTGAAATTACCTGTATAACCACTTGTTAAGTCATACTTTGAAAGTTATCACCTTTCTGTATATATGTTATATATCACAATAAGGAAATAACTGAAATTGTGGAGCTGTAACCCATAACATTCTTTGAAAAATTGTCTCTCTACTTGTTAAATCTTACTTTGAAAGTTATCACTGTTCTGTATATATATTAAATTTTAAAAAAATGTATTAAAAGACTTAGAACTCCAAAATAATTCCAATGCAGTTACTCAGATTTACCGACTATTACCATTTGGTAACATTTTTCGTATACTTCTGTCATGTATCTCTATTTCCTATCTATCATCTATCATCATTAGTCTGTTTTCTAAACATTTGAAAGTAGTTTGCTAACATCTTGTTCTTCTAACAATTAACATTTCCATTTGAGTTGCCTAAAGCAAGGATACTAGTATAAGCACTTTAACTGCAGGCATCGTTCAGGAAATTTAACATTGATACAAAGCACACAGTTGATATTCCAATTTTTTCAGTTGTCCCAATAATGTCTTTGTGGCATTTGCTCCTCCACCGTTAGTTGAAGTCCAGGATCACACATTGCATTTAATTGCCCTGTCTCTTTAATCTCTCTCATTTTTAATTGTAGTAACATATATGCAAGATAAACTTTTCCATCTCAACTACTCCCAGGCATATGATTCAACGTCACTAATCACATTCACAACATTGTGCTGTCATCACCACCATCCACTACCAAAACTTTCCATCAGCCCAAACAGTAACCTTGCTCCCATGAAGCATTAGCTCACCATTTTCCATGTTAACCAAAAATGCATTTGCATAGTCCATTTGACATAAGTAGCATCATACATCTGTCTTTTTGTGTTTGTCTTTTTTTTTTTAACTCAACATGATATTTTCAAGGTCATCCATGTTGTAGTATATATCAGAACTTCAATATTTTAAAAGATCAGTAATATTCCATCGTATGCTGCATTTTGTTTATCTATTTATCTACTGAGGTGCCTCCATATTTTGTCTATTGTGAATAATGCTTCTATACATATTGCTGTTCAAATATCTTTTGGATTCCTTGTTTTCAATTATTTTGGGTACGTATAGAAATGAGATTGCCATGCCATGTGGTAGTTCTACCTTTAACTTTTTGAGAAACTGCCATAATGTTTTCCACCATTTTACATTCCCACCAATAGGGTAACAGTATTCCTCCTTATTTACATCCCTGACAGCACAGGTTATTTCCATTTTTAAAAAATAATAGCTATTCTCAATGTGTGTGACATGTTTTCTACCTGTGATTTACATTTGCAGTTCCATGAAAGCTGATGATGTTGAGCATGTTTTCATGTGGCTAATGGCCATTGTATATTTTCATTGGACAATTGTCTATTAAAGTCATTTGAACAGTTTTTAATTGGGTTGTTTATAATTTTGTTGTTGGAAAGTAGTAGTTCTGTATCTATTTTAGATATTAAATCCTTATCAGATTTGGTTTTCAAGTATTTTCTCCCATTCTGTCAGTTATCCTTTCACTTCCTTAGTAATTTCTTTTGAAGCAAAAAAGTTTTAATTTTGATGAAGTCAAATTTGTCCATATTTTCTTTTGTTGCTCATGCTTTTCATGTAAAGTCTGAGAATTCGTTCCTTGAAAAAGATACTGAACATATTTCCTTATAGTATCTTCTAATAATTTTATACTTTCAGATCTTTTCTTTAGGCTTTATTTCATTTTCGGTTACACACACACACACACACACACACACACACACACACATATGAGTAATATTGTATTTAGATAGCCAATTTTCCCAGCAACATTTGTTGCAGATTGGCATGCTTGTCAAAAGTCAATTGCCTAGAGATGTGTGTGAGACAATTATATCTTGATCAGTCTCTGACATACCATAAGCCTCACTGAGTCCTGGGGAAATAAAATTGAGTCCTATAGAAATAAAACTTGACCTCTGTTCCTTCAGTGTCTTCAAAGATCCAGAACAATATGAGAAAACTTCCCATCCATTGACAATAGAGGTTCCGTTTCAGAATAAAAAGCAATTTCCTACTGATCTATGGTTGCGTTGTCAAGAATTCAAGTGCCAATTGTCTTATTGGGTTAGATATATTGTGTCCCCCAGAAAAGCCATGCTCTTTGATGCAATCTTGTGGGAGCAGACTTACCAGTCTTTTGATTAGGGTGGAACCTTTTGATTGAGTGTTTCCATGGAGATGTGACTCACCCAATTATGGGTGAGATCTTTGATTGGGTTATTTCCATGAAGGTGTGGACCCCGCCCATTCAGGGTGAGTCTTGATTGGTTCACTGGAATCCTTAAGAGAGCTCAGGAGCCAACACAAGTGCTGATGCTTGGAGACACTTGGAGATGCAGACAGAAGGACATTTGGTGATGCTAGGCTAAGAGATGAAGCTGAGTTTTCCCCAGAGAAGCTAAAACCAGGCTTCCAGTTACTTAGAGAGAAAGGCCCCAGGAGAATGAAGCAGAAGGCTGAGAGAAGCTGAGACAAGCCCAGAGACATTTTGGAGAAAGTCATTTTGAAACACAACCCAGGAGCAAAGGACCAGCAGATGCCAGCCACGTGCCATCCCAGGTGACAGAGGTGTTCCGGACACCATTGGCCTTTCTTCAGTGAAGGTATCCTCTTGTTGATGCCTTAGTTTGGACACTTTCGTGGCCTTAGAACTGTAAATTTGTAAACTAATAAATCCCCTTTATAAAAGTCAATCTGGTGAAGAAGACTGAGGGCAACTTAGGCTGTGGTTGCATCAGTCCTGGCAGCCATGTTGCATATTTCCGGCATTGCTGAAGGTGAGCTTCATATATGCTACCTTAATCGCCCTCAACACTTCCCTATACTCTTTCTCTTTCATGCCCAGCCTGCCACACTGCCCTCCTGCGGTTCCTTAGAAATGTCCGGCACATTGATATCTGCCTCTTGATATCTGCCATTCCTATTCTCTGTCTGGAATGTTTTTTTCAACAAATAACCACAGGTCTAATCTTACTTCTTTCAAGTATTTGATATAAATTCTTTTATAAAGAGGATTTCCCCTGACTCCTCTGCCTCAAATTTTAACCCACATCCCCCACAATATGTTATATCAGACTGCTCTGATTTATACGCTCTCCTTAACATCATCTACTGTCTTATGGATTTTACTAATCTGCCTTATGTAGTCTCTCTCTCCATAAGGGAAGGAGTGCCTGTTTTATACTCTACTGTATCCCAGCACCTAGGGCAGTTTCTGTTCCACAGGGAGCACACAATAACTACAGTTTAAAATAAATTTAAAAATCATTATTGTCACCTTTGTTAAAACATTTTGCATCTTTGATCTACAATAATCTCAACTAACCAGTATTGTCTGCATACTTTTAGCCAATCACTGGGTTAAATCTTCCCTTATTTAATCTGCACAGAAATCCCTATTTTATGAATAAGAGCAGATAAGAAATAGTTGAGTTGACTGACTTGACCCCAAATACCTGTTCAGTCTCATTTCCAGATAAATTACCCCCAGATATGTCATGCTTGTGTGTGTCTCTACAGTTTTGCTTGTTGTGTTACCAGAAACTGAGCCATTATTCTACCACCACTTTGAAAACAAATTCTTACTTGTCCTTTAAGCTTCAGCTCAGCAGCACCACCTAGAATTGTTCCTTGATATCTATGCATGTCACTGAGACTGGGTCACTTGCCACTCCTCAGGGTGTTTCCAGAACCCTGCCTTATCCCTTATTAAACTAAATTCTAATGACCTGTTTTATTGTTAGTCTCCTTTAGTGTATTGCAAGCTCCTTTAAATTGGTAAAATATTTTATTACTTTAGTATCTTCAGTGCTTATGTTATTATATTATAGAAGTACTCATTTCTGTGAATGTTAAATGAAAATAAGTTTTGAAAATGATTACCCTCATTCCAGGCTCTCTATCCAGATTCTATTGATCATAATTATGACTGCACCTCTATTCCTGTTTTTTAATGGGCTTGGCCTTCTAGATATGCACATGTTTTATTCCATTATTAGTGAAGTATCATTAGGTTTTACTTTAGGATAAAAGATCCATGTGTTTTGCAACATAATCTATTTTATCTCCAAACCCTGCCATTATAACTGAAGCTGAGTCAAAAAATGTATATTTTGTAGAGGCAGTCAGGCATGGAGCCCAAAGTAACTATTGAATGAAATACATGTCGGCTATACTTGATCATATTGTTGATGTAGACAACTATGAAATTGTCTAAATTATCTAAAATAATCTAATCCCAGGTACCCATGGGTTCTGCCTCCACCCTCATAACATACAAACATAGTGGTCTTGGAATTATTTGCATCAGGTACACATATCTTAAGGTGGAAAGGAAGATAAAAAGAGCAATAAAACTTTTAAAAAGTCATGCTGTCAAATGCAGTGCCATTTGAGAAAACAAATTTTCATACCTAATAATCTCAAATCTTTTCAAAATGAGACTAGTTAAAAAAGGATTTAATGGAAATGTTAGAATGCTTAGCCAACAACTTTAAGGAATCCAATGTGCCTTTCCCAAATTCCAAATTAGAACGATGGACATAATCCAACCCTGAATGAGCTGTTGAAGTGCAGGCATCTACTTTCCCCACAGAGTTAGGGCCACTCTTGTCCCAGCCCAGTCCTGCCTGGTCTTTCTGGAGACACCTAGGTTTGGCCTCCTTCTCCGTGTGAAATGAGAAGGGTCTGAGGTATCCTGGGACAAGACCATCATCCTGACACACACAACATACCTGGGTCCACACTCAATGGATGAGACTACATCCTGGATCTACTGTACCCTCTGGGTGGTGAACCTGCTGGGGCTGCACGAGGAAAGATGGAGGCAATCCTGAAGCACCAGTTTCATCTAAAAGCCACATCCAGCTCTGGGTCCCCAGGCTAGGTATTGCCCCCGAGAGCCTGGTCTGTACCAGAGGCAGAAGGGTGGAGCTCTGAGAACAGGAACTTTAAAGAAGGGTGTCTTCAAAACCATTCTTTGAATGAGAAGAGAAAGCATCTTTCAAAGGAGAGATTTCTGTGGTGCTCTCAATGAAAACTGGATTTCAAACTATGTTTGTATCAATCAGCCTCAGCACCAACCTGTGGACTGAGAATCCTTTAACTGCTCTGACTCAGGGTGGCAGCACTGGCCAACTCCCAAATCCTGATGAATGACATTTTCTACTCTTACAACTATGTAACACATGTGGGATGATCCTCACATCTGGCTATGTTCCAATATTGACTTACGTATTATGAAACTGCTAAAGAACATTGTTTAATAAATATTCCCTGTTAATTGGCCAAAAAAAAAAAAAAAAGTCAATCTAATTCTGGTGTTTACATAATGGTAGCTTTAGCAAACTGGAACATTGTGTTTTCACTCTCAGTTTGTCAATCCACAAGGGAGCAAAATATGAAGAAAGAGAATGAAGCTATGAGACCTCCTCTGAATTTCTTTTCATTCTACTTCTTGTAGTCTTGTTCCTCCCTTCACAATCAAATTGAAGCCCAATTTCCATTCCTCATCTCCTCCTCTGGCTTTCTTGTACTAAGTTCGCTATATTTCCCCATAAATAAATCTTTTTAACATCATTAATGATTCCCAAACATATACTCAATGAGTATGTTTGTTTTTATATGGAACTCAGAAGAATTGAACTTTGATTTCCTTTGAGGAATATTTTCCAAGAATTCTCTGACATCTCAGTCTCCTGACCGTCTTCAAATTATTCTGATCACTTCTTCCTGACATTCTCCAAAGGTAATCCTCAAATAATACTATTGAAATATCTTAATAATCAATTCTATTCCCATTTTTCTCTTTTGATATTCCATCTGGCCCATTTTTCTTCTATTGATAGCGTCCCTTCATTGCTATCTCTATGACGACAGCAACCATAACTATCATCTGAACTTCATTTCTGAACTTTTATCTCTATGTGCCTTTGTGTTATATAATGGCAAATACACATTTAAACATTAAAAAGGCTTGATTCTCCCCATTGAACATAAAGGAAGAGATTACCTTCTCCCTCCCATCTTAGTGTTTACTTTAGAAAACTAACAATTGTAAGTAAGACTTCTTTGTGTCCTTTTGAAATGTATGTAAAGCAAATTTCAGCACACACAAAGGTCTCAAGGAAGGAAGCCATTTGAATAAAATGTAATAAAAGAAAATTTCTCCCACTTTCCTGGCATAGGACGAGTACAACTTCTGGAGGGTGGTGCAGGTGTTCCTGGCTCCAAATTGTAAACATATCTCTAGTATGAAGATATGAGATGTATCTTGAGAATGTATATGTAATGGGTTGTATCTGCTTAGCCACATGCTTTTTATGTGACTTTTTATGCTTTTTATTTTATTTCTGTCTTTGCAATCTCTTTGTGGATTGCCCATGATGCATCACATTCTGGTTTAATGCTTATTCAATAATAAAATTGTTTTTCTTTCTCTCTTACCTTTGTGGAGAGGTTCTCTGGGTTGGGAGATGATTTTGTTTTTATTTATTTTTCCCCAACAGTTACAGAAACCTAAATTAAAATATAACAAGTGAAAGTTATATCTCCTCTCATTTACAATCTTAATTAATGACTCCTTGAGGCTGCCAGGAATTAATTTTTGAAACTCCCAGTCAGCACAGTATGAACACAATTGAGCATCATTGTTCTATCTGCACTGAGTGCTACCATCTCTCACCACCTCCCAACCCCATCCACCCCTTGCTAATTTTCCTGCAGTGTCAGTATAAATTCCTCTCTTTTCTGAGCCTCCCCTACCCCCGTGATAGCCTTTCCCTTCTCCTGCCCTGTTTTCTTGTACAGAACACCACTTCACCTGCAGGCAGGGATGGCATTGGTCACTATACATTTATTTATTTGTTTGTTTTCCTCTCTCTTATGGGACTCATTGTAGAGAAATGGGCCTCAGAATCCTAACATAAGGCAGACTCCCCTCTGACCACTAATTATGAATTAAATTCCAGAGGAATTCCTTTTCCACAATAACCTAACCTGTCCCCTGTTAGCCTGACCACAAATGCCTGCACTCAGATCACACATTTATCTTCACATTGAAATTTATTTACAATAATGGAGGTGCATCCCTTCTGGGGAAAATTCTCTTGGTTACTCACCAGAATTCAAAGACAAGGAAAATCCAGGAACACTGGGTCCTTATTGAGGATGTTGTTGCCAGGAAATCAAAAATTAACAAATGACTATGATTACTGAATCATTATATAGATATTTCTTTTTCCTTTCTAGTGTGTTAGAATAGCCAGAGGAAATACCTGAAATTACTGAACTGTAACCCAGCTGTTTTGTTCTTTGATAATGATTGTATAACTGTATTGCTTTTATCTTGTGATTGTAAAAACCTTGTGACTGGCCCCAACTTGTACCCCATTTTCTTCTTTTATAGCTTTAGGGTTTTTTTTTTTTTAATCTTCATTTTATTGAGATATATTCACATACCACGCAGTCATACAAAACAAATTGTACTTTCGATTGTTTACAGTACCATTACATAGTTGTACATTCATCACCTAAATCAATCCCTGACACCTTCATTAGCACACACACAAAAATAACAAGAATAATAATTAGAGTGAAAAAGAGCAATTGAAGTAAAAAAGAACACTGGGTACCTTTGTCTGTTTGTTTCCTTCCCCTATTTTTCTACTCCTCCATCCATAAACTAGACAAAGTGGAGTGTGGTCCTTATGGCTTTCCCAATCCCATTGTCACCCCTCATAAGCTACATTTTTATACAACTGTCTTCGAGATTCATGGGTTCTGGGTTGTAGTTTGATAGTTTCAGGTATCCACCACCAGCTACCCCAATTCTTTAGAACCTAAAAAGGGTTGTCTAAAGTGTGCGTAAGAGTGCCCACCAGAGTGACCTCTCGGCTCCTTTTGGAATCTCTCTGCCACTGAAGCTTATTTCATTTCCTTTCACATCCCCCTTTTGGTCAAGAAGATGTTCTCTGTCCCACGATGCCGGGTCTACATTCCTCCCCGGGAGTCGTATTCCACGTTGACAGGGAGATTCACTCCCCTGGGTGTCTGATCCCACGTAGGGGGGAGGGCAGTGATTTAACCTTTCAAGTTGGCTTAGCCAGAGAGAGAGGGCCACATCTGAGCAACAAAGAGGCATTCGGGAGGAGGCTCCTAGGCACAACCATAGGGAGGCCTAGCCTCTCCTTTGCAGCAACCGTCTTCCCAAGGGTAAAACTTATGGTAGAGGGCTCAACCCATCAAACCACCAGCCCCCTATGTCTGTGGTCATGTTAGCAACCATCGAGGTGGGGTAGGCGAATACCCCTGCATTCTCCACAGGCTCCTCAAGGGGGCACTACATCTTTTTTTTTCCTTGTTTTTCTTTTTTTTTTTTTTTAACTTTCCCTTCTTTTTTAAATCAACTGTATGAAAAAAAAAGTTAAAAAGAAAACAAACATACAATAAAAGAACATTTCAAAGAGACCATAACAAGGGAGTAAGAAAGACAACTAACCTAAGATAACTGCTTAACTTCCAACATGTTCCTACTTTACCCCAAGAAAGTTACATAATATAGCAACATTTCTGTGAACTTGTTCCTACTATATCCATCAGAAATTAACAGACCATAGTCATTCCTGGGCATCCCCAGAACGTTAAATAGCTTATCTGTTCTTCTTGGATTATTGTTCCCCCTTCCTTAATTGCTCTCTACTGCTAGTTCCCCTACATTCTACATTATAAACCATTTGTTTTACATTTTTCAAATTTCACATTAGTGGTAGCATATAATATTTCTCTTTTTGTGCCTGGCTTATTTCGCTCAGCATTATGTCTTCAAGGTTCATCCATGTTGTCATATGTTTCACGAGATCGTTCCTTCTTACTGCCGCGTAGTATTCCATCGTGTGTATATACCACATTTTATTTATCCACTCATCTGTTGAGGGACATTTGGGTTGTTTCCATCTCTTGGCAATTGTGAATAATGCTGCTATGAACATTGGCGTGCAGATATCTGTTCGTGTCACTGCTTTCCGACCTTCCGGGTATATACCGAGAAGTGCAATCGCTGGATCGAATGGTAACTCTATATCTAGTTTTCTAAGGAACTGCCAGACTGACTTCCAGAGTGGCTGAACCATTATACAGTCCCACCAACAATGAATAAGAGTTCCAATTTCTCCACATCCCCTCCAGCATTTGTAGTTTCCTGTTTGTTTAATGGCAGCCATTCTAACCGGTATTAGATGGTATCTCATTGTGGTCTTAATTTGCATCTAATAGCTAGTGAAGCTGAACATTTTTTCATGTGTTTCTTGGCCATTTGTATTTCCTCTTCAGAGAACTGTCTTTTCATATCTTTTGCCCATTTTATAATTGGGCTGTCTGTACTATTGTCATTGAGTTGTAGGATTTCTTTGTATATGCAAGATATCAGTCTTTTGTCAGATACATGGTTTCCAAAAATTTTTTCCCATTGAGTTGGCTGCCTCTTTACCTTTTTGAGAAATTCCTTTGAGGTGCAGAAACTTCTAAGCTTGAGGAGTTCCCATTTATCTATTTTCTCTTTTGTTGCTTGTGCTTTGGGTGTAAAGTCTAGGAAGTGGCCGCCTAATACAAGGTCTTGAAGATGTTTTCCTACATTATCTTCTAGGAGTTTTATGGTACTTTCTTTTATATTGAGATCTTTGGTCCATTTTGAGTTAATTTTTGTGTAGGGGGTGAGGTAGGGGTCCTCTTTCATTCTTTTGGATATGGATATCCAACTCTCCCAGCCCCATTTGTTGAAAAGACCATTATGACTCAGTTCAGTGACTTTGGCGGCCTTATCAAAGATCAGTCGGCCATAGATCTGAGGGTCTATCTCTGAATTCTCAATTCAATTCCATTGATCTATATGTCTATTTTTGTGCCAGTACCATGCTGTTTTGGCAACTGTGGCTTTATAATAAGCTTCAAAGTCAGGCAGTGTAAGTCCTCCCACTTCGTTTTTCTTTTTTAGAGTGTCTTTAGCAATTCGAGGCATCTTCCCTTTCCAAATAAATTTGATAACTAGCTTTTCCAAGTCTGCAAAGTAGGTTGTTGGAATTTTGATTGGGATTGCATTGAATCTGTAGATGAGTTTGGGTAGAATTGACATCTTAATGACATTTAGCCTTCCTATCCATGAACATGGAATATTTTTCCATCTTTTAAGGTCCCCTTCTATTTCTTTTAGTAGAGTTATGTAGTTTTCTTTGTATAGGTCTTTTACATCTTTGGTTAAGTTTATTCCTAGGTACTTGATTTTTTTAGTTGCTATTGAAAATGGTATCTTTTTCTTGAGTGTCTCTTCAGTTTGTTCATTTCTAGCAAATAGAAACATTACTGACTTATGTGCATTAATCTTGTTTCCCGCTACTTTGCTAAATTTGTTTATTAGCTCTAGTAGCTGTATCGTCGATTTCTCAGGGTTTTCTAGATATAAGATCATATCATCTGCAAACAATGACAGTTTTACTTCTTCTTTACCAATTTGGATGCCTTTTATTTCTTTGTCTTGCCGGATTGCCCTGGCTAGCACTTCCAGCACAATGTTGAATAACAGTGGTGACAGCGGGCATCCTTGTCTTGTTCCTGATCTTAGAGGGAAGGCTTTCAGTCTCTCACCATTGAGTACTATGCTGGCTGTGGGTTTTTCATATATGCTCTTTATCATGTTGAGGAAGTTTCCTTCAATTCCTACCTTTTGAAGTGTTTTTATCAAAAAGGGATGTTGGATTTTGTCAAATGCTTTTTCAGCATCTATTGAGATGATCAATTGATTTTTCCCTTTTGACTTGTTAATGTGTTGTAATACACTGATTGATTTTCTTATGTTGAACCATCCTTGCATGCCTGGAATGAACCCCACTTGGTCATGGTGTATGATTTTTTTAATGTGTCTTTGGATTCGATTTGCAAGTATTTTGTTGAGGATTTTTGCATCTATATTCATTAGGGAGATTGGCCGGTAGTTTTCCTTTTTTGTAGCATCTTTGCCTGGTTTTGGTATTAGATTGATGTTAGCTTCATAAAATGAGTTAGGTAGTGTTCCATTTTCTTCAATGTTTTGAAAGAGTTTGAGTAAGATTGGTGTCAGTTCTTTCTGGAAAGTTTGGTAGAATTCCCCTGTGAAGCCATCTGGCCCTGGGCATTTATTTGTGGCAAGATTTTTGATGACTGATTGGATCTCTTTGCTTGTGATGGGTTGGTTGAGGTCTTCTATTTCTTCTCTGGTCAGTCTAGGTTGTTCATATGTTTCCAGGAAATTGTCCATTTCCTCTACATTATCCAGTTTGTTGCCATACAGTTGTTCATAATATCCTCTTATAATTTTTTTAATTTCTTCAGGATCTGCAGTTATGTCACCTTTTTCATTCATTATTTTGTTTATATGGGTCTTCTCTCTTTTTGATTTTGTCAGTCTAGCTAGGGGCTTGTCAATCTTGTTGATCTTCTCAAAGAACCAACTTTTGGTGATATTTATCCTCTCTATTGTTTTTTTCTTCTCTATGTCATTTATTTCTGCTTTAATCCTTGTTATTTCTTTTCTTCTACTTGGTTTAGGATTGGTTTGCTGTTCATTTTCTAGCTTCTTCAGTTGATCCATTAGTTCTTTGATTTTGGCTCTTTCTTCCTTTTTAATATATGCATTTAGTGCTGTAAGTTTCCCCCTCAGCACTGCTTTTGCTGCATCCCATAGGTTTTGGTATGTTGTGTTCTCATTTTCATTCGTCTCTATATATTTAGCAATTTCTCTTGCTATTTCTTCTTTAACCCACTGATTGTTTAGGAGTGTGTTGTTTAACCTCCAGGTATTTGTGAATTTTCTAAGTCTCTGATAGTTATTGACTTCTAATTGTATTCCATTGTGGTCAGAGAATGTGCTTTGAATAATTTCAATCTTTTTAAATTTATTGAGGCTTGTTTTATGTCCCAGCATATGATCTATTCTGGAGAAAGTTCCGTGAGCACTAGAAAAGTATGTGTATCCTGATGATTTGGGATGTAATGTCCTGTATATGTCTGTTAAATCTAATTCATTTATGAGATTGTTTAGGTTTTCAATTTCCTTATTGGTCTTCTGTCTGGTTGATCTATCTATAGGAGAGAGTGATGTGTTGAAGCCTCCCACAATTATTGTGGAAACATCAATTGCTTCCTTTAGTTTTGCCAGTGTTTCTCTCATGTATTTTGTGGCAACTTGATTGGGTGCATAGACATTTACGATTGTTATTTCTTCTTGCTGAATTGCCCCTTTTATTAGTATGTAGTGGCCTTCTTTGTCTCTCAAAACATCCCTGCATTTGAAGTCTATTTTATCTGAGATTAATATTGCTACACCTGCTTTCTTTTGGCTGTAGCTTGCATGAAATATTTTTTTCCATCCTTTCACTTACAGTTTCTTTGTGTCCCTGTGTCTAAGATGAGTCTATTGTATGCAACATATTGATGGTTCATTTTTTTTTATCCATTCTGCCAATCTATATCTTTTAATTGGGGAGTTTAATCCATTTACATTCAACATTATAACCATGAAGGCATTTCGTGAATCAGCCATCTTATCCTTTGGTTTATGTTCGTCATATTTTTCCCTCTCTCTATTAATATCCTTTATTGTACCCATACCAAATCTCTTTAGTACTGAACCTTTCTCCAAGTCTCTCTGTCCTGTCTTTGTTTCTCTGTCTGTAGGGCTCCCTTTAGTATCTCCAGTAGGGCAGGTCTCTTGTTAGCAAATTCTCTCAGCATTTGTTTGTCTGTGAAAAATTTAAGCTCTCCCTCAAATTTGAAGGAGAGCTTTGCTGGATAAAGTATTCTTGGCTGGAAATTTTTCTCACTCAGAATTTTAAATATATCGTGCCACTGCCTTCTTGCCTCCATGGTGGCTGCTGAGTAGTCACTACTTAGTCTTATACTGTTTCCTTTGTATGTGGTGAATTGCTTTTCTCTTGCTGCTTTCAGAACTTGCTCCTTCTCTTCTGTGTTTGACAGTGTGATCAGTATATGTCTCGGAGTGGGTTTATTTGGATTTATTCTATTTCGAGTTCGCTGAGCATTTATGATTTGTGTATTTATGTTGTTTAGAAGATTTGGGAAGTTTTCCCCAACAATTTCTTTGAATACTCTTCCTAGACCTTTACCCTTTTTCTTCCCCTTCTGGGACACCAATGAGTCTTATATTCGGACATTTCATATTATCTATCATATCCCTGAGGTCCATTTCGATTTTTTCAATTTTTTTCCCCATTCTTTCTTTTATGCTTTCATTTTCCATTCTGTCATCTTCCAGGTCACTGATTCGTTGTTCAACTTCCTCTAGTGTTGTACTATGAGTGTCCAGAATCTTTTTAATTTGGTCAACAGTTTCTTTAATTTCCATAAGATCATCCATTTTTTTATTTAGTCTTGCAATGTCTTCTTTATGCTCTTCTAGGGTCTTCTTGATTTCCTCTGTATCCCTTACTATGGTCTCATTGTTCATCTTTAGTTCTTTGAGTAGCTGCTCTAGGTGATGTGTCTCTTCTGATCTTTTGATTTGGGTGCTTGAGCTTGGGTTATCCATATCGTCTGGTTTTTTCATATGCTTTATAATTTTCTGTTGTTTTTGGCCTCGTGGAATTTGCTGAACTTGATAGGGTTCTTTTAGGATTTGTAGACCTATTGAAGTCCTTATCTCTAATTTATCAGATCTACAGCTTCGTGGAGTACACTTTCTCTAACTAACCAGTAGGTGGCGTCCACGAGCCACCTGTTCTCCCCAAGCCAGTTCTCCCCTGCTTAGCCTTTTTGGTGAGTGGGGGAGTGAGTCTTGTGGGGTCCAATTGGTGTACCAAGCTTGCGTGTGTAGTTGGTGTTGCCTGCCCTGTATATGGGGCGTGTTTCTGGGCAGTCAGGGAGGGGGGGTGGCCCTAACAATCAAATCTCCCTGGTGATCCTAGAGTTTTAAAGCTGCTGCAATAGTCTAATCCTTCAGTTCAGTCCTGCCACAGTTTGTCTCTGCCACTGACCCACAAGTCCTTGGTATTGGCGTATGGCTCCTGAGACTTGCAAGCAGGCCCCTCTTCCAGGCTGTGCACCCCGGGTCCTCTGTTGAGGGATGACTGTGCTATGTCACAGGTGAGTGCCGTCCCCCCAGGGCAGTTCTGGGCTGCTGGGCTGTGTAGGGAGGCTCCCAGTCTGCTGAAATGATTGCTGAATGGGGCTTTGTTAATTCACACTGCTCCACCTTCCCAACTCTGGGACAATCAGCTGAGGTTGCAGGGAAGGCTAATGTCCACGCCCAGTTTTGTGGTGTGTGCCTGTTATTTGAAGCACTTCCGTCACACTGGGTTTTCTGGGGCAGCTCTGGGCTATGGGGCTGGCGATGGGCAGGAGTGTTTCCTGTCCACCGGGATGATGGCTGTGAGCGGACACCCCCCTTTTCTTGGGAAGTTGTGGTGTTTAGTGAATTTTCTCAGCCACTGGATTATTGCCTTTTGTCTCAGAGCTCTCTTAGTTCTGCTCTTGACTTGACGTGCCCAAATTGCAAGTCTTTGAAGCTTTCTGTATTGGGCTTCTTAGAGTAATTGTTTTAGAAAAAGGAAAAAGGATTAAAAAAAAAAAAAAAAAAGGGCCCTCCTCAGAGATCTAATGGGTTATTGAAATGCTAAGAGACAAAGCAACCAGGGCCATTAAGGAAAGGTCCACAGGGCAGAGAGATCAGCTTTTCTTCGGGATTTGCATATGTGCCTCAGGGCCTGAGCTCTGCCCTTCCCCTTTCTATGTTCACCAGAACTCCAAAAATCCTCCGCTTTTATTTTGGAGTTTTTCGTGTTGTTTTTTTTTTCTATGCCTGTCTCCTCTCTGCTGGGCTGGCTGCTCTCAGATTCTCTGGTGTCTGGTCTCAGTCTATCTATGATTGGAGTTTGGATCAGTAGAATGAGTTTCCGATAAGGGCTGCCACTGCAGTTCTCCCTTCTCCTTCCCGGAGCTGACAGCCCCTCCTCCCACGGGACTGAGCCTGGCAGGGAGGGGCATGGGTCCCCTGGCCGCAAAAACTTACAGATTTCGCTGATCTCAGCAGTTCGACGTTTTCATGAGTGTTGTATGAAGTATGCTCAAAGTCAGATTGCTCTGTGGTGTCCAGTCCACGCAGTTCCTGGCTTTCTACCTACTTTCCTGGAGGAGTAACTAAAACATACAGCTCACCAGTCCACCATCTTGCCCCGCCCCCCCTATAGCTTTAGGGTTTTACGATCACAAAAGACAGCCCCTAAAGTTTATTAATGAAGGAACTTGAATCAGTCCAGAACTAACCCACACCCCAATTCCTAAACTATCTTGCTAGACAAATCTGGATCTAACCAAAGTTGGCCCACTTGACATGTTCTGTAGCTTAAACTTTAACCTATAATTGACCTATACCTCATTGTAATACTAAAATCACTCCCATCATCATATAAAGGTCACCGTTTTCTTTGTGACTAAGCTTGTAACATTTTGTGACTAAGCTTGTAACCAATCTGCAGTGCTCAATAATTAGATCATCTCTAACTTATTCTTGAGACATTGTACTCATTATCTTAAAACCTGTTCATCATTTGATACTATAAATCTATCAGAGTTACTGCAGTTTGGGGAGACAGACTTTTAGGCTAATAGGCCATCTGATTTCCTCCTTTGCACTTAGCAATAAACTGGTGCAAAAAATTGGTCATTGAACATATTGGACAGAGAACCTACCACTTTTATCAGTATCAGTGCTCTCAGCACATTCCTGAGTTCAAAGCTTCTTTCTTGCTCTAGAAAAATCAGTTTTGATGGTGACTATTTATGCTGTTAATAAACCCAAAAGCCATGTACGAAAGGACATACCCTATATGATGGCTATGAAAGAAATATCTAATCAAAGTATGCCAAAAACAAATCTTTCCCTCTAATTATGTAAAAACATGTAAATACAGTTAATGAAAATAGGTTATATCCTTTCATTCTGCAATTCTTCTAATATCTTCAAGGCAACACTCATGCCTTTACCCAGAGGGCTCACCATCTTGTCAAGTCTGTTTTTTGAGGACAGTGTAGAGAACTTGCAGAAAAAGAAGTCCTGCTCTTTATTTCTAAGGAACTTGTAAAACAACCAACATTTTCTCATCTTGGAGCATCAGTGTGGCTCTATGTAAGTACAATAGTTATGCTGTCAATACCTATTCAATGGAAAGCTATATTTTCTTGCTTCTAGTATGTGCATATTTTACTCTCAAGGAAGGAAAACACCACACAACACAGGTCTCTTCAATTCAGACATATCTGATATCATAAAGAATATAAAATCCTACAAGACTGTTGAGTAAAATAAAATGGCTGCCAGGATTGGGCATTGCTGGGAAGGACCCCCTTTCCCAGAAAGACTCTCCAGAAGACAAAAATAATTGTCTATTTACTATTGATCCATGGCTACTGGTGAATTTAATAATTAGATGTTTACCTTGCATAGCATGTTGGTAGTTAAATTGTTGAAAAAATTGAAAATTAAATGGTTTCATGACTATGCATCTCTTTGTAAAATTTTAAATTATCTTGTTCAGTAGCCAGAACTTTGTTTTGTGTTGTTTCTTCAGTTTACTTTTTTATTTTGTTACTCGGGGACTGTACGATCCCTTAGGCCATTGTGTTCGGAAGGATGAAAAGATTGGAGGACACCTCCTCTGAGAACTTTGTTTTGATATTTTAGTCTTGCTCAGTGCAAGATGGAAATGGTGATACTGATGAGAACTTCTTCAGTCAAATGCTCATGTGATCCTGACCCCTATCCTGAAGCCCAGATCATGACCTCTGTCTGCAGTCCTCACTCCGAAAGTCTACTTCTTTGCTTATGTTTCCCTCCAGAAGTGTTACCTAGTTAAAAAAAGAAAAGCTGTACATGGTAGGATCAACATAGGACTGGAGGGAGAAGGGGGAAATGAGAAGTTGAGTGACAGAGTAAGAGACAAAGACAAATTAACAGAGAGGTCCAAAGTTTCTAAGGGAAGATTCCAGGTTCAAGAACATTGTGCAGCTAGAACTGTCCTTCCTCCCTCTCCAGTCCACTCCTTGCTTCTCACTTTGTCTCCGTCTGGCTGCTCCTCCTCCTCCTCCAGTCGGTGATGCTGGGTCCACAAGTCCATATGGCAGCAAGAGCACAGCACTCCTTCCTAGGGGCCCTGCCATTTCCCTGCCCATCACAATCCTTTGGCCAGCTTCCAAGCTCTTGTTTCTGTCTGACCCCAATACACATCCCTTTGTCAGAGTCATGGATTTGGGGAGGATACTCCAGTGCTTAATTCACTGGTGTGGCCCATTGTCCATGCAATGCCAGTATGAAAGTCTGTGTGGGGGAGCAGGAGAAAATGTGTTTGGTGTAGGTACTTTACAGCCCAGATATCGCACTCTTTGTGGAAGGATCCCCCTTCTTTTCAATCTATTCTCTAGATCCAGGCATCCCACCTCCAAACTACCCAACATTCCTGCTAGAGACTGAGATGGGTTAAATCCTGGCCTGCATCCTGTTAGCTTCTTATACCAGTTGTTAATCTCCACAATGTTTGGTGGGGAATCTGGGACTGATTAAAGTGCAAACAGTGCCCACCCCCTCCCTATCACATGTCCCAATATTTTTGAGATGAAACATATTTCCCTTCAGTCAGGAAGCTGGTCACAGGAGCATTTTCAGACTCTTAAAAATAGTCACACCAAAAGGGTGGCTGGGATAAGGCTTTCATGTTCCTCCTTATATCCAATGCCCCCATAAACAAACAATCTGAGTAAGAGCAGATTGCCTGTTCTGTAAACATAGCTTCATGACAGACAAAGTAAAAACTGAGAAAAGTTCAAAGAGAAAGGTAGATGAAGGCCAGATTCTCTGGTTCTCACCAATAAAAGCAAATAGAGGATGAGGATTGTGTGCCCCTTATGTCACAGCAGTCACCCCTCCTCCAAAATCTAAGGTCAAAGGGCACAACAGAGAACACTACCCTACTCTCCAACCTGCCCAAGGTTGACCTTGGTTTGCACTCAGGTTTGTCCTACTCCCTCCCTCTACCTTATTCTCCTTAGCTGTCCATTCTGGGCTAGACTGGCATGAGATATGCTCAAACCAGGACAGGTATCAGAAGGTGAACACTATACACAGAGGCTGTGTGTGTGTGTGTGTGTGTGTGTGTGTGTGTGTGTAGAGAGAGAGAGAGAGAGATAGAGAGGGGTAAGTGGCAACAAGCATTAGAGAACTAGCACCAGAAGGTGAACAAAGCAGGTCATTCTCTGATTCCTGCAAAAATTCACAGAAATTTGGTGGCTGCTGTACTTGGAAGTGGTCCAGATGATGTGAACTTGTTTGGCTTTGTTTCCTCAATATCTCAGTGCTGAAATTTCAAGGACCACAGGGAACCCCAGAAGACAGATGGTCTTGGATGGGAGAAGAGAGGAAAGAGGTACACTAGGATCCTAATATGGACCCTTCTCATTCAAGTTCTGTTTATGAACATTCCTTTATGTGGAGATCCAGAAGAATCAGGCACTTGATCTGACCTTGAATTTCTGTTTTGCTTGCCCTGGAACATGGCTTGGAGATTGAGAAGATGAAAGAGTCCAGCCAATGAGCATTTTTGTTTGCATGTGAGGTGGCTCTGGGTCATCTAAATCAACAAAAGGCCTGCTCAATGGATTGGGAGCATGGTGTCTCCATGGCAATGTGCTCTGTTGAACTGTCTCTGCTTCTGTGGCAAGAGGTCCCTAGGCTGGATCCCCAGATCAGGGAGTCCAAGCTGGGTGGCCCTGAGGGGGGACAGGAGGAGAGGGACCCTTAATGTCTGCTCTAGAACTTTCCTGCCACAGGGGCTGGAGCCCAGCTGTTGACAAGCAGGGTCTGGATCATCAAGGCCTTGTAGACAGAATCACCTGGTGTATGTGGAGCTTTGGCTCACTCTCCAACTGCCTCGTTCCCCAAACCACATTGCTGGGTCCACCCCTCCTCTGTTACTTTCTCTTGCTTGCTTCTTACCTGTTCTGCTTTTATCCCACTTTTCCCTTAGCCAACAAAATGGATTGAGCTCAACGATAACCTGCTCCCTATCTGGCTGTAGTAGATGCAGCCTGAACTGATAAAAGGCCCTGGAGTCCCTGGAGCCCCATGACTGATCAGGCAAATCAGAAAACACATTGATACGTGTGAAAAAGGAGACACATATTACAAAAAGTGTGGGATGTATCTGTAGCAGTCCTTAAAGGGAAATTTATAACTGTATATTCCTGTATTAAGAAAGAATAAAGCTCTCAAATCAGTAACCAAAGCTTCTGCCTTAAGACCCTGGAATAATATAGCAAACTAAAC